>NW_028317949.1:24198750-24560000 GCF_062004578.1 Staurois parvus | reverse complement strand
GTGAAGCTGAGGCAGGAATCCAGGCATGCCACGAGCAGATGTCGCAGGAGACTCGATCTGTCAAAGGAGCTGTCAGATGTTCAGGATACTATGGCCAATCAGAATGAGTTTTGGAGGCCAAACCATGCATCCATCAGCCTTCTTATTGGCCAGTGATGTCTTTGAATGCAGTACTGCCTGTTCCAATCACATGTGATTCTTTGCAGTGCGATTTGAGCCCATTTATTTTGTATAGGCTCAAATCGCACTGCAAATGTATCTGTTTTTGGTATCGCAACAGTTGCACGAGTACAAGGAATTATGCAGATGCTTAATATCAGCGCAATCCTAGCTTGCACCACACATCTGAGGTAACTCCGCGAACGGTATAATGAGAGCATGAATTCTAGAACCAGACCTCCTGTGCAACTTTACCCCTTGGCGCCAGGCATGCGCACTGGTCTTTCCTGTGGGGCTGCTAATTTACATACCTGTCTGTGTTCTAGGAGTGGGCCTCGCAGCCCACTCCCAGCACATGGACCGAGGTGTCACTGGGAGCCCCTGGTCCCATTCTAATGATCGGAACACGGAACTCACGATTCTGGGTCGCATGATCGCTGTGAAAGCCTCTGCTTGGATATCAGTGATCAGTCACTGTGAAGCCCGCCGCCCTTGTTTTCTCTCTCTGAATGGAGACGAGAGATCCATTGTATTGGGTCTTGGCCGGAGATTCCCCACCTGCGATCGCTGAGTAAAACTGACAGGGAAGACACCTGTGTGTAAATACAGGTCTCTCTCCTGCCAGCAAGAACATGCTGCTGTGTGTTTCTCTGCACACACTGATCACTGTAGTAGTGTCGTTGGGATGTCAGTGGCAGTTCCCAAACAGTGTCAGAATGCCCGCCGCAGTCCTGCTATAGATCGCTGCCATTACTAGTTTAAAAAAATAAAAATTCTACTACATATACTGGCATTTGTAGGCGCTATAACTTTCACATAAACCAATTAATTTACATGTATTGGGATTTTCTTTTCAGCAAAGACATGTAGCAGAATACATCTTGGCCTAAATGTATGAAGACATTTGATTTTTTTTTTTTTTCTATTGGATATGTTTTATAGCAAAAAACAAATATTGTGGGTTTTTTTTCTTTTCAAAATTGTTGGTCTTTTTTTGTTTATAGCACAAAATAATAAAAACTGTAGAGTTGAAAGGAATCTCTATTTGTAGGGAAATAAATACTCTGCAGGGCAAGTGTTTAACTCTCTGGTGGTTTTTTTTTTTTTTTTTATATAGTGTAAAGATACAGAGTTGATACTTGTAGTTTACTACTGTGTTTTCATCTTGTGTTGATTGAGGTTTGATTTAAACCTTTTGGGATGTGGTTTGTTCTTGTGTGACACCTTCTTAGTTTGTGGCTAACAGAGGAGTGCATAGAATTCATGAAGATAAAAAACTTGTGCCTTTACAACCACTTTAAATCTGACTCAGCAGAAAGTGGCCGACTTTTAGTCTGTGTGTAAAGCTGTCTGTTCAGCAGAAGCTGGTCTAACGACTGGCTTTCGTCGAACAAACTTGCTGAAAAACCATAATTTGGTCAGCGCTAGCAGTCAATGGCTGCAGGCACTGCTCAGTGTATACAGGCAGTGGGGAGTAGTCCCCGTTGACAGAATACAATAGGGAAGCGGCATTAATCTGTCAGTTTTATTCTTGGTCAACCTGCTGGTTGAGTGAAAAAAAACTGCCTGTGTGTACACAACTTAAGGTGGCCAGGGGTCTGTGTATTGGGATTGGGTTATAATCACTTTGGGTGCACTCTGTTCCAAAAGATCAAATTCAATATTTAAACACTAATTTCACATCCAGGGTGGATAAAAATCAATGATTTTTTTAAAATCAAAAAAATCAAAATTTTTTTTATTTTAAATCAGATTTTTTTTAAATAAAATGCTTTTTGAGGAAAATATATTACCATCCAAAGGTTATTCCATCATGAAATAAAGATTAGTTTTTTTAATTATGTAGAATAAGGCTGTATATGTTTACTTTTTTTGGTAAATAAATTCCATGAATCCATTCACAATGTCAGGCTCTTCCAGAGGTTTTTGTAAGATTATTGGGCAGTTTCTCTGCCTACAAGATATTATCACAGATGATTGGTTTACTTTTGCAGTTCTCAAAACTGAATTTGACTCAGCGGAGATCACATGCCTCTTCTTCACAGCAAAAATGTTATAACATGAACAGAGTTAAGAAAAAGACCTTCATGCTAACTTCTACAAACCTATGAATACAGAATCAACCCCTTCAGTGCTAAGTTTCAAGAAGTTCAGTGAATAGAATAGAAACAATATTTTTCTGATTGTTTGGAGTGGAATAGATCTGCACAAGAAGAAAGTGAAACTAAGTGTGAGGAGGAGGGGCTGACAGTCTAAGTTTCTTCAAATATATAGATTTTGTTTAGCCAAATTAGTTAACAAACATGGATGTTTAAGCAAATCACATCTGCTGGAATGTTATTGTTTCAGTTGAATAAATCTATTTAAATTGTTGTTATTAAGGTAATGATTATTTTTCTCCTTCCTAAGTACAACAGAAAAGTTGTCCAAATATGA
Organism: Staurois parvus; assembly: GCF_062004578.1. Classification (NCBI taxonomy): domain Eukaryota; kingdom Metazoa; phylum Chordata; class Amphibia; order Anura; family Ranidae; genus Staurois; species Staurois parvus. The sequence continues at coordinate 24,557,405 of NW_028317949.1, read as the reverse complement.
ATGATTAACCTATTAAACTGGGGATAAAAAAACGCAGTTATTTACCTGTTAACTGTATTTCCAGGAATCTTCTAGGACAGCTCACTTGAGAGATAGGGCTCCTCCCAGGAAACACCCGCTCCACCTTTTTTTTTTTTTCCCTTTATAGGCGTCCTCTCTCCCATTGGCCCCCAGTATAAGAATATGACCGAAGGCCTAGGAGAAAACAAAGAAGAAAACCGGTAATAAAGACATCCCCCATAGGTTCGCAACATACCTGCACATAATTGTGTGATCAAACAGTAATCGGGGGGGAGTTACGCTGTCCTAGAAGATTCCTGGAAATACAGTTAACAGGTAAATAACTGCGTTTTCCCGAGTCATCTTCTAGGACAGCTCACTTGAGAGGAGTAGAATAGAAATACGTACATTAGGGCGGGCACCCTGCTTGTAGGACCTTCCTGCCAAATGCCTGGTCCTTGCTGCCAATCAGATCCAGCCTGTAATGCTTAGTGAAGGTGGCGAAACTGGACCACGTTGCGGCTCTGCAGATCTGTCCGGGGGAGGCCCCCCCTTTTTCCGCCCAGGAGGCCGCAGTGGCCCTTGTGGAGTGGGCTTTTAGGCCGGGCGGTGGTGACGGGCCTGCCGACTTGTAACCTTCCGAAACTGCCTCCCTGATCCATCTGGCGATGGTGCCCTTGGAGGCACCGTCCCCCTTCCTTGGCCCCTGGAATAGGACGAAAAGCCGGGACGAGTGTCTCCATGTCTTTGTGCGTTCGATGTACGTGATCAAACACCGTCTTACGTCTAACCTGCTACAGTCCTCCGCGCTGCCCGGATCGGCCTCCAGGGAAGGTATTACTATTTCCTGAGATCTATGGAAGTGTGACGCGACCTTAGGTAGGAAGGCCGCGTCCGTGCGGAGGATGATTCTATCCAATAAGATGGTGCAGTACGGCTCGATCACTGAAAGGGCATGCAACTCGCTGACCCTGCGGGCAGAAACTAGTGCCGTGAGGAGGATGGTTTTAAGAGTCAAAGATCTGAGCGAACATTCATCCAGCGGTTCGAAAGGCCCCCGCTGAAAGCTCTTCAGGACTGTGCCCAGGTCCCATGTTGGAAGTTTTGGCAAGGACGGGGCACGGCGCCTGGAGATAGCCCTCAGGAATCTGATTACTAATGGGTCTGCCGCCAACCTCAGCTCGAGAAAGTTCGACAGAGCCGCTACCTGTACTTTGAGGGTATTGGCGGCCAGACTCTTATCCGCCCCGGCTTGAAGGAATTCAAGAACTGTATGCAAAATGGGCGTGCCCGGTGCTTCGTTTCTGACCTTCCAGGCGGAAAACTTCTTCCAGACCTTGTCGTACAAGGCGTTCGTCGACCTCTTCCGGCCATCCAAGAGGGTGGCGACCACTCTTGCCGAGAGCCCCTTTTCCGCTAGCCTGTCCCGCTCAGAAGCCACGCCGCTAAGGACAGCCTTTCTGGATGAGGATGCATCACCCTCCCTTGGGTGAGTAAATCGCGTGTGGGTGGTATCATCCAAGGGTCTGCTAAACTGAGCTCCTTCAACCGGGAGAACCAAGATCTCTTGGGCCAGAATGGCGCGATCAGAATAACTTTGGCTTGAGACAACTGGATCTTCTGTATCACCTTCGGCAGTAGTCTGAATGGAGGGAAGGCATAAAGGAGGTCTCCTTCCCACTGCTGGGCTAGCGCATCTATCCCCTCGCTTTTGGGGTCCTTCTGCAGGCAGAAGTACCTTTCCCGCTTTGTGTTCTGGCCGTTGGCAAATAGATCGATAGAGGGGGAGCCCCACCTGGCGCAAATCTCAGGCCTCCCTCTGTGTCCGCAAATAAAAGCAGGTCGTCCAAATAGGGGATGATGTTTATCCCTTCCAGTCTCAAAACTCTTAAAGGCTCCGCTAAAATCTTGGTGAATATCCTCGGGGCCGACGACAGGCCGAAGGGGAGTGTGTTGAACTGAAATAGCACCGGACCCTTTTCTCCTTCCAGCGCAAACCTCAGGAATCTCCTGGAATCTTTTCTTATCGGGACATGCAGGTATGCGTCTTGCAGATCTATCGAGGCCATGAACACCCCAGGTGAAAGGAGTTCCTTCACCGTGTATATGGATTCCATACGGAATTTGCTGGGCCTCACGAACTCATTCACCTTCCGCAGATTCAATATCATCCTGTAAGTACCTGACGGTTTTTTCCTTAGAAAGAAATGGGAGAAGAATCCACTTCCCCTTTCCTCTTCTCTCAACTGGCAGATAACGTTCTGACTGAGCATATCTTGTAGGAGGTCCACCAGCGCATCCGCCATAGCCCTGTCCTTTGGCAGGGGTGTTGCAAAGAATCTCTGAGGGGGGGCCCTTGTGAACTCTATTCTGTACCCCCTGTGGATGGCCTCCAGAATGTAGGTGTTCTGGGTTATCCTTAGCCATTGTGCGTGGAAGCGCCCCAGCCTCGCTCCCACCTGGCCTCTCCAGTCACTTCGGCTGGGTTTTGGGTCTATTCTGGCTGGGGTTGAAAAGGAAACCTCCCCTGCCTCTCGGCTCGTTCCTGCCTCTTCTTGCGCCCCAGCCTGGGCGCTGGGTTTGGAACCTAGCTTCCCTCGACGCGTATCGCCTGGATGGGCGAAACCCCTTCCGTCCAACCTGCCTGCTGGGGACCGGGAAGCTCTTTTTTCTGTCGGCCGACCTTTCCAGGACTGAATTCAGCTCCGGGCCGAAAAGGAGTTTACCTTCAAACGGCAGGCCACAGAGTTTAGATTTGGAGGCCAGATCCCCCTGCCACGATTTCAGCCAGATAGCCCTCCTTGCCGTGTTTATGAGCGCTGTAGATCTAGCAGAGAGTCTGATGGTCTCTGCTGATGCGTCCGCGATGAAGGCTACCGCTTTCTCCAGCACCGGAAGGGACTTCAGAATCTCTTCCCCCGGAGTGCCTTGTTCCAGATGCGAACGGAGCTGCCCCAACCACACATCCAGGGTTCTGGACACACAGGTCGTTGCCACTGCAGGTTTAAAATTCACTGCGGACGCTTCCCATGCCCTCTTCAGGAAGGCATCCGCTTTCCGATCCATCGGGTCTTTTAGGGACCCACCGTCTTCAAAGGACAGATCCGTGTCCTTCGAGATCCTCGAGAGAGGGGCGTCTGGCTTTGGGCAAGTCTCCCAAACCGAGGCATCTTCCTCCTTAAAGGGGAAACGTCTCTTGAGGTTCTTGGGAAGGAAAGCCTTCTTCTCTGGCTCTTCCCATTCTCTCCTGATCGTGGACCATAGGGCAGGGTGTACTGGGAATGTACGGCTGCTTTTTGCCTGTAGCCCTGCGTACAGTTGGTTGTGGAGAGAGAGGTCCTGCTGTTCTTCCTCCAGATCCAGGGTCTCATAGATCACCTTTAACAGGTCCTCCGTGTCTTCCACCTGAAAAAGGAACCTGTCTGCCTTTGGGCCCTGAGCCTCAATCTCACCCTCCTCCGAGTCTGAGGTGTCCGACTGTTCGTCCTCCTCCCAGTCCCTTACCGGCGCTACCAGCTTCCTCTTTTTCCCCCCTTGGGTGCCAGAAGTGCCCGGTTGGGGCTCATCCTGGGCCGGTCCCGGCTTCTGTTCTCTGAAGCTTTGAAATGTCTTGGACATCTCTTGTGTCATATTCTGTAGGAAGTCTTTAAAAAGAGATCCAGACTCCTTCTTGATGAGCTTGTCTATGCACCCCTGGCAGAGCTGCTTCCTCCAGGAGCTCGCCAGTTTCTTCCTACAAGTGGCACACTTCTTTTTCTGCTCACAAGGAGCTTCTTTCTCCCCTCTATCCTCCTCCTGTGGGCCCATCTGGGGACAAGGAGATACACGTGTTCATGCGTCTGTAACAGCAACGCCTCCCCCCCTGTGCCACTGTGAAAGCTCCAGCCATGGGCCTGGGGGGGGGAGAGGGGGGCTGTGTGTGCGTGGGAGGTACCCAATCACCCCGGGGGGGGGGGGGAGGAGGGGGGTAAAAACAAAAAGAAAGTTGCCAAACAAAGGCCCTTACCTTACTGCAGGCCTCCCCCGCTCCTGACAGATCTGCCTCCATGCCGCCGCAGACTCTGCCTCGGTGCGACGGTTTTTCAGGGGCTGGTGGGCTCCGCCCCCCCCCGCGATCCCCCCTCGCCGACCCCCCTCTCACGGCCGCCGGTGGAGAAGCGGCCGTGGCACGGGTTCCTTCCACGGCCCGCCGCCCATTTCCAAGATGGCGGCGGCCGTTCCCTGCTCCTGCGCTGGAAGTGACGACACCCGGCGCCCGGAAGTGACGCGATCGCAGCGTCCAGACCCTCCGCAGCCGAGCCTCCTGGCCATGCTGCCGGGATCCAGGAGCAGGTAAGACTTACCTGAAAACCCCTCAGGGAAAGGCACCAATGCCTCGGTCGGCGGAGCGGGCTCTACCCCCCTGGAGAGCCCCGCTGGGACCATCTGGGGCCGACGCCCCCACCCCACAACGGGCATCCAGAGTGAAACTGGCTGAAAGGTCCCCCCCCTCACAAGGCCCCTGCCTTGCTTGGAGGGAGGGGGGGGCCCCAGCCAGGGACCCTCTGTACTCCGCCAGAGAGCCCAGATAAAAAATAAAAAACGGGCGTAGCTCCTTCCTGGCCGGAGGAAACACTAAAACTGGGGGCCAATGGGAGAGAGGATGCCTATAAAGGGAAAAAAAAAAAGGTGGAGCGGGTGTTTCCTGGGAGGAGCCCTATCTCTCAAGTGAGCTGTCCTAGAAGATGACTCGGGGAAAAACTAATATGAAAAGTTGTTGTTCTAAAAATCTTCATCTACTTGCATATTGAAGTTATACCAGCAAGAATTAGTCTATGTAGAAAACTAGGATTTAAATCAAGCCTTACTGACTAGTGATTTAAATCAAATCCACCCTGTTCACATCTGTCAAAAATGATTCACTTTGGGCTCATGCACAGCGGTGATGAGGGGCGTACACCAGCAAGAAGTATATTTATGTCTGTGCTCGGGAGTCAGGTATTTGTGTATAAACATGGCCAGAAGCTTGTCCAAATCAATGAGCGACTGACAGATGCTGCAGGTGTGTACAGCGACAGATGAGCGGCCCTGGACAGTGCACTGTGCCCATGTGCATGAGCCCTTACTGATGTCGAAGGCAAAGCACAAATCCCTCTGCACACTAGCTTTCAAATAATGTTTTTTCTATTGCCTTTTGCCGTTTTTGTTTTAAAACGGTTTTATATACCTGTCAGCCTGTGTGTGACTTGAGAATGTTGTTTTTGGATTCACGTGGTTGTAGAAATAAAGCTATTATAAATCCTTACAAACAAAATTAGTGGAAGTCCAAGAAAAGAAAGCGTTTTTTTAATTTTTTGCTTTGTCTACCGAAGTTACCTAGGTATGTTACCTTTTAATGTTGGGTGTAGTAGGTTAGGATGCCTGCTGGGTGAGGTGATTAATGTTCGTTTTATTCATACAACTGACAATTTTTATATTCCAGTGCTGGCTATGAGCATTTTGGCTATAGTACAGTGAAGGATTGTGCTGCTCTCTGAATGGAAAAAACTCTGAAGGGAATTTACTAAGATTGGAGTAGCCAGAATCTGGAGCAGCTGTGCATGGCAACTGATTGGATTCTAGTTTTCATTTTCAAAGCTTAACTGGACAAGATGGATATAGAAGCAGATTGGATACTATACATAGCTGCTCCAGGTTTGGTAAATTTCCCCCCGTTGTATTCTGTGACATTGGTATTTATCTGTAGGTGGACAGATGAAACGCTAAAAATACACACAAGATGTTTTAACTGGGTGTGGAGATTTTTCACTCTTATATTTGACCATATTTACTATTTGTATCTTGTCTGGCCTTTTAAGTCAGATGCAGTAATACACCTTCCCTTAAAAAGCCTGCTTTGCTTGATAGATCTGTCCTAGGAATTTTGCTGCCATCTTTTGTCAGTCATGAACTCCCAGCTGCTCTTATGTAGCCCTTACATTGTGCAACATGTTTTGATTTATTTGCAAAGCCTTTTCCATCTGCAAACTCAGTGTGATAACCTCTGCAGATGTCATATTTAAGGGCGGTTTGTCCTAGTTTGCATATGTAGTGCGGATTATACATAGTTACATTAATCCAAGCTGGACCAATGTAACTATGTATATACCACCACCTTGCTGATGCCCCTGGAAGCTGTAAATCACGGAAGTAGACCCTTCTCCAGTGATCTCCACTTGCTTTCTCCTCCTGCATCTTCTGAGTAGCTGTCCTGCATCTTCTGATTGAATGCAAATCATTTTCTGGTTGGATGATGTGGAGAGGTTGATGTCACTGCCTCACCTCTTCACCATGTCCAATTAGAGAACGTTTTGCATTCATTTTAGAAGCATTCGCTAAATGGCACCCATGTTGAATGGCTAGCTTCCTCTGTTCAGAACGCACCAGATCAGCCGCTCAGCACTGAACTCAGGGAAGTGAAGATCTCTGGAGTAGCAGTGTCTACTTCAGTGATTTCCAGCTTCCAGAGCATCATCCAAGTATAGTTAATGCATTGTTGGATTGGTCCAGTTTGGACAAATGTAGCTATCCATAGCTGGAATTCATCTTTAAACTATTTTTTGACTTTTATCTATTGCCAGAGCAGCTTATAGGCAGGTTATTTTAGTTGTGGTTTTATTTTATTATTTTTATGTTGAGATGTATTTAAGAAGCTGTAATTTTTACCCACTTCTGTAAAAATGTATTTGAATCTGTGTGGTTGTTTTCAGTGAAGTATGTATGCCCATTGTTATAAGTCATCACCACATGGAATAATGATAAATCCCTTCCGTTGTCATCATGACATTCAGCCCTGGGAGTTGAAAGAGAGAATTCAGATTCCTCCAATCACTCTTAAGCGGCAGGGATGGATTAATCTCCCCTGCTGACTTGTGTTCCGACAGCTGCTGCTCCAGTGCTTGTCCAAATACTTGAACAGTTGCTCCAGTTGCTGTCTGGCTAAGAGGTTTCCACCACTGCTCGAATTTTGACTAATTTCTCCTGAATCTGAATCATGTACAGTGTACATGTCCAGTTAGGCCCATATATATTTGGACACCGGCACAATTTTAGATTTTTTTCAGGCATTGACCAAAACGTATTCAAGCTATCGTTCTATAATGGATATTGGCTGAAAGTGCACACTCTCAGGTTTAATGTGAGGGTATGTACATCCAAATTAGAGGAAGGGTTTAGAAATTACAGCTCTAAAGAGGAGCCATCCCCCTTTTCCAAGGGGCCAAAAGTCATTGGACAATTGAATCAAAAGCTGTTTCATGGCCAGGTGTGGGCTACCCCTTCGTTATTTCTTCATCTATTAAGCAGGGAAAAGGTCTGGAGTTGATTCTAAGTCTGGTATTTGCATTTGGAATCTATTGCTGTGAACCTACATCATGCTTTCAAAGGAGCTGTCCATGCAAGTGAAACAGGCCATTGTAAGGCTTCCAAAACTAAACAAATCCATCAGATAGCAGCAACATTAGGAGTGGCCAGATCAACAGTTTGGTACATTCTGAGGAAAGAAGAACGCACTGGTGAGCTCAACAACATAAAGGCATGGACATCCATGGAAGACAGAAGTGGTGGATGATCGCAGGATCCTCTCTATGGTAAAGAAAAACCCATTCACAACATTCAGACAAGTGAAGGACACTCTCCAGGAGGTGGGCGTATCATTGTCAAAGTCTACAATCAAGAGAAGACTTCACGAGAGCAAATACAGAGGATTCACCACAAGGTGCAAACCATTCATAAGCCTGAAGAATAGAAAAGCCAGATTAGACTTTGCCAAAAAACATCTAAAAAAAAAAGCCAGACCAGTTCTGGAAAAGCATTCTTTGGATGGATGAAACTAAGATTTAATCTGTACCAGAATGAAGGGAAGAAAAAAGTGTGTAGAAGGCTTGGAACAGCTCATGATCACGCAACATCCTCTGTAAAACATGGTGGAGGCAGTGTGATGGCATGGATATGCATGGCTTCCAGTGGCACTGGGTCATTGGTGTTTATTGATGATGTGGCAGAAGACAGAAGTAGCCGGATGAATTCTGTAGTATTTAGAGATAATCTGTCAGCCAAATGCAGCAAAGTTGATTGGACAGAGCTTCACAGTACAGATGGACAATGATCCAAAACACACACTGCAAAAGCACCCCTGGAGCTTTTGAAGGAAAAGAAGCGGAATATTTTGCAATGTCCGAATCAATCACCTGATCTCAACCCAATTGAGCATGCATTTCACTTGCTGAAGGCAAAACTAAAGGTAGAAAGGCCCACAAGCAAAGAACTGAAGACAGCTGCAGTTAGAGCCTAAAGCATCAGAAAGGAGGAAACCCAGTCTTTGGTAATGTCCATGGATTCCAGACTTCAGGCAGTCATTGCCATTAAAGGATTCTCATCAAAATATTAAAAATGAACATTTTATTTATGATTATATTCAATTGTCCAATTACTTTTGGTCCCTTGAAAAAAAAAGGGGGGGGGGGGGTTGTTGTCTACTCTTCAGAGAGTGCACACTCTAAACCTTAGATATATAACTATAGCTTGAATATGTTTTGACAAATACCTGAAAAAAACTAAAATTGTGCCTGTGTCCAAATATATATGGACTTAACTGTATGTGAGTGGAAGCATTCTCACTAATAGAGCCCTGGATATCTGTAAAAACCTGACCGGGGGTTGTAACCCTTCCTCACTCTATGCAAGATTAATAAAAATAATAAGTTTTGGCTTGACAACAATGAAAGTGGTATAGCCTTTCTGAATGAACTGCAAATGTGGCTTGACAGAACTACAAATTCACATATTTCAACTGTGTATTTACCTCCTTGGCCGGAACTGGAATACAGTAGGTTTTGGTGCCATTTTTTTTTAGACTGTGCTATGCCAACTACTGTATTTAAGGTAGCGCTTAAGGCATTTTTTCCATTTTGAATAAAGGAAGGTTCTAACCCCTCACATTTTCTTTTTGCAAGACAGAAATAAAAACCTAACAAATGTTCTAATCCGTCCCCACTGTCCAACACTAAGAAAAAAACAATTTTTGTCTTCTGGTATATACTTTTTAAGTGATGGTATTTGTCGGTTATCTGCCATTTCCTGTGGGGTGTTGATACTGCTGAAATCTTCACATTTTACATCAGATGTCATTGGCCGCTGACCGCGCTTATTTTCAGTACTCACTTTCAGCACCGAACGTTCTTGGTTTATGATCAAGCCTAACTAGTGTGTTAACATTATCAAAATACTTTTGTAGAAGACATATCATTTTGATTTTAACTTTGTTTTTTCTCTTTCTATCCCTAATTTATGAAGCACACAGTAACTGCTGTAAAGAATTTAACTCTGTATAGTGTTCTGTATTGTCTTTATTGCTTATGTAAAACTTATGGATGTTTTGCAAAACAGCAAATGGTTGGGCATTTGTGGACTATGAAAGCATGTGGGTAGTTTATTCATCTAGAGTTGAAAATATTTAGTTTCTTGCTCCTTATTGACATTAGGTTAGTTGATCTACCTGCTTTGTATACAACTTGTGGGGCATGGTCCTGTTTGCGGTTTTCACTTTTTTAGGAAAAATGATTCTTATGGTTTTGTTTATCATTGGTTGAAAAGAGAGAATCTTGAGTAGCTCATCTGTTTATACAGTTGTGCTCAAAAGTCTGCACACCCTAGCAGAAATCGTGAAATTTTGGCATGGATATTGGAAATGACTGATTAAGCGAAAAAACTGTCTTTTATTTATGGATAATGTTGTTATGAAGCCATTTATTATCACATCGTTGTTTTGGCTCCGTTTTTTTAAAATCATAATAGAAATCGCCCAAATGGCCCTGATCAAAACTTTACATTCCCTGGAAATGTTTGGCCTTGGCACAGACACAAAAGGTGACACAAACATGTTAAAATGGCAGTTGAAGGGTAATTTCCCACATCTGTGGCCTTGCAAACTGTAATTAGTGTCTGTGTAAATAGTCTGAGTTTGTGAGGTCTCATGTGGATGTTCTGAGCCATGGGGAGCAGAAAAGAACTGTAAAAAGACCTGTTTAACAAGGTAATGGAGCTTTAAAAAGATGGAAAAGGATATAAAAAGATATCCAAAGCCTCGAATATGCCAGTCAGTACTGTGCAGTTACTCATTTAGAAGTGAGAAATTTGGGGATCTCTCAACACTAATTCAAGGTCCTGTAGACCAAGAAAGTTTGCAGCCACAACTGCCAGAAGAATTGTTCAAGATACAAAGAAAAACCCACAGGTAGCCTCCGAAAAAATACAGGCTGCTCTGGAAAAAGGCAGTGTGGTTGTTTCAAGGAGCACAATACGACAATAATTTAACAAAAGTGATTTGCCAGAAAGAAGCCTTTACTGTGCTCTGTGATATCTGATGGTGGAGCAGCATTGCCTTATGACCCTCCATGCTAAGTGTCTGAGGGGCATCTGTTTGCGCTAGCCAGGAATTTCTGGTTTCTGCAGTGAAGTAGTGAAAAGTATTCAGATTAGTTGCAATTAGCATCAAGACATATTTTCTTGTTGGCACTTCTAAATCGCAAACCATATTATGAGCAGTGCCACAGAAAAATATAACTGATTAGAATGATGGCAACAGTGCTGCAATACATGACTATACATTTCACATTCTAGTCACATGTCCCTAGCTCTCCATATACTGCTCTTTCATAAATGTTTTTTTTTTGGAACCTAGTACACAGCCAAGTGGTTCTGTTTTTACCTGAAAAACAGTACAAAAATACAAACTAAGGTTATAGTTGTCAGTACCTATAATTGCATTATTTGACTACTTTTGGCTTCTAGACAACAAGTCATTAATTTGCAAAAAAAGCTCCTTTTTTTTTCACTTTTTATCTATTTTGTCTGCAAAGACTTCTTCCAGTTGCAGTATTAGGCCTCATTCACATGGGATGCACAGATGTTCATGCCTCTGCATGCAGGCAGTCCAATTTGTGTACTGCATGGACACAGCTGACAGGATGTCAGATTGGGAGCCGCATCTGTGTCCATGCAGCTCCTGCGTCCCAATTTACATGACTGTGACTGCCTGCGCGCGGATGCATGGAACACCGGCACACGCGATTAAGTACCCCTGTGTGAATAAGGTCTGCAGAGAATTCATAAAAATGTAGCTATCACACCACAGCCTAACCAGCTCAAAGCAGGTCATTTCCTCCACACTACTTCCCTTTTAAGCACTTAAGCCACTAGAAAGGCAACACTTTCAAGTGCATTTATCAAGCATGCTTGAAGTTTTTTCAGTGCGTCATAAATGCTATAGGCGCGTTAGGGACTGATGTGAATGTACAATGTATGTGTAAATTGATGGCACTATACAAGTACCTGTAATAAATTGCTTTTGTCGTTTTATAATCCAACACGTGTGTGAACAACACCTTAAGCTTGCCATACGTGACAAATTCCTTCATCCATGCTATAACCATGCAGATGAACGAATCTCCCACTGTGACTATTGTATTGTTTTGGATGCGGCTGCTTTTGGATGGAATTTTTTCAGCAAGCTACTTCAATAAATGTAGTTCGAACAATTTTACTTCTGTTGAACAGAGCAGTACTGTCTGGGCCAGATATTGAACGAATCACGGCTGGTTACTCAGGAATTGGCTGAAATTCAGAGTATATGGTCAGTTTAAAGCAGTATTAAACCCCAAACCAAAAATTTTATATATTACAGTTTACCAATATTTAGATGTGGTGGATGCATTAGTTTTTTTTTTTTGTTTTTTTTTTAATTTCCCCTTTATTTTGTTTTCACCCGGTTATCTAACTTCTAACATACTTCCTGTATTAGAGTATACCCACTCTGCATGAATGATCACAGGGGCATTTTTGGACAACAGCATTGTATATCTAACACTTTCCTCCCTCCCAGATTAACAGATTAGATACACTAACAAATTGAAGCCAAACTGCAGTTATACAAGCAGCTACAGCAACCGTTTTGTTTTTGTTTTTTTTTTCTTTTGGGATAAAGATTTTACACGAATAAATAAAAGCTGATCATTCTAATCACCCCTTTCAGTATTAATTTGCTTGTCTCAACACTCTAACTGCTACATCTGCAAGACAGGTTGTTCTTTAAAAAATAACCATCTTATTGGCAGAATTACCAGGTGAAAATAAGCGAGCCTAAATAAGGAAACAAATGCAGGCATCACATCTAAGAACTGGTAAGCTGTAATATAATGTTTGCTTTTGGGATTAATATTATAACTTGCTCTTCTGTGGATTGTGGGCACCACCTTTCCCCAGACAGGAAATGAAGTAAATCCTCGGCCCTTACTAAAGATGGCCAATGCCAGGGTGTGTTGTTCAAGATGCTTTCTCAGTAAAATAAATCATGGAGACATGGATGAATGGCTTTGAATATTAAGAATATTAAAAGTGGATTAAACCACATTTTTGATGTGTGGCGCTCAGGTGCAGTTAGGCTGGCCATACATTATACAATTATCTGCAGATTTTCTGCCCAATTTCCTTTAGATTTACCTTCAACTATGTAGTGCAAGGGCCTGCCTAATTGGATACAACTGAAAGTGTTGTTTAGGTTTGTCCTCCTATTATATGGTTTTTGGTAAATCTAAACCAAAAATCTGCAGATAATTGTATAATGTATGGCCAGCCTTACTCTTTAAGTAGAGGAATGCTAAAGCCATGACCGCTTTTTTTTTTTTTTCTTTTTTTTTTTTTTTTCCAGCTGTAGGTTTTTGTTTTTTTTTTCCTGCCTGGTAAAAGGTTTCCCTAGAACAGATTACTGAGTTCTTCTAACCCATCCTCCCTTTTTTCGAAACCACAAAAAAGTTTTGGCTATAGTTAGTTTTTTTTTTTTTAATTCAATTTTTGCACGCTCGCTTTTTTGTGTGATATCCCCATATAAAAACATTCTCATTTTTGTTTTATTAGTAGTTTTATATATTTTTTTTTCATTGTTTGACATTTTGGTCTTTTGCTAGATGATGAGCACGGTTTAATTTGTGATTCTAATATTTAGTAAGAGATATATTTTTAGACTTTGGCAATAATTCTCTCAATCTCAAATACACTAGAGCTGTGTCCAAGAGAATGATGTAAGGAACTAGAAGGAAAAGTTCATGCTCAGTTTCCTTTTCTGCATTGTAAACCGACGCCTTCAGAATTCATGTCACTGAGCTTTTGGCATGAACATCATGTGGCGAATAAGGCACGCTGCAACCTATACATGAGATGACCATGGCCTGATCGGACTGACCAATCAAGGGGGTAAATAGTGGCTGGCTGTGTTTGATCTTTTCTGTTGATTACTATGGTCTTCCCCAAGATATGCTTACAATGGTGCTGTTGTGGTACGGTGCTCCTCCCTTCTGCTGGAATTGACATAAGCTCACAGACGTTTGTTTAAACCCTTTGAATGCCATGAACTCCAGGCATACCGATAAATACTCAGAAAAAATACACAGGAGCATATTTTACCTGCCAAATGATTGTTCTGTTGTTCATTCAGTTCTGAGACTTAACAGCTCTGCCACACGATGCAACCCTGTCTGGCAGGAGAGGAGACCTGCTTTTTCTCTGCTAGTTAAACCAGAACTAAACCCACTAACTCAATGTTTTCCCAAAACCGTTACATTTGAGGCATGCCTTTTAATTATAAAAGACAGCCAAGGCTTGGGAAACCCCCACATTAAGCTTTAAAGTGGTTAAGAATAGCTTAACTGACCTTATCGATGAAAACCATGGCTATCTTAGTGTTACTAAACCCACAACAGTAAAATCAGTCTGTATATGCAGTAAAGCATGCTTGTTATACTCACGGTGGAACCTAAGGGGTTAATCCTCTGCATTTTGTAAAAAGGCTGTTTTATCCTTCCCTCTCTGTTCCTCCCCATTTTCAAGTGACCACCTCGTCTCTCCAGACTGAACTGTAGGCATGCACATGCTCAGTTTGGTGTGTATTGCTAGAGAGGTGTTTTTTTTTTCTTTGGGAGAGTGCATGTGCTCAGTACTGGGCCAATTGGCACTGGTCAGACAGAGCTCAGGGGATTTCCATCCTCCTAGAACAGAAAGAAAACTCCTACAGGCTTTAGCTAGTGGTGGGCTGGACACTGATAGAAGTCACAAGACTGCTCTAACTGCTGATGAGAAAAGGTATTTAGCAGTTTATATTTACTAACATAATTGCACTTCCATGTTCTGTTTACTATGGGAGACCAGATAGTGAATGCAGGGTTCTTGGGTCAGTAACACTTTAACTGACTAAGTTTCTTATGTTGCAACTCCTCTATGATTTGAAAATTCGCTACTGTTTATTTAGAACTGTACTCAAAGTACCCAGTTACTCTGTAAAATGTGCAGGTATACAATAAAATAAGTTCAACAAGGTGCATGCCACCTCCTGGACTTCTTTGACCACTTAAGAGCCACCCCATAGCAGATATACTGCTACAGGATGAGTCTGCAGCAAAAAACCTCGTGTGTGTGTGTGTATATATGTGATTTTTGCAGCTCTGGGTAGGGGGCACACTGCTATTGGCAGCTGGATATGTCAATCGCCAGATCCCGGCTGGGACTCTGTGTTCGTCAGCAGGGCTGAGAGGGGAGAGATCTGTATGTAAACCACATATTTCTCTACTGTCAGAATGGACATGCTGCTTTGTATCTCTCTATACAACAGAGAGATACAAAGCAGCATGTCTCCCAAGTAAAACAGAACACACAAGGCACCCTTTGATTGCCCCAGATGTTAACCACTTACTGCCCAGTGTCATTAGTACAGTGTCAGTGCTTTTTTATTAGCACTGATCACTGTATTAGTGTCCGTGGCAATTAGTTCCCACCCAGTGCCAGAATGGCCGCCGCAGTCCTGCTATAGGTTGCTGATTGTCGCCATTACTAAAAAAAAAAAAAATTTCACTATATATACACCGCCATTTGTAGATGCTATAACTTTCACGTAAATGAATTAATGTATACTTATTGGGATTTTTTTTTTTTTTTTTTTACCGCAAAGTCATGTAGCAAAATACATTTTGGCCTCAATTTTATGATTTTTTTTTTTTTTGGATATGTTTTATAGCAAAAAGTCAAAAATATTTATTTTTTTTTCTTCAAATTGTATGTCTTATTTTTGTTTTATAGCGCAAAAAATAAAAACTGCAGATATGATCAAATACCACCAAAAGAAAGCTCTATTTGTGGGGAAAGAATAATGTAAATTTCATTTACAGCATTGCATGACCGCACAATTATCGGTTAAAGTAACGCAGTGCCGTATCGCAAAAAAATGACCTGGTCAGGAAGGTGGGTAAATATTCTGGAGGACAAGTGGTTAAGACCTCCATGTACACTGGACGTTTTCTTTATGCTAGAAGCCTTCTGGCAGCAGCGTTTTGGCCAAAAAGTGTGTAACGCGTTTAGCTGCGTCAAGCGTTTTGGGGGTTAATTTCGACCAGAATAAATTTGTTCTGACCATTGAAATTAACACTCAAGTGCTAAACCCGCCTAGTGTTCAGGTGCGATTACACGGTTCAAGTGTTTTTATTGCTGCCAAAAGTCAGCTACTTCTGGATGCATTGGCGGTGGGTTTTTGTTTTCCTGCCTCCAATCTCTCCTGCCACTTAACATGTTTGTGTGCATGGACACACAGGCTAACATGCAGGGGGTTTACAGGCAGATGCCTCTTGGAGTAGCTGTATAAATGTCCAGTGTGCATGAGGCCTAATTTATATCTGACAAGTTTATGGAACTTTGAGAGGATATTTTACATTTCCAGAGCTCCTATGCTGGACCAGAGTTGCATGCAGCTGCTGTGCCCGCCCCCTCCTCCTGTCTAATGTTATTATGTGAACTCCGCAAATATAAAGTCTCTTGTGAATGGGCAGCAGAAGGTAGGGGTGTTCAGAACTGTGTATGAGAAGACAGCATCAGCCCTCCGAATCCTGGAGTGTAGTTATAGCTGTAATCCTGGAGCTGCATAAAAATATTCGATATAAATAAGAGGTCAAAGTCTTGTTGGACTTAACTCCTAGTATGCCAGAACATTTTACAAAGGGGCTGAATTCCTGGAGTTCACCTTTTAGGCTATACACTGAGGAGTTTTTGAAGTGTTTTTGCGTTAAAAAAGGTGCCTGAAAAGCTCCAGAAAAACACTTCCCTATGTATGGGAATGTATATTATTATTATACAGTATTTATAAAGCGCCAATAGTTCGCTCAGCGCTGTACATTACAAAGGGGGACAGAACATGTGACAGAACAATACCAATACAATGCAAAACATGAGGGGATCGAGGGCCCTGCTCTTTCGAGCTTACAATCTAGGAGGGGAGGGGATGGTGGTACAGGAGGAGATAGCTGTGGGGGATGGAGTGGTAGGAAGAGTGGAGGAGGTCAGCAGGTTAGCAGGGGGTGGGGTAGGCTTCCCTGAAGAGATGGGTTTTCAGGGTGCGCCTAAAGGAGAGGAGAGTAGGTGATAATCTGATGGGTTGGGGCAGGGAGTTCCAGAGGATGGGTGACACCCTGGAGAAGTCCTGGAGGCGGGCATGGGAGGAGACCAGGGAACTAGAGAGAAGGAGGTCTTGTGAGGAGCGGAGTGTGCATGCTGGGTGGTACTTGGATATTAGGTCAGTGATGTAGTTCGGGGCAGTATGGTGGACAGCTTTGTACGTCAGTGTTAGGATTTTGAATTTGATCCGTTGCGCAATCGGAAGCCAGTGGAGGGATTGGCAGAGGGGGGTGGCGGAGACGGAGCGGTTGGAAAGGTGAATGAGTCTGGCAGCCGTATTCAGGATCGACTATGTATGTTTTCACACTGTGGCATTGCACTTGCCATGCGGTGTAAAAACTTGCAGCATCTTTGGGGCATGTTTGGTGAGTTAAAAAAAAAATGCCCCAAAAACGCCTCCTTATGCTGAGAAGCATTTTTGGTGCAGTTTTAAAGTCCTATAAAAACGCTCAAAAGGGCGGTAAAAGAGCCTATGTGTTTTTGCTGTCAATCAGTGTGAAAGTAGCCTTAATCCTGTAGGAATACTGACCCCTGGGACTTCCACCTCCCATATCAGAGGCTAAGTTGTCAGATTTCTTGGCTGTAAAGGATAAGGAGGGTTTGGTTCCATGTTAAATAACTTACAGGTCGGGTTCCTCCCCCAGCCTATAACTGGACAGGGAAAGAAGAAGCGAAGCAGCAGAATCATATTTGACTCTGCTCTCTCCTCTGCATGCTTCTTGTTGAAAAGTACTTAAACTGATTGTTGTTTTTTTTTTTTAAACTCCTTTCTGATGTAGTAATGAATACAGAGCTGCATTGGTTTGTATCTTTTATATCTGCCTAGACTTCAGCCTTCAGTAAAGGGAAATCTGTTTTAAGCTGATGAATATTTATTGGCTTCTATAGATACTGCACTTTTTTCACAGCTATATGGTCCTAAGTATTTTGTGTGTTTTGCACAGACCCTGTTTATCAGGAATTGCTTTGTATTGTGGATACAGGTGTAAGCTTGTAAGAGTATTATAAAATGACTGGATATAACGTAGCATTGATGCCCATTTATTCCTAGTGGAAAGATACTTGACACCTTGGTATTCCATGTGACATGTAACAAATTTATCTGAAATGTAAAAAGCAGAGGCGCCGTAACAACCTTGCTCTTCTGGGGGTCTTTTAGTTGCTTTGATATGAAGCCGGCAGGAAGGCTGAATCGTGATCATTCACAGGATTGCATGAAATCTGACTCATTGCCAAGTCTATTCATCTCCCTGTGAACGCGGGAAGCTCTTTGCATTCATTGAGTGATGCAGGAAACAGTGCAGTGTTTGTTTTTGCTTTTTTTCCTTTCTCTTACATCTTCAGTTTCTGGGATCAGCTGAACACCAAGGAACAGCGTGCACAGAGTTACAGAGAAAGGTATTTGTGCTGCTGAATGGGTGATAAAGTAACCATGTAATAATCTATGGGGTCCCAAAGCTATGTGCAATCTTCACCCATAAGCGGTTTGTTAAAGCGGTAATAAAGTGGTATTAAACCCAAAAGCAAACATTTTATTAGATTACAGTTTGCCAATTCTTAGATGTGATGGCTACATTTAGTTTTTTCTTTTCTTCATCTGGTAATCCAGCCAGTAAGTCTATTGTTTTTCAACAGAAATAAGCTCTCCTGCAAATAGAGATGCACTGATACCACTTTTTAGCAACGGATACGAATACTTTTTTAAAACATACTCGCTGATACCAATTACTGATACCTCTTGCCAACAATTAGGGAGATCATGATTAACCATTAGCCGCCCGGCCAATGGCCGAATGGCAGCCGGCAAAATCCATTAGCGTTCCGGGTGGACGCCATATGGCGTCCTCCCGGGCATGCGCAGTTTGCGCGCCTGCAGAGCCACGCAGCGGCGCGATCTGTCACCGGCCATGCACCTCGGACACGGCTGATGACAGATCTGAGTACCGGCCCGTTGACAATACCATGTGACCTGCTGTGACCAATCACAGCAGGTCACATGACAGTTGTATACAATGGATGGCTTCATTCATGCCATCCATTGTATACTAGTGTGTGTAGCTGTGATTGGTCACAGTGATCACATGCACAAGCTGGGCCAATCACAGCCCAGCTGTGTCATGTGATTAGCTGTGGCCAAATCACAGCTAAGCACAAAAAAAAAAAAAACCCTTGAATCGATGTCATTTAGGTAAATGCTTGCTTATAGCAAAGTAATTCTTTGCTATAAGCAAATTGTGTGTACTGATCACTACCCCAAAGTAGTACAATGTTACTATGGTAACATTGTACTACTTTGGTCATAGTGAAATATAAAAAAGAAAATGTAATAAATTAAAAATAATAAAAAATTAAAAAAAATTATATATATATATTTTTTTCATACTGTCACCAGTCAGTGTCCCTGTTCACCGCCATGCCAGTTATATGATGATGCTGTACTGCACTGGTGACAGTATGTAAAAAAAAAAAAAAATAGTGAAAATTAATTGTTTTTTTACTTTTTCATTTTCCGAAAAATTATGACAAAACAAATACAACTTCAAAAAACTCGCCATGCCTCTTATAAAGTACGTCGGACTGTCTACTCTACAAAAAGGGGTCATTTGGGGGATATCTGTACTGTTCTGACATTCTTGGACCTCAAGAAATTAGATTGGCTGTCAGTACTTCAGGATTGATCAATATTCAGATCTATCCCATAGTTTGTGAACTCTATAACTTTCCTACAAACTAAATAATACATCCTAATTTGGGTTATTTTCACCAAAGACATGTAGCAGAATACATTTTGGCCTAAATTTATGAAGAACAATTATTTATTTGCAAACGTTTAACAGAAAGAAAAACGTGGTGTTTTTTTTCAAAATTTTCGGCCTTTTTTTGTTAACTTAGCAAAAAATAAAAACCCCGGCGGTGATTAAATACCACCAAAAGAAAGCTCTAGTTGTGTGAAGAAAATGCTAAAATTTTAGTTTGGGTACAATGTTGTATGACCGCGCAATTGTCATTCAAAGTGTGAGAGCGCTGAAACCTAAAAAATGGGCTGGGCAGGAAGGGGGTAAAAGTCCCGGTATGGAAGAGGTTAAGATGAGGATGTGCAGGGAGTGGGGTGCAGAGGTTAGGATGAGAGTGGGGTGTGGATGGTGGGAGAGAGAGACAAAGGGGAGAGGGGGAAAAGAGTGTGTGTGTGTGTGTGTGTGTGTGTGTGTGGGGGGGGGGGGGCGCAAAGATAAAGGAGGATTCTCTATGGCACTGCAAATCCCAGCATGACACTCTCATTCCTCAGCTCTCACAGAACAAGGGAATGTCCACCAATGGGTAGACACTACAAGCCTGTAAGTCTTCCCACCATTTACAGCATTTAAAGTGTGTGTGTCTATGCAGCACAGGGTCCTGGTTACAGTGCAGCTGTGTCCTGGTCCACACTCACAGGGTTAAAACCATGGGGGTCAGTCTAGCCTGATTAGCCAGTGTGTCTCCTCTCCCTGCAGGCATCAGTGGGTTAAACACTGCACTCCTAATTACAGCTTCAACCAGCTTTCATAGAGGGCAGAGGAGAGATCTTGAGTCTAGTAGACCCCAGATTTCTCAGAAAAACACTACCCGTCACCTGCTTATTGCTGTCGTAGGGGATATTTACAGTCTGCCATAACAAAAAAGTGATTGAAGAAAAAAAAAGGACAATGTAAAAATTCAAAAAAGTAAAAAAAAATTAAAAAAAATGAAAGCACCCCTGTGCTCATGCGCAAAGGCGAACACAGCATAGGTCCTGTGGTGGTTTGTAAACAGCAATTGCACCATGCATGTGAGGTATCGCCATGAATGTCAGATCAAGGACAGTAATTCTAGCACTAGACTTCATGTGTAAATCTAAAGTGGTAACTGTAAAGGCGTTTAAAGCTTCACCTATGGATATTAAAAAATGTGTGTAGTTTGTCCCCATTGCACGGGCGCGCACAATTTTAAAGCATATCATGTTTGGTATCTATTTACTCGGCGTAACATCAGCTTTTATATTTTACCAAAAAAATGGGCAATATATTTTTGTGCATTAAAATTCAAAAGTGTATTTTTTTCCGAACAAAATTTGCATTTGAAAATTTGTTGCGCAAACCCTGTATGCCAAAAAAATTGTAACACCCACCATTTTGTTCTCTAGGGCTTCTGATTTATAAAAAAAAAAATGCGGGAGGGTGGGGTTTAAAATTTCCTACCAAACAAATACTGATTTGAAGTGGTTAGAATGGGTGATGTATGGCATAAAATGCCTGGACAGTTCAAACACGCCCCCCCCCCCCAAAATGACTCCTTTTTGGAATGTAGATACCCCAGGGTATTTGCTGAGTGGCATGTTGTGCACGGAAGATTTTTTTTTTTTTTTTAACATAAATTTCTTGAAAATGACACGTTTTTTTACACAATGTTTTCACTTTAATGATTTATTACTCACACATGCCATGGGTATATGTGGAATTAAACCCTAAACCACATTCTGCTACTTAGTATAGGGATACCACATGTGCGAGACTTTTTGGCAGTCTAACCACGTACAGGCCCCCAAAATCCAGTAGGCACCTTCAGACTTTTATAGGGTGTTACTTCCCCAGTATACGAACAATCTCAGAGGCCCTGAATGCCAGGATAGTACAATACCCCCCCCCCCCAAAAAAAAAGACTTTTTTTGGAAAGTAGACACTCTAAGGAATTGATTAAATAATTAAAAGGCATGGGTATGGGGAGTATTTTGCAGATCTTGTTTGTTGCCACAGATTTTTGGAAAATAAAGAAAGAAAACGAAAATGTATTTTTTTCTTTTTTTTATTTATTTTTTCAAAACCTTGTGAGAAAAATTATCTGCAAAACACTCACCATGCCTCCTATTCCATTCCTTGGGTTGTCTACTTTCAAAAAGGGGGTCATTTGGGGGTGGTGTTTATACTATCCTAGCATTTCAGGGCCTCCAAAAATGATAGGTACTTAGGAAGTGAAATGAGGAAAGTACGTCCTTTGAAAGCCTGATGGTGGTCATTGCTTTTTGGGCCCTGTATGCGGCTAGGCTCCCCCCCAAAAAAATTGATTTTAAAAACTTGTGACAAAAAGTAAAATCTTCCATGGGCTCAACATGCCTCTCAGCAATTTACTTGTCTGCTTTCTAAAAAGGGGTAATTTGGGGGGGTTTCTTACTGCCACTTCAAGAAATATGACGGGCAGTCAGAAAGTAAACGCTGCGTAAATTCCAATATCTATACCATAGTTTGTAGACTATAACTGTCACACAAACCAATTAATATACACGTATTGGCATTTTTTTTTTTTTTTTTGACCAGACATGTAGCAGAATACATTTTGGTCTAAATTCCTGACTAAATTTGAGTTTATTGGATATTTTTATAACAGAAAAAATATTGTTTTTTTTTTTTTTTCCAAAATATCATAAAAAATAAAACAAGTGGTGATCAAATATCACCAAAAGAAGGCTCTTTGTGTGGAAAAAAAAACATTCATTTTGTTTGGGTACCCACGCAATTACCTGTTGAAATAGCACATTGCCGAATAGCAAACAATGACCTGGTCATGAAGGTTGAAAAACCTTCTAGGGCTGAAGTGGTTAAATGACATTTTCAGAATTTGTATACTTCACAAACAGCCCATTTATAGTTACATTCTCATCTAGAGACGAGACTACGGGACATGGCTTTGGAGAAATTTCCTAAGATGTGCTATAGACTAAAAATAAGTAATGACTAAAGTCAGCCGTAGATGGATCAAAATTTGGCCAATAAGCAGGTTGAACAAAAAAAAATGTATATTGTATGCTCTTCCGAGGGGATTTCTTACCTATTTTCTGCCTAACAAATATGGAAAAATGTATTGATGACATTTTGTCACATTTTAAAGTGAGTGCCAGGCATATATAAAAATATATAATGCAGTTAAGTATTTTGGCAAAAATGTTATTAAATATACTTTATATGCAGTTTGTGACTTAGTCTGATTCCTGAGCTGTGCAGCCCCAGGACCTGTAAGCATACAAAGTGCAGAAGCTAGTATACTTGGTTTAAAATGGTCCTTAAGAAAGGTTCCTGCTTGTATCTGTCTTTGACCTCATGAAATCCTGTGGAACTTACAAACCCTGGGGTCCTTTCTAATTTACTTTTGGCCTTCTTATCCGAAGTCTAAACACAGAAATGCTCCTCTGCAATGTACATGCTGCCTTTTTTCAGGTTATATGCATTCAATGTGTTAATTGACAGGGAAGGGGACCAGACCCAAACTCTGGAATCCAGAAATTCTTCAGCCCAGTTCAGAGTAAAAACATTCAGCAGGTGTTACTTTTTGCTATTATAGAGCAATTATCGAATTGATTTGTATGTAGGAATAAGTACAAAAAGTTAGGATTGCCAACATCAGAGATACGGTGCAGTTACGTAAATCAAATACTACATAGGACTTGCAATAACTTGTATGCACCTCAGTGCCAATCTGACTGGGGCCTTGCGCAGTGTAAATGGGGGTAGGCAGGATTGTTAAGGTATTCGTAGGCCAAAGAGCTTGTCTGCCTGTAGTAATTTTTGCCTTAGCAACACACCCATGACTTTTTTGTTATCTCGTTCACTGTGAGAATGGTTTCAAGTACGGAACTGTTAATTTCTTTGTTTACCATTTTATACTTTTTTGTTTTTAAGTTGTGTCCTTGTGTTTCTGTAAAGTTCTGCAATCTTCTGCTGCCAGCAATAGGTTGGGCTATTATTCCTTGTTCGTGTTACAAAGATTTTCACTACCAGGAAGTTCTAACATTTTAATTTACATATGAATTGAGGACTGCTTGAGAATTTTGACCTTAGCTTAAAATCTGAATTTTCCCACACTCCCCCTTCTCTTTCTGGTTGTGTGCATTAATAGTCTGATGGAATTTTCAATAGAAAATGAGCATGAGGTGATTTCTCAGCCATGCCTGCACACTTTTGCTAAATCATGGCTTTATATAGGCTGGACTTTAAAAAAAAAAAAAATAAATAAATATACTGTGAAAAGTCTTAGATGTTACTTTTTAACACTGTGTAGCTATTCTGAATGTTTGTTTTATTTGCAACATGATGAATAGGTGTGCATGTAATACATGCGGTAATATTGGACAGTAGGAGGTTTTTGGGTGTTGACAACGTGGGGGTGGGGGGATTAGGGTAGCAGGTAGTCATTGACTACAAGTGAGGGTTGGAAACGAGTATAAGGAAGTCGGGGTAAGGAGGCATTTGAAAACATATTGCACATTAAAGTGTAACTTTACCCTCCCTGGCAAGTTTCCTCCTCTATCCCATCCCTCCTCTGCACAGCTATCCATTTTTTCCCCTCCTTTTTTGCTTTCTTACCTTTTTTAAGAAAAGGTATTTTTTCCCTAAACCCATCTGCTGTCAATCGCCTAAGCCAGGGGTGTCAAACTCAATTACATCTTGGGCCGCATCAGCATTATGGTTGCCCTCAAAGGGCCAGTTGCATCTGTAAAAGATGTCCAGAGCACCCCACCCCCCATTACATCACAGTGCAGCCCCCTTACCTTGTGCTGCTGCCAGGAAGAAGCTGAAGGTGGAGCTGGGAAGAAAGTGCAGGGCCTGGAGGAGGATCAAAGGAGTTCTGGAGTCAACTGCTGAAGTCTGCAGGGGAGGTGGAGACTGGGTGCTGCGGCTGCACAGAGACGTGCATGATCTGTAGGAGGAGTTCTGTCCTCTCTGCTGCCGACTGCTGAGACCAAGGGTGGGGGGTTTCAGAAATTAGCCTTTGTGTGCTGCATAAAGAAGAGCAGGATCTGGCAGAGGAGATCTGTCGTCCTCTCTTTTGTTGACTGCTGAGACAAGGGAATGCCAGAGCTGCAGGAGAGGTTTGAGAACTACATGAAATGGCCTGGAGGGCCGGATTTGTCCCTCTGGCCTTGTGTTTGACACCTGCGGCCTAGGCGATTGACGTCAGTGCCCCCAAGTGCCTCTCGGGAATATACAACGTGGATATCCTGAGAGGTGCCAGGAGCAGCCATTCAATAAAGCAGGAAGGGGTGGGCCTAGCAGTGCGTCATCGGGAGGAGTGCCTGAACCTCCTGATGACATCCTGGAAGAAGATGGTGCAGGACCTGAGTGCCGGCTACAGAGAAGGGGATTTCAGCGGGACAATGCTGGATCCACTGGGTTGGTGAGTATCCTTCCTGAGCAGAACACTACCCACACACTAACTTTTTTTTTTTTTTTTTTTGTCCTGCCTACCTGTAGCAAAGTTCCACTTTGCTGTTATTAAAGCTGAACTCCACACAATGTAATACATATTTTTGTGAGCTGTTTTCGCTTAGAAAGGTATCCTGATATACCTGACATATGACAGACCGCAGAGCCAGGTCCTGGACCTCTGGGCAGACTATACTGTGGCTAAAGGGCCACCATATTAACTGAGCTGGGAGACACAATACATCTCCTGTAGCAAACCAAATTTTTCTTTTTCATTTAGTGAGTTCAAAACCATGGCAGGCAACTATTGCCTCATCTGGTTACTATCTAACTGCACTTGTTGGTGGGAATATAGCAGAACTAGTTGGTACAATCAGACAGGACCACATATTTGAGTTATTGGTCTGGGCTTCAGTTTTGCTCCTCTTCCAAGGCAAAAAAAACCCCACTGCCAGCCACATTCGTAGTAGCAGAGAATTTTGTAGGGAGCTAAAATGTATTTGGCGTTTTAGTATTGCTTTCTCCTAAGCTCTATTCCTTTTCTATTTATGAAAAATAGAGCAAAGGAAAGGTGGAGCAATTGCCCTACTAAGTACGGTAATGATTCTGCTAACAATATGCAGGTTACAAAATTAAATGCCTGCATCCAGTTTTTATCTGCTTGGCTTTCTTTTTCATAAAGCAACCCCATTCTGTTATTGCGTAACCACAAACATTTAATCTGTCAGTTTATTCCATAAATATAGGAGGGCATCTAGATTTTGTGTTTTATGTGTGGTTTATGTTGTGTTTTTATATTAAGTGAATGTAATTTTCCTAAATTGTTTTTAAATCCAAACAATGAACTTCCCTTATTTGTTCTTTTTGGTTATTAAATATTTCCATTGAAACCATTTTAGCTAAAGCTGCTCTTCAGCCTTTTTGAAAAAAAAAAAAAATTAAGTCAGCAGGACGCTCACCTGTACGGGGGTCCAGCACTGTGCTCACCTGAAGCGCTTCTGCACCGGCATGTTTACTGTGAGCATCCGGCTATGATTCCTTGCTGCTTCACGGCCAGCTGCCCATTTTGCGTGCACGAGCCACACTGTGTTTTGTGAATGGTCCCGCAGCCTTCGGGGACCTGTGATGTCCACATGATACCCCCCTCGAAAAAAAAAAAAAAAAAGAGCATAAAGCAGGACTTCCCATTTGGGGTGAAATCTGCTTTTAAATCTGTTGAATAAGTGTTAAAAAAAACCCCAAAAAACACACCTGTTATGTCTGAAATTCAGAACTGTCCAGTGAACACTTCCTGTGGTGCCTTAACCACTTGCCCGTTGAGGCAATTTAGAAAATGTTAATCTTTTTTTTGTTTTGTTTTTGCAAGAAAATCTCTTAGAACCCCAAAACATATATTTTCTGAAAGCAGAGACCCTAGAGAATAAAATGGTGGCCTTTGCAATTTTTTATGTTGCACGATATTTGCGCAGCTGTTTATCAAATGGAAAGTTTCAGGGAAAAACATGGTTAAATGAATTTTAGTGCATACAAACACAACATAATACCACATAATTTTTGGTATTGCATTGAGTAAATAGATTCCAAACATGTCAAGATTTAAAATTGCACATGCCTGTGAAATGGCGACAAAGTAGGGAGCCTAAAATTGTCCATGGATGACACTTTAAAAGCCTATACAGGTTACCAGTTTAGAGTTAAACATGCGCACTGGAGCTAGAATTATTGCTAAATAATGCTCAGGTGTGACCAACTGAGCAGGCTGACATTACTATTCTGCAACACTAAATAATGCTTTGAATTAACAATCTGACCCTTAACCACTTCAATACGTGGCGCTTTCACTCCCTTTCTGCCCAGGCGAATTTTCAGCTCTTAGCACTCTTACATTTTGAATGACAAGTGCGCGGACATGCAACACTGTACCCAAGTGAAATTTGTATCATTGTTTGAGATGGAGATTTCTTTTGGTGGTGTTTAATCACTACTGGGTTTTTTATTTTTTGCTAAACAAATGAACAAAAGTCTGAAGATTTTGAAAAGGGAAAAACCTTTTTCATGGCTCGTTCACACTTGACTGTTTACCAACGCTTGCCAAACGCCCCTATAGCGTTGGGCAAGCGTTGGTCCGGCGTTTGCTGAGCGTTTTTTAATGCTCGGCAAATGCCACATGCGTGGTTTAGCGGGGGTTGCTAGGCGTTACCCGAGCGTTAAAAATGCTCCGCAAACGCCTATAATGAATTTAAATGGTGTTATCGTTATCGGAGCAGCAACATAGACTAGAATAGGAGGCTTCAACACCTTCTGACTCGACCAGAGGCGTCTGTTTTGCCGCGACGCTAACGCTCCCGTTAGAACAGCACCATGTGCTGCAATGTGCAGAATTGTCAGAGGCGTTTGGGAAGCTGTAAAAATGCTTCCCAAACACCTCTCTGCCGCCTGCACACAATGCTAGTGTGAACGTAGCCTTATTGTTATAAAATTTTGAAAATGGGCACTTTTCTTTCTCACTGATGTGTGCTGGTGAGGCTGCACTGATTGCCCCTGGTGAAATCATTTTACATTAGTTATACCTGTTTTCCTAAAGCGGTCTTTCCCCTATATCAATCAAAGTGCAGAATTTAATCAGGATCTCTTGGCTCTGAAAAGCAGGGGTTAGGGAGCTGAAGGTGTAAGGGCTCATGTACACTGCCACAAATAAACTCACGTTTAGGAGCTGTTCAGCGTTTTTTTCAGCAGCCCCTGAACTCACCCTAATGTTTTCCTATGTGTCTATGTACACCTCTTCATTTGCAGTCATTTACAGGCAGTTGAGTCTTTTTTTTTTAAAGCAACAAACTTGCATTCAGATGTCGATTTTATTAGCGTTTCAAACGTAAAACGCCTGTAAACGCGGCAAATCATGTTTATAAGCGGTTGCATTTTAAATTTTTTTTTTAACTCTTCCAGTTCCCAATGTTCAGAGCCTTTTTTCCATCATGAAAAATGCATGGAAAGAGTTTTCAAGGTGCTCAGATGGACAAAACACTGAACACAGGATGTTCCTACCAAGCTTGTCACACATTGTAATGACCAATTCACATCTCAGACCTCTCCCACCCTTGGAAACAAAAGATATGTTAATGCCCATTCACACCTCAAATTCCTCATGAAGACCTCCTGCCAGGTGACCTTAATGACTCACTCCAGCAGCCACCTTCCCACCCCTGGAAACAAAAGAAATGTTAATGAGCAACTCACACCTAGCTAATGTCAACACATACTGCTGTCTCTGCTTCTAATGTGTGTATTTCTCTAAAACAGTCTGAAATCGTTAATAATTTACCACTTTTCAGTGCATTCGGGGCATTTGGGAGGTTTTCCGGTGTTTATCTTTAAAAAACGCTTCTAAACGCAAATGTGCATAAATGCATTATGCAAACGCGGCTAAACAGGCGTTTTTTTAACCTACATTTTCCAGCAGTCAGTTTCCATCGTTCACAAACTTCCCGTGTACATGGGGCCTAACAGTGAGGAGGAGACCTCTGAGAGCTGACTGGAGGGAAGAGACACACTCCCTTCACACAGGAACATAGCTGAGGCTGTCAATCTGAGATCCATCCCTTTTGGTGTCAGGAAAACTAATCAGAAATGACTTGTGCTTATAGCAGAGGAACACGGCAACGGACAGAAATGACACTTAGTACTTTTCATATTTCATGTCTGAGGTTTACAGCCACTTTAAGTCTGGTATACACAGGCTGAACATTCAGCCCATGTGTACAGCAGCTTGTCCAGCTTGAGTTGAACGGGTATGTTGAAAGAACAGTAACTAATCGGCGCTCGCAGCCAATGGCTGCGGTCGCTAACCGGTGTGTTCGGGGAGGGGGGGGGGGTTCAGTCCCCCTGTACTAACACAATAGTTAGTACAGTAAGCATCATGCAAGCTACTCAGCTTTTTTTTTTTTTTTCCCCATTCAGCCCACTGGGTTGAACAAAAAAAAAACACTGCCTGTGTGTACCAGGCTTTAGAAAGAGGTTTGCATTTTGAAAGACTATTATCTTGTCTTCCCTCCCTCTTAGATTGTAAGCTCCAAAGAGCAGGGCCCTCAATCCCCTCATGTTTTGTATTGTATTGGTATTGTTCTGTCACATGTTCTGTCCCCCTTTGTAATGTACAGCTCTGAGTGAACTATTGGCGCTTTATAAATACTGTATAATAATAATTTACCAATACATGATGCTGTCTGGTTTAGATATGATCATAGAATACTTCATAAAGTGAACAGTCTTTCATTTTTTTGGGCATACTTTAATTTTTATAACCAGTTTCACTTCAGTCTTCTTTGGTAAGCTTTATTTGTTGTTCTGGTGTGACAGTCCAGATCATCAACACCTCTGTGTGTGCTTATGTAAACCTGCAATGTACAGTATTTGGTTACTTCAAGACTGTGTGTTTGTTTTTTACCTTTATTGCCTTCTAATTTAAAGCTGAATTCCGCACACAAAAACCTTTAACTATTTCTCAATAATCACAAGATATACAAATCTATTTTGTGTACACCAGGTACATTTTCAAACCCAGATATTACCTTTATAAACATATTAGTGAAGTTGTGACTTTGCTGTACATGGTCTGTGCAGAGAGCAGAGCTGTGTGAGTGACCCAGTAGGTCCACCAACTGTATGATGGCGGTGCAGTCACCCTGCACAAGAACAGAGCAGCAGTGAGCAATCTTTTTACAGGAAGCTTTTACACAGAATAAAGTTTCACGCTGGAGTACTGATCGGTAAGAATTACACAAAGCACATCAGTAAGAATACACATCTCTCTTGTCTTTTAGACAATGTTTACTTCTCCGACAATGTCTATCCACAGGTTGGTGTGGCATATTTTTAGAAGTGTAGCCTTAGGTTTTTTTTGTTTTGTTTTTTTTCCTTCTCGCCTGTGTGAAGTGATTGCATTCTACTGATTTCTGAGTATTACTGATTGTTTCTTGTATGTTTTATAGCCATAGGCTGTGTGAACACAAACATCTGTAGACAGATGTCTCCACTTGTATATGGGTGTGGGTTGTGTCAGAGTAATGTATACAAATAGTCCTATTGCTTGCTATTTGTAAACACAGGAGAAGCTGTGGGGCCTGTTCACACCTGTGTGTTTATATCTGATGCAGGTTTTCATTGAAATAAATGTAAGAGTATCAAAACACATATCCATCTGCATTAATACCTGTTGTGCTTTGCACTAAATACTTATCATATTGTGCATTGATGTGCTTCTTTACGTATGCAGTGACATGCTTTGATGTGTTTCCATTTATTTCAATGCTAGATGTCAATTGGCACTGCATGATATACATTCTATAAACTTTCTTTAAAGTGGAAAACATGGGTGAACAGTGACAATTTTTAATGCAGAATAGACATGTTCTGTCTCTTCTACATTAAAATGACATACCTGGCTGTACCCCCTGTACAGTGAGCTGCTCACTCGCAGCTTGTTGTACAAATTTGGCATCACTGAGCTGACTGAACTCCCTCACATGCGTGGAAGCAATGTCATCTCGGCCTGGCCAGTGGTCTATAACCAGAAGCTGACCACCCAAATATGTCAGCGGCTGGCAGGGTGCTCCAGGGTACCTCATCGCTGGGACCAAGGTAAGTATAGTTCCGCTTTAACCCTTTGAGGACCAAGGGACATATTTGTCCCATGATTGTAATTGCGTATATCATCTGATTAAGAACCTAAAACTTTTTTTTTTTTTTTTAATTTTTGTTTGAGTCAAAATATTAGTTCTTATCAACAAACAACAAATGGATCTAGCTTTTTGCCAATTATTTCATGAAATGGCTTAGTTACAGCAACTGAAGTGTACGAACTTTAAAAACAAAAAAATTGATTCTTTTGGCGTTCCAAAACCTTACGGTCCTCAAAGGGTACACCTGATCTTATTGTGCAGGATAGACTGGTCTATAAGAGCATTTTTGCTTAAAGCAGAACTAAACCAATTGATTTAATGGTTTCCCAAAACTGTTACATTCAATGCATTCTGTGAATGATGGCTGTCAGTTGCTTGTGCTCTCAATCGAACTGTCAAACGATCAAATGACTGATCACATGTACAGCACCATGGTAACTGCAGATTAAACAGAGCCTAATATGACAGCTTCCATGACTGTAAAGGTTGAGGGTTTAGTTCTGCTTTATACCTTTCTTGCGCTGTTCCATGTTTGGGATGCTCTTTGTACAATGCTTGCAAACCCTAAAACAGTATTAAACCCAAAGCCAAAAATTTAAAATATTGCAGCTTACCAATTATTAGATGTAGTTGCTGTATTAGTTTTTTCTTTTTTTTTTCTAGGCTTTTTTCTCCCACTGTTTTTCCCTGGTGATCTGGCCAGTAACACACCACCTGTATTATATAGACACCACTCTGAAGTACAGTCGGCAGATTTGGACAGCAGCATCGTCGGTCTGCAGGGAGGGGAGTGTTAGAAGCAGATTTAAATACAGTAACCAATTGAAGCCAAACTCCATCAAATATGTTTATAATCAGTTACAGCAGGCAGTTTTTTTCCTTTTGGGATGATAAAAGTTTTACTCAAAAGTTGATCATTTTAAGCATTCCTGCCAGTGTTAAAAGGTCTGTCTCATCCGTCTAACTGCAAGAGTGCTTTTCTGTTGAGAAACAGACTTGCTGGCCAGATCACCAGATGAAAGTAAAAGAAAGCCTTGAAAAGGAAACGAATACAGCCATTACATCTAAGAATTGGTAAGCTGCAATACAACAAATGTTGGCTTTTGGGTTTAGTACTGCTTTAATGCAACTACAGATAATCTGTAGATGAAGCGCCATGACTCTAACTGGTTACTGAGAATTCTCTTGTTTCTAGATCTGCAGCCAAACTCAAGTTGGGGACAGCTGAGAAAAATAACGATTTAACAATTTTTTTAATTTAACCGCTTACCCGCTGTCCTATAGTAGAACGATTGCTGCAGGGCTGTGCAAAATTGTGTATATATACGTTATTTACATTTCTGGGTAGGGAGCGTGCGCTGCCCTACCCATGCCGCCATTTGCAGCTAGGCATGTCAATCTCCAGGTCCCGGCCAGAGATTCCCCGCAGGTGCCCAGCACTCGCCGTGCAAAGCTGATGGGAGAGACCTGTGTGTAAACAAAACAGGTCTCTCTCCTGCCAGCAAGAACATGCTGTTTTGTATTTTCTCAGCACAGCAGAGAAATACAAAACAGCATGTCTCCAAGGTAAAACCGCACAAACAGTAAAATGCACACAGTTAACCCTTTGATCGCTCGAACATTAACCCCTTCCTGCCCTGTCATTAGTACAGTGTCAGTGCTTTTTATTAGCACTGATCACTGTATTGGTGTCACCCAGTGTCAGAATGCCCACCGCAGTCCCGCTATAAGTCGCTGATCGCCATCGTTATTAGTATAAAGAAAATAATATAAAAATTCCAGTATGTATACCGCCATCTGTAGACGCTATAACTTTCACGTAAACCAATTAATTTACATATATTTTGGCTTAAATTTAATGAAATTTGATTTTAAAACTTTTTTCTTTATTTGACATATACTGTGTAGAATTTATGGTTTATCTATGTAATACTTACAGGTCTCTCCCTCACCCCCTGCCTCTATTACAGTGGACCTGATACCTGATTTTCAAAAATGAAGATCTGCTGTCTTATAGGAAACATTAAGAAATGTTTGAGTGACCGTTTAGTCAAAATCTAAGGCTAGACTTACTCCCACCCCAATCTAATCCTATTTTATCTAACCCTGTAAAGAAAAGATATGTATACTTGGCTATTGTAAGGCTGCTCTGGTCAGGTGATCTTTCCAGTGGCGGTTTCTGTGTAGAGAAGAGATCACTGATGACTGTAAATGTCTGGGAGATGGCAGATGTCCCTTTTCTACACTGAAGCTGTCCCTGACAACTGACCATGGGACCGGACTGGAGCATCTTCAGAATAGGTAAGTATACAGATCTTTTCTTTACAGTGCTAGTTAGAATAGGCCTAGATTAGGGCTGGGAGTAGGTTTAGCCTTAGATTTTTTATTTTTTTTTAACCACTTCAAAAACAAGATTGACGCAATTCGTAGGGACATTGCCACTGCTCAGACTTCCACCCCCACCTAGCATTCCTCACACCAAAACCCCCTCAACACTTCGCTCCTTCGACCCCGCTACTACTGAAGAGGTCACTAAGGTCTTTTCAGAAGCCCGCCTCACCACCTGTCCCCTGGACCCTGTCCCCTCACAACTCCTACGGTCACCCTCTTCTTCCATCCTATGCTCCCTCACTCACATCTTCAATCTTTCCCTATCTACTGGCACCTTCCCCTCCCCTCTAAAGCACGCGCACATCACTCCCATACTTAAAAAACCCTCCCTGGACCCCACCGACTTGAACAACTTAAGACCCATCTCCCTGCTGCCATTTACCTCTAAACTCCTAGAGCGCTTAGTCTAAAATCGCCTGAGCCCCCACCTCGCTGACAACCTCCTTGATCCTCTACAGTCTGGCTTCCGCCTCCTACACTCCACCGAAACTGCCCTACTCAAACTCCCCAACGACCTACTAACTGCCAAAACCAATGGCCACTATACAGTACTCCTACTCCTCGACCTCTCTGCGGCTTTTGACACGGTTGACCACCCCTTCCTCCTCAAAAAAAAACTACACTCTCTTGGCCTCAGAGACTTCGCTCTCTCCTGGCTCTCCTCCTACCTATCACAGCGCTCCTTCAGTGTTCTCTATAACGCTGCCACCTCCTCTTCACTCCATCTCTGTGTTGGGGTCCCTCAAGGTTCTGTCCTCGGACCCCTTCTCTTCTCAATCTACACCTCCTCCCTTGGTCAATTGATAAATTCCCACGGCTTCAATTACCATCTCTATGCTGACGACACACAAATCTATCTCTCTACCCCTCACCTCACCCCGTCAGTCTCCTCTCGTATCACAAGCCTACTAAGTGACATATCGGATTGGATGTCACTCCACTTCTTCAAACTCAATCTTTCCCAAACTGAGCTCCTAGTATGAACAAAAATGGGTCCGGTGGCAGGTTTAAAGTGTTCCTAAAACCACAAAAGTAAAGTCAGTCTGTATATGCAGTAAAGCATGCTCACTGTGGAATCTAAAAGGTTAATCCTCTGCATTGTGTAAAAAGGCTGTTTGATCCTGTCTTCTCTGATCCTCCCCTTCTTCCAGTGTCCCTCTCTTATCTCCTGATAAGACATATCATGTGGAGACACTTTGCACATGCTCAGTTCATTGTGTATTGCTATAGAGGTTTTTTTTTTTTCTTGGTGCATGTGATCAGCACAACGCCACTCAATACTGTCCAGACAGAGGTAAGGGGTTCTGCATCCTCCTAGAGCAGAAAGAAAAGTCCTCCTACAAGCTTTAACATGTGCTTGGCTGGAAACTGATAGAATTTACAAGACTGCTGTAACTGCTGATGAGAAAAGGTATTTAGCAGTTTATATTTACTAAAATAATTGCATTTTCATGTAGTGTACTGTGGGAGACCAGATAGAGTGAATGCAGGGTCCTGGGTTTAGGAACACTTTAAGTCACAATATACTAGTATTATTATTTCAGGTACTTGTATAGCACCATCAATTTATGCAGCGCTTTACATATATATTGTAGGTTCACATCAGTCCCTAACGCTCAAGGGGCGTACAATCAAAGGTTCTTAAGTTACATTCATACATACACATACTAGGGCCAATTTAGACAGGAGCAACTTAACCTACCCGCATGTCTTTGGAGTGTAGGAGGAAACCCTCGCAGGCACAGGGGAACATGCAAACTCCAGGCAGGTGGTGCCATGGTTGGGATTCGAACCAACGACCCTAGTACTGCCAAGCGGATCACTTCACCTGGTCTTCCTTTCCTTCCTTCTTCACCTGGTCTTCCTTTCCTTCCTTCTTCACCTGGTCTTCCTTTCCTTCCTTCTTCACCTGGTCTTCCTTCAGGGTTCGGAATCTTCGGCCACTTGAATGGATGGCAGTGGTGATATCACCCCCGTGCATGCACATGGGTAACATCACTACAGCATGAAGAATGGGCCATAAATGTAGTCTGAGCTGCGCATGTGCAACTCAGATCTCATTACTCTTATAGCCAGGAGAGAGATTTATGACAGAAGAGACCTCTAGGGTGTCTTATAAAAGCCCTGTCTGTCAGCGGATTTTGTATTACCTCAGTTTACTACGACTTTACCGTTATACAAGACAGTGCATTGCCATGCAATGTAATGGTATTTTTGTGTGTGATAAAAATGTGGACATTTTTATCAAACACACATGCAACACACTGGTGTGGTGTGAACAGGGACAATTGTTCTTGGTTCTTGCGCTTAGTCTGCATTGATCTAGCTGATAAACACAACTGAATAAACCTGGTGTGAACAAGCCCTTATTGCTGCTTCACACCACAGTCAGATGCATTTCTGAACGTGCGGTTTTCAGTTTATTTCCAGTTTTATTTGTTTTTGATGTAATGTGTTCTGGTGTGTTTTTTGATATGTTTTGCATGCTCCAGTGCAGCTCACTGCAGAAAAAAAAAATCCAGCATGTTCTACTTTTGTTGACCATGTTGGAATGCACTGCAGTGGTGTGAATTTTTCCATTGGAATCCATGTAATCTACAGTCCATGTGTTTTTGATGCAGTAAAAAAAAAAAAAGCCCTGGACTGCATGTGGTGTGCACCGGCTTTTAGGGTTGAATAAAACCAAGGTAATGTTTCATACACTATATTTCCTAAAGTATTGGGACACCCCTCCAAATCATTGGATTCAGGTGTTCCAATCACCTCCATGGCCACAGCTGTATAAAATCAAGCACCTAGGCATGCAGACTGCTTCTACAAACATTTGTAAGTGAATGGGTCGCTCTTAGGAACTCAATGAATTCCAGCGTGGTATCATGATAAGTTGCCATGTGTGCAAGAAGTCCATTTGTGAAATTTCTTTGCTAATAAATATTTCACGGTCCACTGTTAGTGGTATTATACCAAAGTAGAAGCAGCTGGGAACAACAGTAACTTGGCCACGAAGTGGTAGGCCATGTAAAATGACAGAGCGGAGTCAGTGCATGCTGAGGTGCAGTGTGTGCAAAAGTTGCCAAGTGTGAAGAGTCAACAGCTAAAGACTTCCAAACTTCATGTGGCCTTCAGATTAGCACAACAACAGAGCTTAGAGGGCTTTACAGAGTCATATGACTCCTTCCCAGAACTGGACAACCACGCTGTAGCCATCATTTAGCTATAAACTGGTTGTCAAGTGGTTAAGAAACACTTAAAAAAAAAGAAAAAAAAAAAAAAAAAAAAGAAAACTAGTCTGTTGCAACTGTTTCTGCAGCTCAAGCAGAGGAAAAAAAATATATGGAATGCTCAATTCTGATGAAAATATGCTGGAGTAAAAAAAAATAAAATAAAAAACAATAAAAAAACAAACACTACAGTACACCACTAGTACTTCGTCGCACCACCTCTGGCTTTTATACCAGCTTGAATTCTCTGAGGCATGGATTTATTTATCGACAAACCGTATTCTTCGTCAGTCCAGTTCCAACTTTCTCTTATTGAAGTTGCCAGATCAGCTTTGTGATGGACCATTTTCTTTACTTTCCACCATAGATTTTCTGAAATATTTTCATGCCATGCCATTGACAATATGTGTTTCTTGTAGGAAAGTTTTCACAGCTTTTGCCCTATGGCAAGATGCATTATCATCCTGAAAAATGATGTAGTCATCACCAAATATCCTTTCAATTGATGGAAACAGAAAAGTGTCCAAAATCTCAATATATACTTGTGCATTTATTGAAGATTTAATGACTGTCCTCTCCCCCGTACCTTAACCTGACATGCAACCCCACATCATCAATGACTCTGGAAATTTGCATGTTTTCTTCAGGCAGTCGTATTTATACATTTCATTGGAACGGCACCAAACACAAGTTCCAGCATCATCACCCTGCCCAATGCAGATTCGTGATTCACCACTGAATATCACTTTCATCCAGTTATCCACAGTCCATGATTGCTTTTCTTTAACTCACTGTAACATTTTTTTCTGTTTAGGTGTTAATGATGGTTTTCGTTTGGCATTTCTGTATGTAAATCCCATTTCCTTAGATGATATCTTACAGTTCAGTCACAGACATTGACTCTCCATTTGTTTTGTTGTGCATATTCTGTTTTCAAGACACATTACTTTTTCTATCTTGATGCTTTGATGTCTTCCTTGGTCTACCAGTATTCTTCCCTTTTTACAAGGGAGTACCCTAAAGACTACTGAAAAGAGCCAGGCGCTGTGGAATGTGTAATCATATAAACACCTTTCTGTGAGGTAACAAGATAAAATACAAGCCTGTGGCTTTAAGATGCCTGGTTTCCAGATGGATGGCCTGTCCGCTAAGAGGGGAGCTGTGGAGGAAAAGAACGCCTGTCCAGCAGGGACCACGTGATCGCGGCGTCACGAGTGACGTCACCGCGATGTCCGGGCTTCACTTCCAAGCTGGGCTTTAGTGTGGATTCCTCCCCTCTGTCTCCTGGACATTGCGGTGATGTCACCCAGGATGCTGCGATCACGTGGTCCCTGCTTGACCGGCGTTCTTTTCCTCCACAGCTCCCCTCTAAGCAGAGGGGCCGTCCATCTGTAAACCAGGCATCTTAAAGCCACAGGCTTGTGTTTTATATTTTCTCCTGTTCTGCACCATCCTTGATTAAAGGTACACCTCACAGGTGTTTATATGATTCCACATTCCACAGCGCCTGGCTCTTTTCAGTATTCCCTGGATTCACTCATGTGACTTGCTATGGCTGCAGTGGTTCTTCATCACTTATGACCGTTTTTATCCTCTGCCTTGGGATGTGCATTTGCGTTTTGATTAGTGTTCTTTTTTTTTTCCCTTTTTACAACCTTCCCATTTGATTTTTACTTGGACCAGATTTTAGACACAGCTAACTGGGAACAACCAACATCTTTTGCAACATTCTGTAATGATTTACTTTCTTGAAGTTTTATAATCATCTTTAACTGCAGACTAATTAGCAGATGTAATCTGATGCAGATGTTTATATTAGAACTGCAAAGCACAGGGTGATTCCATAATACTTTCCTTAGAATTTAGTGATTTCATTTTTTTTTCCTCTGCTTGATCTGCAAAAACAATTGCAACTGACCTATAGTTTTCTTTCTTTTTTACATTTTTAAGTGTTTCTTAAAGCCAGAAAGCTTAAATGTTAAATAAAAATAGTTTTAAGGCATGTCTGTGATTAGTTTTTTTTTCTACAGAATTGAATGAACATTTTCCAAGAGTGGTGATTCCATACAGTACTTTTTGCCAGGGGTTGTACATGGTTCATTCCAGCTTTAATATGGATTGAAATGAAAAACTGATCATGCAGGGGTACAGTTATACAGCAGTGGTACCATAAATAGAATGCAAACTATTTTGAGGGAACCAGCATTAGAAAGTTAAAGTGGTTGTAAAGCCTTAGGATTTTTTTTTTTACCTTAATGTATTCTATGCATTAAGAAAAGAAACATTCTCTGCTGCATGTGTTTCCCTTCACCCCCCTTATACTTACTTGAGCCTGATCCTGATTCAGCAATGTGCATGAGAGCAGCGGCTCTCCCTGCTCTATCCTACCACCCTGCATAAATTGATAGCAGTGGCGCCATTGGCTGAGCCTCCCTGTCTGTGTCAATGAATGCAGATAATGCAGCTCCAGAGTGAGCCCCGCATGAGTGCTCCCATCAGAAGCGGCTTCCTAATGGGGACACCAAAAAGGAGGGGCCAAGAGTGCTGGCAGGAGACCCAAGAAGAGGATCGGAGCTGCTCTGTGCAAAACCATTGCACAGAGCAGGTTAAGTATGACGTGTATTATTTTAAAGGGGGAAAAAAAGTGAACCTTGTAATGTTAGTGTAAATCCAGTATTGATTTGTTGCTGTGCAGCCAGATCACAACATTTCCCTATGCAATGTGACGGCAGTAATATACAACTGTTTTCCATTAAAATAATTCAATTAGGCGACCTTGTGATGACTAGAGACAGAATTGCAGTGCTTTCTACAGTGTAACTTTCAAAAATTGGCAGGTCTTCAGATCACAGTATAATATGTGAATTCAGGGATGGGCTTCTGTTGACTATAACTTATCACTGCCCCCCCCCCCCCCCCCAAGTGGAATGTTCTTAAACTCAAACTCTGTCTACTTTTGCTGCCATGCAATTTAACAATTATTTCAACTGCCTCCAATGCCAACATCTTCAGCATTCTCATTACCATTAAGTTTGCCTGTTTATTGAATGTGAAATGGTATTCAGGTTTGTTAGCTTTTAAAGTAGTTATACACCTCTGAAGTGAAAAGTGAACAACTATAGTGTGCACTTACCTCTATCCAAAGCACCTTGTGTGATTTCCATCTCCTCTCTCATCCTCTATCTGCTATTTCTGCCTGGAGATTCAACCCCCCCCCAGCACACAGCAGGTGATTGACAGCCTCAGCTATGCATGTTTCCCTATGAGACTGTGTAGGGGGGGGGGGGGTGTCCTTTCTCTCAAATCAGGTCTCATAATACACTCCGCTCTGTACTATATGCTGTGCAGATTGTGACATCAGATCCCCACCCACTGCTTTCTGGAGCTCAGAAATTCTTTGTAAATTGTGTGCTTTAGGAGGCTGTAGAGGGGAGGGCTCAGACAAATGGATGCAACTTATATAGGAGGATGTGTTTTCATCTGTGTATCACCTGATCTATTCAGTGAGCATACGTAAGGTTGAATTCACACTGTGTGCAGTGATGAACATTTTACTGCAATGTAAATTGCCTGTCACTGCAGGGACACACGGAAACAATTTTCCTATGTGACCCATTCACAATGCAGCACAGCATATAGCACTGTCCCCTACGGAGGGGGCAACGGAGAGCTGCTGGAGCGGTGAATCACTCCTGCAGCTCTCCATTGCATTGTCAATTCACCCTAAGGGTTTACAACCACTTCAATTATTGTCCATTGAAATATTGTAAGAAATCAATCAGATACTGTATTGGCAACATTTGCCTTCAGTAATCATGACTATGGTAGTCAGTGACTGTGATGAAATGAGCCTGGTAGTTAAGACATGTAAGTTACTAATTTACTTTGCTATGATCTGTCCTGGGACAGAACAACTTTAGTAAATCCGTATACATACTGTGGGGGGGGGAGCCTTTTATTACATAAGGTTTGACATCATTTCAGACAATTCGGCTTAGATATTCACTGTTCCTTAAAGTTTATGCAAATTAGGTTTCCATATGCAAGCTTTTCTCCAGACAGCTTTTGTGTAGAGTGGTTTTATTTCTGGCTGTGTTCTGTCAAACTAGGTCAGTAGTGTTGGAGTGCCAGGAGTAGCATTTCTTGTTTTGTGTAGGCATACAAAGGCTTCAGCATCCTGGTGCTGAAATGATGGAGGCCGAGTTCAGCAAGAGGGCAAGGTAGCATTATTTATATGTGGTATGGGTATCTGCATCAGTGACTGTATTTTTCTTTTGTTGCTTCAAAAGATAAAAATTGTAAAAGGATTTACCATTTGTACGAATTTTTAATAAAAGCACTAAAAATGTAAGCAAAGTACTTAGAAATTATTTAACCTGTCACATATTGGTGTGAAAGCTCTGTCCATTATCCTTGCAAGCACGTCTGTACACTGGGAAAGGCTCAGGAGCATTTTAGTTCCCATAATTTCACACCTAGACCTCAGTCTTTGCTACCAATGCAATACCTAAGAGCCATTACCTGTGTGCTAATCAGCCTTTGATGGTTTTATGGTACATTGGATACTTAAGCCTAGTACACACGATCAGAAAATCGTACAAAAAAAATACCGCTTTTGAAGAGATCGTATGATAATTCAACTGCTGGTACACATCTTTCGTCCAAAATTATTTGAAGGGATAAGCACGAAAACTTCTCATAGATACCAGATCATACAATTTTCGTTTAATCAGTAAAGTTTTTGTCTGGAAATACAATACAAATACAGTACATTACTTTCGAATTTTCTTTCTGTCCTACAAGAATTTTCGTAACTTTTAGTAACCTTTCACTTTTGATATGAGACTAGCATGCAAAATCAAAAAAAGACGATCATTCCTCTAATAATCTCATGTGCTGGTGCCTGCTTTCTTTAGTTGAAATCTTCCATTCTCTTCACCCTGTATACCCCTGCAGCAGAATCTTTCAGTGCTACGGGCAGCTGGACTTGTCATAGGCACTTGGAAAGAGCCAAATATGCCTGCCCTTTCCACCTGCTCCTCCATTCATAGAGCTGCGCTATAGCTTCCAGTAATGAAAAGTGCTTTTATGAATGGAGGAAGCAAAACTTGAATTCATCTGCCCATTCATAGTTATTTTCATTGCTGGAAGCTATAGCGCAGCTCATATCAATGGAGGAGAGGGCTGAAAGGGCCAGCATAGTTGGCACTCTTGACAAGTGCCTATGTATTAACCCCATCTGTTGGTAAATTTGGGGTTGGGGGGCAGGGGACTGAATATTGCAACAAAGACAGCACCTACCATTTGAAACATGTGCTTGATAGATATTCTGTATATAGTAGTAGATGAGGTTTTAAGTGAGTTCATGCCAGACAGGAACTAAATTTAAGGGCTTGGTAGCCCACTTTTATTGGATAACTTTAAAAGTCCTTTACAACACAAGGTTTCCCAAACGGGGTTTCAACTTCACTCAAAAATAATACACAATGAGCCACCTGGCTCTTGGGTTAACAGTACCTCTGCTCGGTTTGGTCCTCCAGACAACTGGGCATTCATGTTCTCTCAGCCTAGATGACAGCACCTTGCTGTTCAGGCCCCACGTGGTCTCCTGACAGTTTTCCCAGCACCTCAACTTGTTCCCTCTAGAGACTCACAGATTCTCTCCAGCTCCCTTGACTCATTGGCCTCTGCAGCTTCCTCAGACTCCCAGACCAACTCTTGAAGCTGCCCAGGCTTTCCCAGTTCTTGGGCCCAGAATCCCTCTCACAAGGGTTGTAGTCTCCACCAGGAACTCCCAGCTCTCCTGACAGGGCTCTGTCTTCAAACTGCAGAAACTGCTATTCCACCTCCACCTCCCCTGAGCTATGCCCAGATCTGCAGAATTTCTGGAAGATCTGGACACAAGAATGAGAATTCTGTCCCACCAAATGCTCTTTGGAGTCTTCAAGCTTCCAAGCCTGATCCAAACTTACAAAACATTTGCTGGAGCTTCTCATACTAACTGTTTGAGAATCCTGTGTCCTTTTCAAACCCATTTCCACAGTGGCAGAGCCTCGCAAGCTCACCCAAAAAGTTTATATATATATTTTTTTTTTAGAACAGAAGTTGGGTTTAAAGTTTTTGGGATACAGCATTCAACATAGTTACCAGTTATGATGTGTATCCCATTACCTGGTTCTGTGTGTAAAAAAAAAAACAAAAAAAACAAAAAAAAAACTGAGCGGCTGTCTTCTTGCACTGCATTAACAGCACACACTGCTAGTGGGGAGATTTGCACCGCTTGCCCTCCCCTTTCTGCCATTCTAAAACCTTGTATTACGGTTCTTGCAGGATGCATCACATTCTATAATGCGCAAAAAAAATTAAAGGAACGCTTTTTAGAGTATCGGCATATAGCATCAAGTCAATTAAACTCCTGGGATATTGATCTGGTCAGTTAAGTAGCAGAGGGGGTTGGTAATCACTTTCAGCTGCTTTGGTGTTTAATGAAATTACCAGGTGCACTAGATAGGCGACAA
Source organism: Staurois parvus (assembly GCF_062004578.1). Lineage (NCBI taxonomy): Eukaryota > Metazoa > Chordata > Amphibia > Anura > Ranidae > Staurois > Staurois parvus. Next base: position 24,514,881 of record NW_028317949.1, on the reverse strand, counting down.
TGAGGCGTTCCCCCAAAACAGGAATGGTTATACAGGTGGAGGCCACTGCCATTTTTTCCCTACTCATCTTTTCTGACTGTTTTTCACTAGTTTTGCATTTGGCTAGGGTCAGTGTCACTACTGGTCGCATGAGGCCATACCTGGACCCTATAGAGGTTACAGGGGCAGTCCAACTCCTTCAGGATGGCACATCAATACGTGCGATTGCCAGAAGGTTTGTTGTGTCTTCCTGCACAATCTCAAGAGTATGGAGGAGATTCCAGGAGACCAGCAGTTAATCTAGGAGAGCTGGACAGGGCCGTAGACGGTCCTTAACCCATCAGCAGGACCCGGTATCTGCTCCTTTGTGCAAGGAGGAACAGGATGAGCACTGCCAGAGCCCTACAAAATGACCTCCAGCAGGCCACTGGTGTGAATGTATCTGACCAAACCATCAGAAACAGACTTCATGAGGAGGGCCTGACGTCCTCTAGTGGACCCTGTGCTCACTACCCGGCACCATAGAGCTCGATTGGCATTTGCCATTGAACACCAGAATTGGCAGGTCCACCACTGGCACCCTGTGCTTTTTCACAGATGAGAGCAGATTCACCCTGAGCACATGACAGATGTGAATGGGTCTGGAGAAGCCATGGAGAATGTTATGCTGCCTGTAACATTGTTCAGCATGACCGTTTTGTTGGTGAGTCAGTGTTGTTCTGGAGAGGCACATTCATGGAGGGACGCACAGACCTCTACAGGCTAGACAATGGCACTCTGCCATTAGGTGTCCATATGAAATCCTTGGACCCATTGTCAGATCCTTCGCTGTGCAGTTGGCCCTGGGTTCCTCCTGGTGCACGACAATGCCCGGCCCCGTGTGGTGAGAGTATGCAGGCAGTTTCTGGAGAATGAAGGAATTGATAGCATTGAATGGCCCCCATGCTTGCCTGACCTAAATCCAATAGGACACCTCTGCGATTTATCATGTTTCGGTCCATCCAAGGCCTCCAGGTTGCACCTCAATCTGTCCAGGAGCTCAGTGATGCCCTGGTCCAGATCTGGCAGGAAATACCCCAGAACACAACTGTCATCTCATTAGGAGCCTCCCCCGACATTGTCAGGCATGCATACAAGCACGTGAGGACCATACAAACTACTGAGGACCATTCTGAGTTGCTGCAATGAAATTTCAGCTAAATGGATTAGCCTGATGCATCATTTCTTCACTTTGATTTTTGGGGTGTCTTTGAATTCAGTCCTTTGTAGGTTGATAATTTTCATTTCAATCAAATGATGGGTCATCCTTACGTTCCTAACACATTACCCAGCACACATCAGTAGAGATATCCAGCATGAGATTTTTCTCTGTTTAGATCTGATGTGCTTCTTTTAATTATTTTGAGCAGTGTATAAATAGAAGAGGAGCAATTGACTGAGAGAATCTCTACCACCCATTCAAAAAAAAAAACCCATGATGCACTGTGGGAGAATAGTTGGAGTGGTGCAACTCTTTTTACTCTAGTGGCTGCTTTTAACTCTGACCGTGCCAGAAGATAGCCGTCTAGGACAGTTCTCAGTGACTGAAGGAAGCTCTGAAGAGAAGATTTTTTTACACGAAGCAGCAGCATGCAGGTAATTGGATACAGAACATTACATGTAAGTAATGTATTTTTGGTGCTGTATTCCAGAAAAAATACTACAGCTTTAAACTCAGTGCAATGTTTAATAGGATTAAGAGGTGCAGATAAATCCATCTTTTCCTGCGACTGACCTTCTGTTTCCTCAGGACTTTTGTTAAATCAGTCCTTCCAAAGTTCGTTTTCCTTGTTGTAAAGTGTTTTCTTGCTTACCACTCCCTTTTCCTTCCATTTCCTGCTGTCATTTTACTTGGCATAATTCCACATGTTGTGCCAGGAGGGAATTTTCCATCTTATTGGCAAGTAATTCTTTTTTGTCCAGTGCAGATGTTATCTTTGCAGGATACCAATAAGTAGATGTGAACACAACTCTGCAGACATTGCTACTTCTCCATGTAGAAATCGTTATATTTATGTTCAGCATTACACCCACAAGAACTATTGTTACATGTCTGTTACACGCATGCCCATTAATTCGTGTGCAGCAGCAAACAATAATGCAATCGCTAGGTTTGCCACAATTTCTCTGTATAGACTGCTTTTCTATTTTTAACTGTATTATGCAATCTGAATCCTGCAAATTCCTGTTCTGATGATCCACACGATGTGTTTTTAGCAAACGAAGAGCCAAGCAAATGTGGACTGGCATCTTTTCAAGGCTCAGGAGGAGATGGCAGCAGCTGCAGCAAACTGACAAATGTTGACAAATGAGCTTTTAATTGTGGCATCTCTGTTTTTTGCAAAAGCAACTTTGACTAGTTACATACCAAGAACCATAAATAAAAGGGCACAGACCAGAAGAAAGATCCATGCTTTTTCTTCTTTTAGGAGTCCTCTGTATGAATAACAAATGATTGCCAATCCTACTGAACAAGTGAACCGTGTGACAAGTGGTGTTTTTTTGTTTTTTTCCACAAGTTGCTTTTCTGCTTTAGGGAGCAAGGTGTTTTTCTAAGGACTCATTCACACTAATGGTTGAGGGGCGGTAAAACCCTACTTCCTCTTTAGCTGCAGAGGCAGCAGCTGGGGCTGTACACATGTTATGACCATGATGCTTTGTTTTGCGGCAAGAATTATTCTCTCTGTTGCTTTCGGCAGGCGGTGACTAGGAAATACGGTGACTTCTTGCCGCCTGTCGGATTTCCTTATTCATTGCTAAGCGGCTAACTAAATTCTCAAAAATTAACTATTAGGGCTTGTTCATATGCGATCACTCTTCAGAGATCAAAGAGAATTTGTTTTGCTTCTTAGCAATGAATAATGAAATTGAATGTTTTATCTTTATTTTGCAGTAACTAGTAATACAAAACAAATCTTATTTGTCAGGAGTCAGCAAAATTGCAAAAAATTCTAACCTGTGAATAAAATGGCTGTATGCATACCTGTTCACCAGCCTGTTTGCTCATAGTGCTGCACTGTAGTAGATCTCCCAGAACTGACACTATACCATATGTAAGGGGTGTGGTTATAGTATGTCCCCTGCAGGATTCTGTGGTTCCTCCTCCAACCCCCTACATCACTACTGTGCATGCCAGTGACTAGGGGTCAGCCGAAGGAACCACATGCCAGCACAAGGAGTCAAATCTAGGAGCTGTGCTATGGAGTGAAGCTTTAGCAAATGGGTATATAGTGCTTTTTGTGTGCATGTGGGTTTTTTTTTTTTTTTTTTTTCATAGGTTTATTTTACAGCAAACTTTTTGGAGTAACACTTTATTATTTATTCATACCTTATGTACCAGTTTTAAAAAGTGTTAAACTTTTGTGTACTATTCTGTTTGCTTTTGTTTGCAGTGTTTTCACATGTTGCAATGCAATGGTTGTCAAACAATGTTCTTGATTACTTACACTTTGGTAGCTTTTATGTTACGTGTCAGTGTTGCTTCTGACAGTGTGAAGGCACTAATGGCTCATAGCTGTAATTCTATTTTCTAATACAGAAGTACTGGTTGATGACTCTTCAGAAATCTCCCGTTCTCTCTCCACTGTTAGAAACACATGGGAAAAAGATGTTGGATTAAAGTAAACTAAAAGGAAAGCCCTTTTTTTTTTTTTTTTTTTTTTTTTTTTTTAACCGAGTAAAGATGTATTAGAGCACCTGTCAGTTTTTATTGCTGTAAGTGTCCCCGTTAGGGAGATTCACCCTCAATTTTCTTTTTGCTTTTACAGATAATGGTAAACAGGACAAATAGAAAGCTTTGGATTGTTCTCAGAAAAGTAATAGGGGAAATCTTCCAACGGGGACACTAGTTCTGGTGACCTGGAGGTCCCCAGGATCGCTTCCTGTTTTGGCTATGGGACAGGAAGCCAAGAGAAATCTCCCCAATGGGACACAGATGGCAAAAAATAAACTGACAGGGTAAAACCCTCCTCATGCTCTAACCAAAATTTAAAAAAAAAAAAAAAAAAAAAAAAAAAACCTTTTGCCTATAGTTCTACTAAAATAGAATTTCAAGAAATGGTCTTGGGATCATTACTTGGGGAATTTCTTATTTGGTTTTAGACTCTAAATTTGTAAAATGATGCAGTATGTATTGCTTATCGTAATACTTGGGCAGCTTATGTCAATTATCCACAAGCAGAACATTCTACTTTGTATTAATTTAAAAACATTGCTGCAGTGCATTGGTATTGCCTACTGCAATTTCCAGTAAGTTGTCATAGAGTTGAATAGGTATCTCCCGAATGTCTCCAGTCTTGGAAGATGGCCCCATTTACCTCTGTCCTATCCACTGCCCTGCCATGGTCACTGGGGCATGGAATACTGCTGAAAATATGTACACAGAGCAATAGGCTGTAAGTGCATTTACAGCCTATATTTGGTGATGTGTTTAGGCACTCTTGTGACTAACATAAACGTGCCACACTGTTGTAGATTTACAACTTTATGTTCTGTTTGCTGCCTGCCCCTTGGGTAACAGAAGCATTATTTTCACAGTTCTGGGATCCTACCTATCCTCTCCTCCTTCTGTAAGCTGCTCTACCTTTCTCGTTGGATTCCATTGCCTGAACATTTTGTGCTGTGCAGCAGAACCTGATATATATATATATATATATATATATATATATATATATATACATACACACACACACAGTGGGGATCGAAAGTTTGGGCACCCCAGCTCAAAATGTGTATTAATGTGCTTAAAGAAGCCAAGGAAAGATGGAAAAATCTCCAAAAGGCATCAAATTACAGATTAGACATTCTTATAATATGTCAACAAAAGTTAGATTTTATTTCCATCATTTACACTTTCAAAATAACAGAAAACAAAAAATGGCATCTGCAAAAGTTTGGGCACCCTGCAGAATTTATAGCATGCACTGCCCCCTTTGCAAAGCTGTGACCTGCCAGTGTCATGGATTGTTCTCAATCATCGTCTGGGAAGACCAGGTGATGTCAATCTCAAAGGTTTTAAATGCCCAGACTCATCTGACCTTGCCCCAACAATCAGCACCATGGGTTCTTCTAAGCCGTTGTCTAGAAAACTGAAACTGAAAATAGTTGACGCTCACAAAGCTGGAGAAGGCTATAAGAAGATAGCAAAGCGTTTTCAGATGTCAATATCCTCTGTTCGGAATGTAATTAAATGGCAGTCATCAGGAACAGTGGAAGTTAAAGCAAGATGTGGAAGACCAAGAAAAATATCAGACAGAACAGCTCACGGGATTGTGAGAAAAACAATTCAAAACCCACGTTTGACTGCACGATCCCTCCAGAAAGATCTGGCAGACACTGGAGTTGTGGTACACTATTCCACTATAAAGAGATACTTGTACAAATATGGTCTTCATGGAAGAGTCATCAGAAGAAAACCTCTTTTATGTCCTCACCACAAAAATCATCGTTTTAACTTTGCAAATGAACATATAGACGAGCCTGATGCATTTTGGAAACAAGTTCTGTGGACCGATGAGGTTAAAATTGAACTTTTTGGCCGGAATGAGCAAAGGTACGTTTGGAGAAGAAGGGGCACAGAATTTAATGAAAAGAACCTCTGTCCAACTGTTAAGCATGGGGTTGGATCAATCATGCTTTGGGGTTGTGTTGCAGCCAGTGGCACAGGGAACATCTCACGAGTAGAAGGAAAAATGGATTCAATAAAATTTCAGCAAATTTTGGATGGTAACTTGATGCCATCTGTGAAAAATCTGAAGTTAGAGAGGATGGCTTCTACAAATGGATAATGATCCTAAACACACCTTGAAATCCACGGGGGATTACATCAAGAGGCGCAAACTGAAGGTTTTGCCGTGGCCTTCACAATCTCCTGACCTCAACATAATTGAAAATCTATGGTTAGACCTTAAAAGAGCAGTGCGTGACAGACAGCCCAGAAATCTCAAAGAACTGGAAGACTTTTGTAAGGAAGAATGGGCAAAGATACCTCAAACAAGAATTGAAAGACTCTTGGCTGGCTACAAAAAGTGTTTACAAGCTGTGATACTTGCCAAAGGGGGCAGTACAAGATATTAACTCTGCAGGGTTCCCAAACTTTTGCAGACGCCATTGTTTTGTTTTCTGTTATTTTGAAAGTGTAAATGATGGAAATAAAATCTAACTTTTGTTGACATATTATAACAATGTCTAATCTGTAATTTGATGCCTTTTGGAGATTTTCCATCTTTCCTTGGCTTCTTTATGCACATTAATACAAATTTTTAGCTGGGGTGCCCAAACGGTCGATCCCCACTGTGTGTGTGTATGTGTGTGTGTGTGTGTGTGTGTATATATGTGTATATATATATATATATATATATATGTATATATATGTATATATATATATATATATATATATATATATATATATATATATAGAAAGTAGAAAAAAATACAAGAGAATTGGAGCCTCCCCACCCCCACATACGCAGACATTTCGGTTTCCGGCCACATGCATTCTGAATTTTTGGTATCGGTTTCGGCACCAGAATTTTCTTTTCGGTGCACCAGTAGTATTCAGACAGCTTGCAGTCACTGTTTGGCCAAGAATTATATGCCTGGCTCCTAGATTTTCTGATTTTGAAGGTTTTAGAGCCAGATAGGGCCCCCCCATTGCTCCCATTTCAGCAGGTTCATCAGAAACCTTCTAAAATTTGAGTCTTGAATGGACCACTACTACACTAGTTGTTCATTTTCTCTATTGCTACCTGTGCCCCCATTTGGATGGATATGTGAGATCTGGTGCAGATCCATTTTTTTTTTGTACTAACTTGCAAGCAGTGGAACATAGAAAAAGGACGACCAGCACAAATGCATGTATTCATGTACCTTGCAATATTTATTCTATGGAGTCAGTTATAGAAATATAATCTAAAATGGGGGAGTGGAATTTTGTTTAATATTGATTTTAGATTATATAGTTCTACAAGTTGTATTGTAATACATAAGGCTGATAAGAAAGATAACTGGGGGAATGATTTGCGTTAATTTAATTGTAGCGATGATATGAATGGTGTATAGAGTTTATGTGGAAGGTAACAAATTTCAGATTAGTTTTCAGCTAGAGAATCTGAAGATAATTAGCACTAAAATCCAAATCCAGAAATTTCACCAAGCGGTGTAAAACCATTACATAAGAGAAGAGATGTTGTCGCAAAGGGATTACATAGTGTTTAGCAGTTAATAGAATAAATGTGAACTCTAGTCCCAGAGGCCTCTTTGCTATGTCATACCAGATCTGTCGTAATTAGACGCAGATCGCACAGGCTGGGTGCTTGGTGAACTGCAATCAGCTGGGACAATTGCTGTAACCAGCTGTACATAACCTGAATTCCTGGCATAAAATTATACATTATTTTTGTAATTCTACAGAAAGGATTTTCGTATGATAGATTTGATTAAATCTGCAGTAAGAGTGAAGCTGTTGCCCATAGTAGCCAGATAACCTGTTCCTTTTTTTTTTTTTTTTGCTATATTTTTCATATTGACAACATTTTTTTAAAGGTATATGTAAACCCAGTCACTAAAATAGTGTTTAAACATTAACATGTTAATGTAATTTCAAAATTAATTAATATTTTTAAAGTTGTTCTATATCTGTGTATACAGTATGTATATGGCATCTGAAAGTCAATGGAAAATATTGGGCAGCAAGTAAACATGTTGTCCTTGTAGTTGACCTGTTGAAAGCAGAAAAAAATGGGCATTGCAGATTGTGTATGGGGATGCTTAGCCGCAGACTGGTCAGGGTGCCTGTGCTGACCCGTGTCCACAGCCAAAAAGCTCGTACAATGGGCATGTGAGCATCAGAACTGGACCATGGAGCAATGGAAGAATGTGGCCTGGTATGAGGAATCATGTTTTGTTTTACATCATGTGGATGGCTGGGGTGGGGTGTGTGTATCGCTAACCTGGGGAAGTGATGGCATCAGGGTGCAACTTGGGAAGAAGGCAAGCTGGCAAAGGCAGTGTCATGCTTTGGGCACTGTTCTACCTGGAAACCTTGGGCCTGCCATTCATGAGGATGTTACTAGGATGCATACCACGTATCTTAAAGCGGAACTTCTCTCTGTCCATATTGACTATTTTTAATCCTTATGTTGCTAGCATTGGTAAATAGATAGGGAGTATATCACATTTACTTGGGTTTAAACTTTTTTTTTTTTTTTCCCTTTTACACTACTTCAGTTCCTGGTTTGCATGCCTACGCAAATTATGTCCTGCATCCCAGGAGTCAAGGTCATATGGATTCCAGTAAGTAAATGCTACAGGAATCATCTGCCCTTACTCAACATGGCCATGGCCAGAAATGCCAGGGGGTGTTTTTTCAACATGATTTCATAACAAAATAAATAATGGAGATATGGATGGATGGATGGGGAATTTGCTTTTGAATATTAAAAATTGAAAAAAAAACTTTGCTTCGCTTTATACATTTTATTTATTTATTTATTTTTTGCAAACAGTGCTAACATATAAATGTAGTAAGTACTGAATGTCCATTAAAGTGGAACAGAAAATTTGTTATCTGTATACATAGACAAGCAGCGTAAAGGGTTACAAATACAATTTTGCAAGCTTGCAAATAAAACCTGAAACCATAATTGCAGACCAGAAGGCTGGATAGGTAGGTTCTCCCAAACCATATGATAGCATGCTATCTGCAGATGAGCATTATTATTATTATATAGGATTTATATAGCACCCTTCGTTTGCGCAGTTCTTTACAATATAAAGGAAGACAGTATAGTTACTATACAATATAAAAAAGAAAAAAGAGGATTAAGAGGGCCCTGCTCAGAAGAGTTTACAATCCAATAGGGTGGGGCAAGTAATATAAAAGGTTAGAACTGTTGGGGATGAGCTGATGGAAGTGATAAATGTTTAGTGCTCCATGCACACTGGGTGCTTTGATAACGCTGGTAACATTAGCTGTGTAAAGACGTGTAAACAAGTTTTTTGCGGTTTTGCATTAGCGTTTAACAGCGTTGTGCCGCGTTTAGTGGCGTTTTTCCGCATTTGTGGGTTTTAGGGGTTTTTTACCACCCGAAAATATATTTTTTTGGTCAAAAATAGTCCAGAACTCCAGTTTGCGATGGTTTTCTTCGATTTACCGTGTTTCGCTGCATTTTTTAAGAGTTAGAGTGTTTTTACAGCTAAAAAAGTCTCTAGAAACCCAATAATCCTGGGTTTTTTCCAGCCAGAAAACATCCCTGCCGAAAAACGTTTTACAGTCTGTGTGCATGGACACGTAGGACAAGATGCTGGGGGATTTACTAGCTGTAGAAAAAAAGTCAAAAGCCAAAAACAGCAGCTGTAAAAACATCCAGTAATTGAAGGCATGATAGGCTTCCCTGAAGAGATGAGTTTTCAGGTATTGCCTAAAGGCAGCCAGAGTAGTGGATAGGCGGACAGATTGAGGTAGAGAGTTGCAAAGGATAGGAGTGGCTTTGGCGATGTCCTGTAGACGAGCATGGGAGGAGGAGGCAAGGGAGCTCGAGAGCAGGCAATCATGAGAGGAGTAGAGAGGACAGTTTGGGTGATATTTGGAGACAAGATTGGTGATGTAGCTTGGGGCAGAGTTGTTTATAGCTTTGTAAGTTGTTAGCATTTTTAATTTAATTCACTGGGTAATTGGAAGCCAGTGGAGGGATTGGCATAGATGGGCATGGACACTGAGCGGTTGGTAAGGTACAAAAGTCTGGCAGCAGCATTCATATTAGACTGAAGAGGGGATAGCCTACGAAGAGGTAGGCCTATGAGAATGGAGTTGCAATAGTCAAGGCGAGAGAAACAAGGGGGTGAACGAATAGCTTGGTGGTTTTATTAGTTAAATGGGAGCAAATTTTAGAGATGTTACGGAGGTGAAGTCTACAAGCTTTTGACAGTGATTGGATTTGAGCCGAAGTATAGTTCCCTGGAATGACGAATCACGCTTCTCTATCTGGCAATCCGATGGATGTGTCTGGGTTTGGCGGTTGCCAGGAGAACATTACTTACCTGACTGCATTGTGCCAAGTGTAGTGTTTGGTGGAGGAGGGGTTCTGGTGTAGATTTTTTTTTCAGGGATTGGGCTTGGCCCCTTAGTTCCTTAGTTCTAGTTTTTAAGGCATCAGCATACCAAGACATTTTGGACAATTTCATGCTCCCAACTTTGTGGGAACAGTTTGGGGATGGCCCCTTCCTGTTCCATCATGACTACGCACCAGTGCACAAAGCAAGGTTCATAAAGACATGGATGAGAGAGTTTGGGGTGGAGAAACTTTACTGGCCTGCTTAGAGCCTGACCTCAACCCGATAGAACACCTTTGGGATGAATTGGAGTGGAGACTGTGAGCCAGGCCTTCTTGTCTGACAGTCAAACATTCCCATAGACACACTCCTACATCTTGTGGACAGCCTTCCAATAAGAGTTGAAGCTGTTATAGCTGAAAAGGGTGGGCCAACTCAATATTGAACCCTATGGACTAAGACTGGGATGTCATTAAAGTTTACATGCATGTGAAGGCAAGCATCACAATACTTTTGGCAATATTGTGTGTGGTTTTTTTTTTGTATTTTTTTTATAGTATATATTAATTATACACATTAATACCGTATTTTCCGGCGTATAAGACGACCCCCCTACTTTTCCTGTTAAAATATAGGCTTTGGGCTATACTCGCCGTATAAGACTACCCCCCTCTACCAACCAATCACGGCAAGCGATGTACCAGTATTTTCTGTGCACACTGCATACAAAGCCTGCTTGGATTGGGTGGGTCAGCTCTCCCTGCCTGCCCAGCCCTCCCTGTCTCCAAGATGATCTGAGAACTGCCACAGTTATTAATATATAATAATTAATGTTAATTACCGTATTTCCTGCAAGGTACTGCCTAGCTGACGCTTCTGCACATGTCTTCGGCAGCAGTAGACGATCGCTGATCACCATTCCTCACAGAACTGCATGAGACGTCGGATGCAGCCGTTCAGTGCTCGATTGAGCTTGACTGAAACTGTGATATGCAGAGAAGGGATACACATCGGGTAGCGGCAAGAAGACGCTTCTGCACATGTCACAGTTTCAGTCAAGCTCAATCGAGCACTGAACGGCTGCATCCGACGTCTCATGCAGTTCTGTGAGGAATGGTGATCAGCGATCGTCTACTGCTGCCGAAGACATGCGCAGAAGCGTCAGCTCGGAAGTACAGGTAAGGTTTCAGCACAACACCCGGCGTATAAGACGACCCCCGACTTTGTAGAAGATTTCCAGGGGTTAAAAAGTCGTCTTATACGCAGGAAAATACGGTACCTCTGTTTACAAACGCCCTGGTTAATGTAATTTTCGGTTTACGAATGAAAATTCATTTAAAATGCCTCAGTTTACAAATTTTTTTCACAATACGAAGTGTCAGTGCTGATTTTTAAATGCAATTGCCGGCTTTCGGAGTGACCGCTGCAACCACTGGCCAGGGTTGTGTGGAAGAGGTCCTTGTCCCATCAAGGGACAAGGTGTTTTGGGGGGGGGGGGGGGGGAGAGAACCCCCCCCCCCATGTTGAGTGCATGTGGCCTTGTATGGTTCGGGGGGGAGGGGGGTGCTCGCTTGTCTCACACCACCCCCCTTTCCTGGCTTGCCATGGTAAATGCTCAGATAAGGGTCTGGTAGGGATTTTGGGGAGGACCCCCACATCCTTCTTCTTTTTTTTTTTTTTTTTCAATTTTGCCATAGGAGTTCCCCCTCAAAATCCATACCAGACCCAAAGGGCTAGATATGGATGGGAGGGGGACCCCATGCTGTTTTTTTAAATTATTTTTTTAATTGCCGGCAATTTTACATTCAGCTGTAGGTAGGGAACCCCGCTGACAGTTGAAACATTAACCTATGGTTGTCACTACTAAAATACTGCATGATTTTTCGGTTTGAAAATTATGATTTCGGTTTACAAATTTTTTGCTATATGAAAAGTCCTGCAGAATGAATTAAACACACACGTATATATTTGGACACAGGCACAAATTTCATACTTTTGGATCTGTATGCTGCCAGAATAAATTAACGAAATTAACGAAACAATCCAAATGAATTTGAAGTGCAGACTTTCAGCTTTAATTCAAGGGGTTGAACATAATTATCAAGTGCAAATTTTAGGAACTGCAGCCATTTCTATACACAGTCCCTCCATTTTCAGGGGCTCAAATGTAATTGGACAAATGAATATAATTATAAATAAAATGTTCATTTTGTAATATTTTGTTATTCCTTTACTGGCAATGACTGCCTGAAGTCTGGAACGCATGGACATTACCAAAGACTGGGTTTCCTCATTTCTGATGCTTTGTCAGGCTCTAACTGCAGCTGTCTTCAGTTCTTTGTTTGTGACTCTTTCTTAGTTTTGCCTTCAGCAAGTGAAATGCATGCTCAATTGGGTTGAGATCAGGCGATTGACTCAGCCATTGCAGAATATTCCATTTCTTTTCCTTCAACAGCTCCTGGGTTGCTTTTTGCAGTGTGTTTTTGGATCATTGTCCATCTGTACTGCAAAGCACTGTCCAGTCAACTTTGCTGCATTTGGCTGAATCTGGACTGACAGTATATCTTTAAACACTGCAGAATTCATCCGGCTGCTTCTGTCTTCTGTCACATCATCAATAAACACCAATGACTCAGTGCCACTAGAAGCCATGCATGCCCATGCCATCGCACTGCCTCCACCATGTTTTACAGATGACATTGTGTGCTTTGGATCATGAGCTGCTCCCAGCCTTCTTCACACTTTTTTCTTCCCGTCATTCTGGTACAGATTAATCTTAGTTTCATCCGTCCAAAGAATGCTTTTCCAGAACTGGTCTGGCTTTTTTAGATGTTTTTTGGCAAAGTCTAATCTGGCTTTTCTATTCTTCAGGCTTATGAATGGTTTGCACCTTGTGGTGAACCCTCTGTATTTGCTCTTGTGAAGTCTTCTCTTGATTGTAGACTTTGACAATGATACGCCCACCTCCTGGAGAGTGACCTTCACTTGTCTGGATGTTGTGAATGGGTTTTTCTTTACCATAGAGAAGATCCTGCGATCATCCACCAATGTTCTCTTCTGTGGACGTCCATGCCTCTTTTATGTTGCTGAGCTCACCCGCGTGTTTTTCTTTCCTCCGAATGTACCAGACTGTTAAGCACTGATGATCTGTGTAGCCACAGCAGCGCCACTTGTCAGTGTCCATCAGTGCCAGCTCTCAGTACTCATCCATGCCACCTGTCAGTGCCACATATCAGTGCCCATCTGATCTGTCTTTCAGTGCCGCCTACCAGTGTGCATCACTGCCATATATGAGTGCTGCCTTTCAGTGCCCATCAGTGATGCCGGTCAATGCCCATCAGTGCCACCTACCAGTGCCTCCTTATCAGTGCCCATCAGTGTAGCCTATCAGTGCCCATCACTACAGTCTCATTAGCACACATCAGTGAAGGAGAAAAATCACTTATTTACAAAATTTTATAACAAAAAATTTTCAGTGGTTTTTGGTTTGTTTAAGAAAAAATAAACCCAAAGGTGATTAAATCCCACCAAAATAAAGTTCTATCTGTCACAAAAAATAAACATTTCATATGGGTACAGTGTTGCACTTTGAATGACAATTGCGCGGTCATGCAACACTGCTGAAAGCTGGAAATTGGCCTGGGCAGGAAGGGGGGTATAAGTGCCCTGTAGGCTAGTGGTTAAAGCATTGCCTATAGATAATAAAAGGTTCCTTAGTTCTTTGCCATTGCACGGGTGTGTGCAGCTTTATAGCGCAACATGTTTGATATCTATTTATCATCTTTTATATTTTACCAAACAATGGGGCATTATATTGTTTTTTGCGAGTTAAAATTCATAAAAGTGTGTTTTGTTTTTTTTTGATTTTTTTTTTAAATTGCGTTTGAAAAACTGCTTCACAAATACCGTGTAACATAAAAAATTGAAAACCCACAATTTTATTCTTTAGGGCTTTTGCTTTAAAAAATTATATTTGTATAATCTTGTAAAAATACTGATTTTTTTTTTTTTTACAAAGAAATAAATAGGCCCAGTTTTGAAGTGGTTAAAATGTACAGGTTTTAATGAAAAAGATGATCGATAGAGTAATCCTGACCTGCAGATTTTTGTTTTAGGAACTTTCTATTATGAGGTGGTGATTCTCTGTCTCCCAGTTGTACTTCATGTTGTCACCCTGTAATGTGTACCTCCTGTGAAGGCTTCCTGTGCCGATGCTCATTGTGCAGGCATGTTCATTGTTGTTACCAATAGGAAACCCACCCTAAATAATGACATTTCCGATGCCTCTACAGTTCTTATGGATACGAAGTGGCTGGAGGAGATCACAAATCTAATACTGGTCTTGCATGAGGGTGCAAAAGAAGTGTCATTCCAAAAGCCCTCGTGCCATTTAATTGTTCCGGCTCAGTTTTTTGCACAGGGAAGCTTTGCTTCACCGCCCAAGAATGATTATGTAGAGAAATTTATGCTTGCATAAGAACCTAATCATACAGGTGTTTGCTTTGTGACAGGGAATGCAATTAAATACCTGTAATATGAACCGTACGCATATAGTATACAAGGTAAGTCAAACCGATCTAAAACAGTTGAAAAAGTTCATCTTAAAAAAACACCCAAAATAAAACTGATCCAGTCCAATAGTTTTATAGCCCAACTCAAAGCAACCAAACATAATTTAGATTTGGATAGAGTGGGGAAGGATTAGCACCTCTATTAGGTTTCTTCACATCTGTGTTCCTATTGTAAGGATTTCTTTTTGCTTTCTTTCAAAACAGAATGATGAGAAATCTCTTCCAGCTAGGACATTGACACAGACAAAACATGTTTGTATAAAGTGGGAACGGGTTTGAACTCCTGACAATTGCCATTCCTGCCTTGGTGGCAACCCGTCCCACCATTCTTGCTACAGGAGTGGCAGAAGTAGCGTATTCTGACATTTCTCAGCTTTTTTTTTTTTCCTAGAAAATTTAGAACCACCAAACTATACACCTATATAACTATAACACTTGTAGAATGGCGACAAACTACGGTGCTTACATTCCCCTTTGGGCGACGCTTTAAAAGCCTTTACAGATTATGTGTTTGGGACCTATGTATGCATTCACCTTTACGCACAAGCACAGGGGGGTTGGATGCTTTAAAAAGAAAAAAAAAATATTTATTTACATTTGTTTTTATACTGTTTCTTTTATCAACTTTATTGATATCCCAAGGGATGAACAACATCCCTTGTGATAGCATGGGCAGTGACAGGTACTCTTTACTGAGAGGTCTTTGGTCTTTTGATCCATGTATGGGCAGGCTGGCTGTGCACAAGTCAATTGACTTTTGTACATCCAGCCTGTTGGACAGTATTTTATGTTTTTACCTTTACCCAAAGTTGCATTTGTATGCCATTTTGTAGTATTTCCCCCCCCCCCCCCTTTCTTAGAATATAATTAAAGTGTTACTAAATCTAGGATCCTGCATTTACTATATCTATTCTCCCACACAACATGGAATTGCAGTTATTTTAGTAAATATGAACTCCTTTTCTCATCAGCTGTACATATCAGTTTTGTGACTTCTATCAGTGTCCAGCTGAGCACATCTTAAAGTTGTAGGGGGAGTTTTCATATTGCTCTAAGAGGATGTAGACCTCCTGACCTCTGTTTTGACAGTGCTGATTGGCCCTGTGCTGATCACATGAACTCTCCTAAGAGAAAAAAAACTAACCAAACTGAACATGTGCAGAGTGACTCCACAAGATATTTCTTATCAGGAGATAAGGGGGGGGGGGGGGGCACTGGAAGAAGGGGAGGATCAGAGAGGTCAGGATCAAACAGCCTTTTTACACAATGCAGAGGATTAATCCCTTAGGTTCCACAGTAAGTATAACAAGCATGCTTTACTGCATATACAGACTGATTTTACTGATGTGTGTTTAGTAACACTTTAATGTACTGTGTTCTGCGTCACTGGCTAGAAAACAATTTCTTGAAGTATAAGTCATGGAATCAGAATAAGGGTGGGCATTAAATATATTCTCTGAAAATGTGAACTTACAATAAAACCTTGTGGTATGATTTGCTGTCCTGCTTATTTCAAAATGAAAAGACAGCCCAATGAGAAGAGATTGCTGTAAAGATTGTAGTTTGGAACATATGTCACCTGATACCATAGTCGCTATAGGCTATAGCAGATCAGGGACAAAATTTAATGGCATATTCAGTATATTAAGAATGGTGGTTTCAGAGCAATGGAGCAAATTTAATCGGGTTTGGGAATTGCTACAAATGGGAACATTTTGCTTTGATCTCTGCTGTATCATTATAGTTCTCCTTCCCGGGTGCTGCAGCATTTTTAACTTTTCTTTGCCAGTTTAAGTGGATGCACAGATAATTTAGAAGTAGCTGAGTTATGAGTTTAAAGTGTTTTTTGCTACCCTGTATTCGGACTGTGTGCCCTATGGTTGCAAGCCAGGGAAATTTACCAGTCCCATAGGAAACATGAGTTCTTTTAAATTGCTTAAAGGAAACCATTCCTGGAAATAACGTAGGCATGGCCATTGCTACTACTCCACATTCAGCAAATGCTTGTATCCTTCTCGCATGTTTACCCTATTTGATTACTTTGAATATTTGTTCCAGGTAAGGATTGTAGATAAGGATGTCAGTCTTGACATATATGCATACATGTTTCAGGCCAGTGACTTTTATCTCATATAGCCCAACGGATCGTTGGCAATGATAGCATGCATGTCCATTTTCTGGAAAGCTTTATTTCAATGTACTTTTTTCAGGTGCTGTTTCAGTGATTTTGTGTATTTCTGTGTGTTCCAAATTACTACTAAAGTGGTAAAACCAGCCTTTTTCCCATAACTTTTTTTTTTTTTTCCTAATGTGTTTCATTTATTAAATGGAACATACATACTAAGGTGACAGACTAGTTTCAATGCAGCAAGCAAAAGGGTGGAGCTAGATTTTCGAGATGCACATCTCTAGGAGATGCAAAGAGATCAATTCTTTTAAAAAGTACAATAGTTTTTAATTTATGGAGTTTTAAATTTGTTTTTCAGCTGTATTCCTTTGATTTTTTACAGTGGCACTGTACTTTCTCAATCAGCATTAACTATTTTTATTATGCTGGTAGCATTAATAAATGGATAGGAAGGTATATTAAATGTACTTGTTTTTAAACTTTTTTTTTTTTTTTTTTTTATAAATTCAATATCTTGCGTTGCTGTCTGGCTTTTGGCCTATGCCAAAATGATGTCATATGTTTCATAGATATTTCTTGTCTAAGCACACCCTCCTGCCATCATGCCTGAGCTAAGGATTCTAGGTAGTAAATGAACATGTCATCTGTCCTTAAGATACCGGTAGCTGTGGCTAGAAATGTTTAGTGTTTTTCAGAGTGGTTTCGCAGAATTGGCTCCCGCTGCTATCAATTACAGCCAGTCAGCCAATGAGGAGGGGGGGGGCAAGCCGTGGCTCCGTGTGTAAGTGGACACACAGAGCAATGGCTTAGGAACAGCACTGGCAGGGGACCTGAGTAGAGGAGGATTCAGGCTTCACGGTGCAAAACCACTGCACACAATAGATTAAGTATAACATGTTTATTTTCATAAAAAAACAAAAAAAACAAATGGACGTTTTTAGTATCGCTTTAAATGGCAGCAACAGTAGTACCAAATGCTCCAAACTTTTTAGTGTGGCGCTACTTAGTACTTAAAACGTACTGGATATTGTGCTAATAAACTAGAAGTGCTATAAACACCTCCCTCCCTTTATAAATGCATCACTAACCTACTTATATGTGCATCCTCCTCAAATGAAATCCAGTGATATGATTATGAAATCACAGTATCAAATCCAAAAGAAATTCCCAATTTATATGTGTTATGTGTACTATAAAACGCCTCCCTCCACAGAAGCATGAATGTGTTTCTGTATAAATGTATGCAACAATGATTTGTGACATCCTCAAAATACAATATACAAGACCTTAAAGTGTTCTGCAAGCTGTGTACAACGTACTATAAAACCCCTCCCCCCACTGAAACAATGTGTTTCTGTGCAAAGTCTATGCGATTACAAACATTTGTGACATCCACAATATAAAACTCCTTAAAGTGCTTTAGTGCGGTCCACTTTAAAGTGCTCTTGAAATGAATGCAGTGCTGCATAACGTCCACCCTCAGCTCCTCTGCACTTCCTCTTAATGAACCTCTTGGGTCCCCGAATCTCCTTCCTCTTCCACTACACCAGTAATAGTCCAAGAGAACCAAAAAGCGGAACTTTAATAGTGTAATACTGTTTATTAAAACTTCACATGTATCAAAATTGCACTAACATTAAAAAGTATTCAAACTTGCTTATCTCGTGGTTCCGGGGCGCTCCTGCATTCCACAGATCGGGAGTAGGCACCTGGAAGTGACTCAAAAGGCTCCACCCAACTAGTTTCGTCGGCGTGATGTCATCAGTAGTGGTGCCATCTTGCTCCACTATCCGCTCTATATACTCTCCCTCCCATCAATTGCTTAACCCTTCATATACTCCTGATGCCCAAACTAGTGCTTCTAAAAGACAATGGTGAATATTCCAAACTACATATGTAATGTGCTGCTCTCTACAAACCTAAAATGACCATATACATATAAACTAAAATATACTTATAAAACACAGCAGCGATGCATATAACCTGAAATAAAACAATTTTAAATCAATTTCCACATTTAATGACTCGAGTAAAAATCCATTGTGTTTCCCTCTTAGCGCTGATAATATACCAGTAGTATCAAATGTGCCTGTAAAAATAACACCGTGAAGAAATGCACCAAAAAGAAAAGTATTTGTTAGTAACAATAATAGCAAGAGATGAATCATTTTTGTTTACGCGACCCCGGAAACAACCAAGGAATGTGATGGCATCAAGAAGCTACGGGATAACAGCAGAGGCTTACGATACAACAGTCACATCTGAGCAGATGCAAGAAGCTGGTAAAATCAGAGCATAGATGAGCAATGACAATAACTCCATCACACTATATCCTCCGTTCATAAGCGGTTACATAAGAAGTTTAGGCAACAAGCATTGCCAGACCTTATCAAATTTCAGCGGATACGGTATGATAAATTCTGGCTAATTTGGCAGAGGCTAAATATATTCTGTGGAGAAATTTTAAAATGTATAAGGTGGTCACAGTCCGAAGCTAAAGGTTTGAATGGGTAATCCCATATGTCCTCCTAATCCTCTCCCTGCAAACCTGGAACATCTTCCACCCACTGCTTCCTGCAACACCTCACCTAGGAAGGGGCCACTGGGAATAGTACCCTTTTTTTTTTAATAGACCTTTTGAGAGTGGTTTCTTCAAGGAGCCATCAGTGAGCAACTATTAATAGTAGAAGGCCCAGTCTCTATACGAAGGGAGCTAAACTGCAAAACAAAGGCATTGCGCAACTGTCGGTATCTGAAATGTAAAAGTAATGGGTAGGAAGAGCAAACTTGACGCTTAATGTTTAAAGTCAAGACTAAAGGGTTAACCTACCCTCTCTAGTTATATCCTTTTATACTTTGACCCTTTTAGTTGCCCATATTGGGTCAGGCAAAGCAGCTACATTTGGGAGACGGGTATTCTGCCTGAGTGGCTAAGTGGGAGAGTTGGAAGGCGCCCTTGGATGCATAATAATCTGGATCTGCTCGCGTTCCTGAATCATTTTTTTGCTTGGAACTAGTAAGAGAAGACCCAAAATTATTTCCACCATGAACTAAAAGTGTAAAACTTTTTCATAAGACTTGTAAGATCCTAAAAGTGCAGCTTCAAGCATGGTGACCGAATCTCTGTCATGGCCCAGCAACCATCTGCATGTTAACACCATCTGGCTCGCTAAAGGGTATTTGTAAAGGTCGGGTAATGCTAAATCACTTGGTTTTCTTCCGCTTTATTTCACTGCTAATATTAAAAGCAACTTCTCACCCTAGAATCGTGTGTTCCCCCCAGGTTCTTGAAGGACCTAAATGGGAAGCACAGTGGCTATATGGTTAGCACTTCCACCTCGCAGTACTAGGGTCATTGGTTCGAATCCCAGCCATGGCACCACTTGTCTGGAGTTTACATGCTCTTCCTGTGCCTGCGTGGGTTTCCTCCGGGTTCCTCCAACACTCCAAAGACATGCTGGTAGATGAATTGAATCCTGTCTAAATTGTCCCTAGTATGTACATGTATGAATGTGAGTTAGGGATCTTAAATTGTACGCCCCTTGAGGGTAAGGGACTGATGTGAATGTACAATGTATATGTAAAGCGCTGTGTAAATTCATGGTGCTATATAAGTACTTGAAATAAAATTAATAAATAATAATCACGATTCTAGGGTGAGAAGTTGCTTTTAATGAATTAAATGAAATTAATTAAAGCAGAAGAAAACCAGGTGATTTAAAGTGGTTGTAAATCCTTACATATATCAAGTGAAGTGACTGGCCTCAGGTGATGTAGAAGGATTTGTTGCATCTCTGTACAAGTTGTACCTAGCCATCTGCAGTCTTCTCTTCTCTACATCTGTTCAAAGTGTTGAATTTATAAAGCTTGTCTGATAGTTCATAAAAAGGGGCAGAGAGCTGAAGGTATAACTAAAGGCAAAACTTTTTTTTTTTTTCATTATGAATACAGTAGAGATGGATTAGAACACCTGTTGGTTTTCATTGTGGTCTGTGTCCCCATTAGGGAGAATCACACTCTCTATTTGACCTGTGTGCCATTATCATTGAAAGTAAAACAAAATCCCAAATTTTGGGTTGTCTTCAGAAATAGAATAGAGGGGAAATCTTCCAATGGGGACACTAGTTTTGGTGACCTGGGGGTCTGCAAGGAATTGCCTTAATTTGCAGGGATTTCTTTTCACTTCCTGTTTTTCTATAAGACAAGAAGTGAAGGGAAATTTCTGCAATGGGACACAGATGGCAAAAAAATCTGATTAGGTTATAACCCTCCGTTGCTCTATCAAAAATGAAAAAAAAAAGTTTTGCCTTATGGTGCTACTTGAAGATACTCTGCAGAGCTCAGTGAGGAGAGGTCTGAAAGCTGATTGGAGGGAAGGGACACACCCCACTACATACAGCTCACAGTAACAGAGCTGAGACTGTCAATCTGTTGGAGGTCATCCCTCTGTCACAGTTTTTCTCTTGGTATCAAGAAAACTTGTCAGACGCGATTCATACTGATAGCAGAGGAACAAAGCAGCAGACAGAAATGACACTTAAGGGTTGATTTACTAAAACTTGATCTGGTACAAAATCTGGTGCAGCTGCGCATGGTAGCCAATCAGCTTCTAACATCCGCTTATTCAGTTGAGCTTTGACTAAGAAAAAAAAAACTGCTGCAGCCTGCGAACCCGGAAGGAAAACTAGATGAAGATGGCAACTCCGGGGATCCATGACCGCTTGGCGCTGGAGGGCTCTGTGTACAGGTAACTTTGTCATAATGTACTAGTATGTGCTGTAGGGGGCCCATTATTTATTTTTACTTTCGGCCAGTTTACTACCACTTTAAGGCCTACTTCACTCCATGTGCAGACATACCCGCTTTTCTGCACATGTTCTGCAAGGGCTCAAAGAAAACAATGATTCTCTATGTGCCTTGTTCATACCACAACACTGGTATCACATGCAGATTTCTTCTGCACAGGAATCTGCAGGGAAAAAAACTGACAGGACATCAACATTGTGGTGTGAACGGGGCACATAACACTTGCATGAAATCCGATGTCAGCATGCATAAAAACTCACTAGAACATGCATGAAAACTGATGTGAACGTGTATCTCTGAAAGTGAAATGTGCGTAGTTTTTCCATCAGTATTTATGCACGTATGCCGTGAACTACGTTTCAAAAAGCTTGCGTTCCAGTCATGCTGGGAATACAAATTGTCACTTGCTTGTGTTCTCCACCAAACTATCAAACTAACAAGTGGCTGGTGACATAACTGATCACGTGCAGCAAGCACCATGGCATTTGCTGATCAGAGACTAAGATAGCAGCTTCCTTGCCTGAAAAACTTAGAAGGGTTAAGTCCTGCTTTTAAATACATTTTTTAGTTTGTGGTGCTCAGATACAATTAAGTTTTTGTTTGACTTTTTTTTTTTTTTATAAAAGTGCAGTTTTGGCCTTTTCTGTGTTTTAAACCTTTCTTCCCTGGAGTTTATTATATCATTGGGTTTAGGTGCATGCTAGGAAGACAGGGAGGTCTATGCAGTACTAAACTAACCAGCTTTGCTTTATTTGTGCAATCCTTGCATTCTGTCCTTGAATTCAGAGCCTTCCTGTGTCTACACTGAAGTAAATTCTACTTGGGTGGAACTCTGTTTACAGTTTTAAACATGCAGTGTGCTGTAGTTGTTTCATGTGATCACACCCTTTCCTCTTGAGTAAAATAGTGTTGAAATGAAGAGCAAAACATAAATAGTTATTACTATTCTGTGTATAAAAATGATACTGGTGTCTGTCGGCCATGTTTAGGCATTTCTGCATAAAATAGTATATTCATTTTGTATTGCTTACACACACAAAGCAATGTTGCTTTATAGCAATGCATGCTATGCTTTTAGGGTGCACAATAATTGCACACTACTTTTCTTAGTATGTTGTGCATTTTATTTATAATATCTATAACTTATTAAAAAGCGGGATTGTCACTGAGCTTTTTTAACTGCTTCCCGACTGCCCTATAGCAGAAATACTGCTAGAGGGCGACACGGGTCTGCAACACTACGTATATTTACATGATTTTGCATTTCCGGGTAGGGGGTGCATGCGCCCTACCCACGCCGCCATTTGCTGCTGTGGCTGTCAATCACCGAGTCCCGGCCGGTGACTTCCAAGCAACTCCAACGGGGAGGAGAACTGTTTGTAAACAAAACAGTTCTCCTCCCTGTCAGCTTGTGCACACTGCTTTGGATGGCACAGCCCAGCCATCCAAAGCAGTGTGCTTACAGTGAAGCACACAAACACAAGTAAAATAGCACACAGTTAACTCTGATTGCCCCCTTATGTTAATCATTGAAACCAAGTCAGTTCCCCCCAGTGTCAGAAGGCCTGCTGCAGTCCCGCTGATTGCCACCATTACTAGTGTAAAAAAAACAAAAACCAAATTCCACTATATATACCGCCATTTGTAAACGGTATAACTTTCATTGTAACCAATTAATTTACACGTATTAGGATTTTTGTTTTAGCAAAGACATAGCAGAATACATTTTGGCCTAAATTTATGACATTTGATTTTTTATACTGGACATGTTTAATAGCCAAAAGTGAAAAAAATTGTTTTTTTTTCCTCAAAATTGTCAGCTTATTTCTTTTTATAGCGCAAAAAGTACGCACAGGTGATCAAATGCCACCGAAAGAGTGCAATTTGTGGGGACAAGGACATCATTTAATTTAGGTGCAGCGTTCCATGACCATGCAATTGTCATTTAACGTAACACAAAAAATGGCCTGGTCAGGAAGGGGGGTAAATCCTCTGGAGGGCAAGTGGTTAAAATGATCCAGCTTATTTTGTAAAATAGTCTGAAAAACAGCAACGTTTTAAATGATTTTCCCAAAGCTGTATATCAGCCATAAATCAGTTTTTTGTGCAGTGTGATGTAGGTTTCATTTAGAGAATGGAATGGCAATATAAATGGAAATCCTATAAGGTTTTGAAGATGACACAAAATGTTCAATTACATGCTACAATGCAATACTTACCAGTGTTTTAAGCAATTTTGTTTTTTTTAAGACAAAACCGTATTGAAGAAAAGTAAGGATCAGTGGGCAAGTCCTGACTGTATCCTGGAAAGGGAATCCATTCTAAATAGCAGTACCTAAAATACATTTTTTGTCAAGCCCCCTCTCGCACCCACATTTAACCAATTCTGGTAGGCTTTTTTTCCCCACTTACACTGTGAAGCCAGAAAATAGGCATTTAATTCCCTCATCCAATTCCGTAGATGCTGCCGACTCCAGGTTAGGGGACTGCTGATCCAGTTGTGTGATGCAGCCTCTGAGATCATTAGTCCCCTGCCGTGCCTCTTTGATCTCCTCTGAGAGAACTCTGCTGCAGTCCATCCAGTAGGAAGTGTCTACGTCAGTCAGGCACTGATGTGGACAGCCTTAGATAGACCCAAAACAGGAAGTAAACAGAAAAGACTTTGGGTTGAATTGTTACATTTTATTATTTATTTCAGGTACTTGTATAGCGCCGTCAATTTACGCAGCACTTTACATATATATTGTACATTCACATCAATCCCTAACCCTCAAGGGGCGTACAATCTAAGGTCCCTAACTTACATTCATACATACACATACTAGAGCCAATTTAGACAGGAGCCAATTAACATACCAGCATGTCTTTGGAAGAAACCAGAGTACCCGGAGGAAACCCACGCAGGCACAGGGAGAACATGCATACTCCAGGCAAGTGATGCCATGGCTGGGATTCGAACCAATGACCCTAGTACTGCCAGGCAGAAGTGCTAACCATTTAGCCACTGTGCTGCCCATTACATACAGGTTTGTACAGTTTTTTTTTTTTTCTTTAATTGAATATTAGACTTTAGGCAACAATTTTGGTTCCTTTTCCTGTATCTCAATACCTTGTATTTAACAACACGTTGAATGGAACTCAGTAGCTTAAGTTAAAGTGGCCAGGGCTGCCATGTCATCACAGATCTGAAAATTGGAGGCAAGCAGACTGGGTTCTCAGCATAACTAGAAGACGGACCACGCTGTGCTTTCATGCCTAGTGTGGTACGCTTTTAATATGAAAGCAGAGGGACTGGCATGTAAATTGTACAGCAGGATCATATTAGGAATTTGAAATGTTGGGTTTACATATCCTTTAAGATTAAAGCATACGTTCACCTTTTGCTAAAAAAATTAATAAATTATTTTTGTATTTTATTTTATTTTTTTGCAGGTAAAAAAATGTGCAGTTATTTTTTTTTTTTTTTTGCAGGAACCTGTAAACGATTGCACCATCGATCAGATCACTGGTGCCATGAGGGTCTCCTGCAGACCTGTCGGTATATCTACTTGCCCGTAGGGGATGTATGGGCAAGCAGATATTCTGACAGGAAAAACAATGAACTACCACGGTGCTCCATAGCTGGGGTGGTCCATTCATAACATGTTACTCCCTGAATATAGGTGTCACATGTTATGAAAGGTGAACTTGTCCTTTTAAGATAAGCACTTTAGGATCAGAGCTGTGAAAATCTTTAGTTAAAGGTGGTTGGAAGGAAAATAAAAGTGCAAATAATGCCTTTTTTTTTTTTTTTTTTTTCCTTTTTATCTTGCAATTTTGCCTCAGTATCTTGGTCACTGCTGTTGTTGCCTGTGTGAACTTTGCTTTTAGGCAGCCACGAAAGATAATGACCCCCACCTTGTTTTGTGCTCTGTTTTGAAGTGGCTTGTTTTTGTCTGATCTCAGGCTAATGAAGCACGGTGGATAGAAGTCCCCTTTGCAGAAATCTGGGCTCTTTTGCTAACTTGACTAATCCATTTGGACAAGTAGTATTGAACTCTTGAATAGCTTGTTAGAGTATGCTTGAGTAAATTCGCTAGTCAAAAACAACACCCTTTGTACTACGATTCCCCTGGCCTCGCTGCAGATGAACAAGCAGTTGAATTGTGCTTTGTGGGTGTACAGAGACGTATCAGATAGTTTACGTTATCAAAAATGAGGATCATTGAAGACAGTGGGGGTTCGCATTTGGATTAAATGGTTCACGGCTAAATATGCCATCTCTATACATCACAGATCGTCCGTAGTGTAGTCTGCATATCATATTACTTCAGCTGGCATGTACACTATATTGCCAAAAGTATTGGGACACCTGCTTTTACACACACATGATCTTTAATGGCATCCCAGTCTCAGTTCAATATTGAGTTGGCTCACCCTTTACAGCTATAAAAACTTCACCTCTTCTGGGAAGACTGTCCACAAGGTTTAGGAGTGTGTCTATGGGAATGTTTGACCATTCTTCCAGAAGCGCATTTGTGAGGTCAGACATTGATGTCAGATGAGAAGGCCTGGCTTCCAGTCTTCGCTCTAATTCGTCTCAAAGTTGTTCTATCGGGTTGATGTCAGGACTCTGTGCAGACCAGACAAGTTCCTCCACCCCAAACTCGCTCATTCATGTCCTTCTGGATCTTGCTTTGTGCACTGGTGCGCACTCATGTTAGAACAGGAAGGGGCCATCCCTTCGTGGCTGAAATGCTTTTTGTTCCCATTTGCTTCCACTTTGTTATAATACCACTAACCGTTGACTGTGGAATATTTAGTTGCAAGGAAATTTCACGGATGGACTTATTGCACATGTGGCAACCTATCACAGTACCACGCTTGAATTCACTGAGCTCCTGAGTGTGACCCATTCTTTCACAAATGTTTGTAGAAGCAGTCTGCATGCCTAGGTGCTTGATTTTATACACCTGTGGCCATGGAGGTGATTGGAACACCTGAATCCAATGATTTGGAGCGGTGTCCCAATACTTTTGGCAATATAGTTTATTACTTTATTTCTGGCTGCCCTGCCTTATAATTTCAGGGGATTTGCCAGGAACACTTTTTTTTTTCTCCCAAGTATTTCTTCCTTCATGAATTCCATAAATGTATGAATTAATACAGATGGCTTTGTAGCACGTGTCCTTTTTGCTACCCCAGGTCTCGCATTAGGTGAGAGCAGCCACTACAATATTCAGTTCATTCATTTCCATCTGATCTGAAAGAAAAGGACCAGTAGAATTAAAAAGAAGGCACTATGAATTTTTTTTTTTAGGTTCTGTGATAGTTGCGCATATGCTTACAAAACCAATATTTTCCCTAAAAATAAATTAAAATCAATTATTGTTGGACACAAGCACAGCAAAACAAACATTTCTCCTAAATTCCTACTAAATCTAAAAGATAAGCATATTAATAACATATTAGAAAATATTTGTTTTTACAAAGAAACATTGAAAATTGAATGTACGCAAAACTGCAAGTAAGTAAATTAGTATAAAAAATGGAGGTTATGTTTCTCTTACAGCTTTCAGAGTTTGTAAAAGACTTCCCCCAACCTTGCATTTTCTGAAAGTACAGGACCGGTGGAATAAATTGGTCTCTGATCAAATACCCTCTGTACTCAGCTGGATCTTCGCTTGGGGATGAGAAACGGCAGCTCACTAATCTTCCCAGTAAACGGCTGTGCAGAGGGTGTGTGTCAGCACAAGCCTGATTTGATTAAGCTCCCAGCACAGCTAGGGAACTGACCACCCCTCTGTGCTCTCCTGCCTAGTGTAGTCAGTTTTTTTTATAGGACACCAGGGATTTCACACAAAGCAATACAAAGAACAGGCTACTTTTTTCATACAAGTACATGGTACAGCAGGTACAAATCAAGAATATGGAAAGTTGTGTCTTCATATTTAATTTGATAACATCAGCATTGTAACAGGCTTATACAAACAATAACTACTGTTTATTTTACTATGTGAAAAATCTCCTTTCGTGTTATAAGGACTGCTTGTCCACTGGCCATCATTCCACGACTTTCTGCATGATTTACAGCTTCTCCTCTGTCCATTCCTTTTGGTTGACTTTTAAGTACTATAAATCCCACAGTACCTTACCTGCAAGCAGTGATTCTTGTACTAACTCCGCCTCGTGAAACTGTTCCTCTTGGCAGCTCTAATTCAGAAGGCAAGGTCTGTGAAATGTGTGACACAGCAGTGCATACTCGGCTTATTGAATCTGTGTCAGAGTTCAAGGAAGTAAATATGTGAGAATATTCACAAAGTAAGTTCAGATTTCAAGATTGTTCAAAACTTAATAAGGGTGGGCTAGGATAAATTGAAATGCAATATGGAAATGAATATGATTTTACATTTTGACCACAGATACTCATTAAAAGTGTTAGTGTGTTTCTATCTTTGTAGCCAATTTGGGATAGCATCTATTTTATATTTGTGACATGTTTCTATTAACATCATGATTAAAAATGTAAATATTGTTATAGATTCACGAAAATATAAGCATGTGTGAGGTGGAAATGAATTATAAGTCTTTGATAAGATGGCATATTACACCAAGGGTGGAACACAGGATGAGTGTGGAGAGATCTTCAGGATGTTGACGAGAGTGTGGAGAGATAGGCACGACATGTCACATTTGGTGGGAGTGTCCAAAAATACAGATATTCTGGAAGAAAATAATACATCAAATTAGGCTGATAACGGAAGTAGAGCTGAGATTGGATCCAGAAATATGTCTCTTTCATAGAACAGACTTGTCTGTTAAATATAAAGAAACAGGAATATGGCACTACTTGAATGCTGCAAAGGGACTGATACCCAAGTTTTGGCGTAAGGTTGAGGCGCCGAGGGAGGAGGACTGGATGGATAGAGTAAAACAGATTAGTAGAATGGAAAAATTGTATTACACTCCAGAGGATAGATTAGGAGCATATTATTTGAAATGGAACAAATGGGAAGAATATAGATTGAAGGTTAAATGTATGAAGTAATAATGATTATTTCTGAGAATTTTCCTTGCTTTAAGAATTGAAGTGTTTGAGATATAAGGTGGAAAACGTAGGATAAAAGGGGGGGAGGGAAGGATGGGGATTGTGATAGGAAGGGAGAGGGAATGTTATTAAATGAATGGAAATGGAAGTGGAATATGTATTTTTGTATTGTTGTGGAAAAACAAATATTAAATTAAAAAAAAAAAAAAATTTAAATATTTTCTTGTACTTGTTTTCTGAAAACTTAAAAACATAAGTTTTCCCCTTCTATTTTATTTTAAGGGGGGAGGCTGGGAGGGGGGGGGGGTCTTCCTTTTTATTATTGGGTTTCCTCCAATAAAGAATATGCTCGGTCCAGAGCGCTGCTGCTGACTGTAGAAAAGACAGTTTCGTTAATGGCAGATTCTCTAGTACCTTGAAGGGGTTGTGTCATTCAATTCTCCTTTCATCTCCAACCATCCATTCACAGATGCCTTCTATTCCATTCCCAGTATGTAAGGCCTTCTGTTAATGAACATGGGAGAGGAGGAGTTGGTCAATATGATCTCCTCTTGTCTATTTACAGGATGCCTTGCATTCTGTGTTTAATCCTGCTCCAAAGAAACAACTAGAAAGGTACAAAATATTTTATTCGTACAGTGCAGGATGCAGACCAGACATTCATAGCCATTGGGTTATAGACTGCGACCATCAGGGGATTGGACACAGGCAAAAGCTTTGCTGGATATGCCCTTATATAACCCTGCCCCACTCCGCATGTCTTTTTTTTTTTTTTTTTTTTCTTTTTTTTCTGTTGGTGTTCTTAGGTGTTGGATCTCTTCCCCTCCTACAAAAACAATAGAAGCAGTGCATCCAAATCGGTATAACCTTTGTAACCTTACCCAGACCCCACACTGTGAGGATTGACTGTAATGTTGCTTCTAGCACTGGATCCCGCTTGGAAACCTACCTTGGCACGAAGTGCTACGAGTGCAGTTAGCAACAGGATAGTTTATACAGGTCTGTGGTCTATTCTATTGTTCCCAGACTCTGACCCTCTCCGGTGATATGCCCACCCTGACGGGGGAAGCCTGGACCCATATAGGGACCAATGACATGGAAAGGTAAGACAGGTTTGTCCTGGTTATCAACTTGATAATATAGCCTTACAGCAAGTTTGCGACCCAGTATCTCCAATTTTTGCAGTACACTTATTTAAGGCATCCCTTGAATAGTATTCACCTTATGCAAACCTATCAAAAAGCCAGGAATGTGGGTACCCCCCTCCCAAATTTAATCATCTATTGGCTGTTTAAACTTTTTAGTTTGGCAGCAAAAATTCTACTATACAGAGCTTAGTCTCTGGTGGATAAATAGGTGTTACATTACGCTGCAGATTGCTCTTTTATCACCACTTCCACCCAGAGCCCTTTATAAAGATAGTCTAGCACTTCTTCCTGCCCTTTTGACACAAGGACTTTACTAAAGGAAGGTTGTGTATCCTTCCGCGGATATGCTTACTCCACACTTCTAAGAGACCTGCAAAGTCTAAGAAAGGCGTTCCCCATTCGTGAACAAATAGAGCCTGGCCCTATCGAGTGGAAAACTAATTCACAAAAAAGTTGTCTGTTTGGTAGTAGATCTTGCCATCTCAGTCTTAAATAAATATCGTGCTGTCTCTGTAGATGTTCCTTTGTTTAATGTGGTTGTAAAGGCTCAAGGTTTTTTTTACCTTCATGCATTTTATGCATGAAGGTAAAAAAAACACCTGTGTGCAGCAGCCTCTCCTAATACCAGAGCCCCGTCGCGAACTAGCGATGTGCACGAGAGCCTTAGCTCTTTGGGACCCTCCCTCATTGGCTGAGACCGCAGCGGGAGCCATTGTCAATCTCAGCCAATGAGGAGAGAGAGAGAGGGGTTGGAGCCAAGCCCTGGCTCTGTGTGTATGTAAATGGACAGACAGAGCAGCAGCTCAGGAGCAAGCCTGCTTGGGGGTCCCTATAACACACTGCTTGCTCTGGGGGCACTTGGCGGGAGGGAGGGCCAGGAGCACTGGGGGGGGGCCTAAGACGAGGAGGATCAGGGCTGTTCTGTACAAAACCACTGCACAGAGTAGGTAAATGACATTTGTTATTTTGAAAAAAAAAGGAAAAAAAAACCACTTGCCTTTTTAATATCACTTTAAGGATTTTGTAGACCTCGAGACTCTCCTTAACCTCTTCATGCCGAGCGCACGCAAATGTGTGGTCTCTTGGCATCTGGGCCTTGAAGCCGAGTGGCCGCACATTTGCGTGCAATTAAAAAAAAGTGTGCTGAGAGCTCGCGCTCTGAGCACACATGTCCGGTACTCACAGAAAGGTCCCGATCTCCTCTTGTGATCGGGACCTTTCCCGATCATGTGACAGCTAATCACGGTGGTCACATGACCCTAAAACCCCACCCCGCCTCCTGTCTTCTGAAACCCTTAAAGGGCCGGGAGGCGCCGGCGCCAAGGGGTTAATAGCGCTTTTGCTATTGCCGATCCAGTTCTGCAAAAGCAATTGCTACAATTTATGTTTTTCACACTGCAGCTAATTGGACTAGGGCAATAAACAGTCAACAGTATCTTTCATTCTAGGACCAGTTTCAGAAATGCTTACAAACATTGCCTTCTGCCTTGCTTTTCTGTATTGATGCCCTAAAACAAGTCATGACACAAATTTCCAGAATGGATTTAGTTTTTGTCCATATGCACAGAATCTCATAGCTAAAACCTGGGCAGCTTACGTAGCCTGAAAGACATCTTAAATGCCTTTTGAGGGAGGGCATTTTATTGGTAATGCAAAGTTCATAAGAGTTCAAAGGAGAAAGTCCTTCCAGAATTTCAAAACCTCAGGGCTTCTACCTTTTCTAAATGAAGAGTATCCCATTGCTGTCCCCAAGTTTCATCGCTAAAGCCAAAATTAACCATTTTCTTTTCTCAGACCAGCCAACATTTGCCCAAAGACAGATTTACTGCGAGCTGAACCAGGGAGTCCTAGGGAGTTGTTCCAGTCCATGTACAATAGAGGACAGGTTCAAAGCAGTCTTTCAAACCTGTTCAAGGTACCAAAACCCAGTGGAGATGTTTATCTTATTCCGGACTTAACATTCCTTCATGTTTCAAAATCTTGAATCCTCAAGTTCAGTAAGAATATCTGCCATCAGTAAATATTCAAGATGCCCACCTACACTTTTCCATTTACCTACCTCATCACTGCTTCTGCACTTTGCAGTAGGAGACAAGCATTTCCAATTTGTTGCACCATCATTCTGTCTGTCCTCTGCCCCCAGAGTATTTACAAAGGTACTTACACCCCCACTTGCCCTCCTAAGAACTCAGAACATTCAGTTCACAGCATACCTAGATGACATTCTGAATGATTAATCGCACTCAAAACTATCTGCAATTGTCCAGACGACTCTTTTAGCCTTCATAAACTGTCTTGATTTCCAACCTTCCCTTTGTCTAGATTACTTAAATGGTATTAACCACTTCAGGAGCGGACTGTTTCACCCCCATTCTGCCTAGGCCATTTTTCAGATTTCAGCGCTGTCACACTTTGACAATTTTTAAGCCATGCAACACGGTGCCCTGTGACAACATGGGTGTTGCTTAGCTCAATAGTAGTGCTTCACAGTAAGTTTACCCCATGCCAAAAGTGTCTTTCCAGGGTTTTTTCTGCCCACTTTTATTTAAAGCAAAGAAAAGTTCAACAAAAGACATCAGTTGCCCATGCAGGTGTTTCCATCATCACGAAGGAACAAAATCGTGTTCAGCTTCCTGGCTCTTTTGCCTTTTTGCTGCTCAAACTTAGTACCTTGGTACTTCAAACCATCTACCAAAATGTCCAGTACTCATGCATAAACGCCATACCTGTCAGCTTGTCTCTTTTGCTGCAGCTCTCTGCTGCTATGTCGTTCAGGCTTGGGCCTGTCTCTGTCCTGCACCTCTATGCTGCCTTGCTTACAAACACTCTGACTCTCTAGAGGGTGGAGCACTGCACTCTAATCCAGTCTCTCCTAAAAAGACAGTACACACTTTTGTGTGCCAGCTTTCTGCAAAACTTGGCCTAGACTGCCATTTTGCACAGTGGCATGGCCTCGCCCTGCTACAACCCAGATTAAATTTCTATCATTTTTTTAAACAGAACTTTTTGTTTTGGTGGCATTTAATAGCCACTGGGTTTCTTTCTTTATATATTTAGACAAAAATGTTTCCTGCTCCAATAATTTTTTTGTAAAGAAAACCCAAATCACTGTCTATTATTTAGTCTGTGTGAAAGTTAATCTATAAACTGTTGGGTGTATATATATATTTGAAAAGTGATCAATCCTGATATTTCTTGAGGCCCTAAAATGCCAGGACAATACGAATACCCCATCAATGGCCCTTTTTTGGAAAGTAGACTGCCCAAGGCATTTAGTAAGAAGCATTGTGGGTCTTTTGAAGTCGTAATTTTTTGGGAAAATGGAGGGAAAAAAATAAAAACATATATAGAATCCCCCCCCCCCACAAAGTTTTAATTTTGTAATGGGTTACGTCTCGCACACAACATAGGCATACTTACAATTACATGCCAAAAAACATTCTGCTACTCCTGAGTAAAGGGATAGCACATGTGTGACTTTCACAGTCTAACTGCATAGAGAGGCCCAATATCCAAAGAGTACCTTTTAGGGTTTCCAGGGGCATAAATTGTCTAATTTCCTGACTACTCCTCACAATTTTAGAGGTCTTGGAGCATCAGGAGGGTGGAAACAACCACAAAATGACCCCATTTTGAAAAGCAAACTCTTCAATGTATTTTCTAAGAGGCATAACGAGTCTTTTGAAAATGTAATTGTTTATTTTTGGAAAATGCAGAAAGAAAATGATTCTCCTTAAGGGCAGAGACTGATATGAATGTACAGCACTGCGTAAATTGACAGTGCTATAGAAGTACCTGTAATAAAAAAAAAAAAAATGTTTTGGGTTTTTTTTTTTTAACACTAAGTTGTCAGTAAGATTAACACACCAGATGGACATATTTCGAACACATATTGTGTTACTTCTCCTGAGTATGGGGATACCAGGTGTGAGACTTTCACAGCCTAACCACATAGAAAGCTCAAAATCCAAGAAGCACCTTAAAATGGTTGTAAACCTCTTTTGGTAGGAACTTGCTTTCTATTTTAGAAATGAACTAAAGCGGAACTAAACCCAGTATTTGTGAACCCTTATATTTACCCAGTGAAATGACTGGCCTCAGGTGATGCACAGATATGCAACAAATCTTCCTACATAAGTTGTACCTGTCTGTCTGTTGTCTCTTCTCTGCATCTGATCAAAGTGCTGAATTTATGAAGCTTGTCTGAGAGTTCTGAAAAAAGGGGGCAGAGAGCTGAGATTACACACTGCAGATCTCGGTGAGGAAAGCTCTGAGAGCTGATTAAAGGGAAGGCAAAAAAAAAATAAAATTTTTAATAAAGCACATTGGCATACTTGGAATTACACCCCAAAACACATCCTGCTACTCCTCCTGAAAATGGCAATACCATATGTGATACTTTTTCATTGTATGGACTATGTACTGGACATTGAATCTTTGTGTGTCACAGAAATCAACCAATTGAACCAAAACTGATGTACTGTAATAGTTGCCTCTGGTCTCGGAATGTAGCTTAGTGTAGCGTCACCAATAGAAACCCCTGTTCCTAGAAGCCAAACAAACCTAGCCTACTGGTATGTGGCTGCTTCGAAAAATGCTTTGCTCACTGGACAGGAGGTACAGGAGGCTGAACAGAAGGTGAGCAAGAGAGTTTGTGGTTCCAGGAGTGCAGTTGTATGCAGAGGATGGCTGGGACTGGTATCTCCCAGGAGCCTAGTCAGCAGGATGTGCAGATGGGTCAGTTCAGGTGGCAGGTGGAGACATGTTCAATAAACAGGCAAAGGATTGGTCCAGACAGCAACGTAGTCAACAGGCCAGGGTTAGTACAGGCAGAGGCAGCCGTTCACTGGTGTGACGGTGATCAGGAGCACTGTTTCTGGCTGCACTGCTCTGGTGACAGTGGCACTAGTGCAGTGCTGATCAGGAACCTTGTGACTGGCTGGTCACACTGTCTGCATTTGGGGCTGTGTCCTAGTAGACCTCTATGGGACTGCCTGCATTGGGATGCAAGGAACACCTGTCTGTAAACACAGATCTTGCATGGGGTCTGCTTTGATATTGTAATGTGAATGAGACTTTATGGTGACACTGAAATTGGTGTGGTTGTGATTGGGGAAACTGACTGGCAGTACTTTTAGGCCTCGTTCACACGAGGTATATAAGTGCATACTCTGTGTGAGGATCATGCTGTGCACAGCCATCCAGAGCAGTGTGCCCAAGCCAACAGGGAGGACGACTGTTCGTAAACAAAGCAGCCCTCCTCCGCATCGGAGATCCTCGGTAATCACCAGGCACCAGCGGGTAATCACTGGCCCGGACTCTGATTGACGGCCGCGAATGGTGGCGTGGGTAGGGCTCGCGTGTGCCCCTACCCATCTAGGCCATCTTTCTGTCTGGATGGTCAGTTTGTTTGCACATATCGGACGCTGTTTTACTGCCATACTCTGTTTTAAGAAACGTTTTTGCCAATAAATCAGTACTTAACTACTACACTATGGGTACCTTCCTTGGTCTCCCTTGAGGAGCTTTGCTATTTTCAGAGCCCTGCTGTGATCAGGACCAATAACCGAGATCACAGAATTCACTTCTGGTGGTTTTTATTTCTGCCTGTGCTCCTATTAGGGAGATTTGCAGTTTTTTCCAGAAGCATTTTACAGTCTTAAAGATCAGTGGTGGAAGCAATCGGGGGCAACTAGGGTTGCCACATGCCTTTTTAAAGGGTCAGTTCACCTTTTACAGAAAAAGATGTAAAGGTGAACTAACATTAAACACACTCTGCAACCCCTGGTCCCCTCTGTACTTGCCTCTGGGGTTGCCATGCACCCCCACAGCCGCCCCAGCAATGTGGGGATTTCAAATCTCTATTCTGATTGGTCAGCACTGTCAGTTTGGCACCACACACTGACAAATCAGAATCGATCTGGTCTGTGCTGAAGCTCTGCATGCAGAAGAACTGGGATTTCAAATTCCTGCACCACTGGAGCAGCTGCAGAGATGCTAACAGCCCGGGAGCCCTGGAAGTAAGTATAGCGGGGATCGGGAGGGTTTCTTTTTTTCTGTATAGATGAACGAACACATTAATAGCTGGACTTTCTGTTTTAAATGGGTGCATTCTACCTATGCTTTTGTATATCCTATATCCCTTACTGATTTATTTAGTCAATATTTTGTTAGCACAGGCAACATCGAAGTATAGAAGAAGGTTGACG
Organism: Staurois parvus; assembly: GCF_062004578.1. NCBI lineage: Eukaryota > Metazoa > Chordata > Amphibia > Anura > Ranidae > Staurois > Staurois parvus. The sequence goes on along the minus strand of NW_028317949.1, from coordinate 24,478,924 downwards.
CATGCAGTGCAGATTCCTCTCTAGCAAGCCGCACAGTAGTGGCATCACCAAACCTCGCTGCAAATCTTGACTAGCAATTTCAGGAGAGTGATACCCTTTATCTCTCTCACTGCAGACATACAGTTATGAGGCTGTAGTCAAAAAGAGTACCTAGCACCCTTACTAGGTAGTACACTATTGTTTTTCAAGATGAATTGAAGATAAATTTACATTGGGACACTACTTGCATACACTGTTTCTGGACGTTCCTTATAATGTAGCAGATCTTTACTTTTAGTTCATGTCCACTTTAAAACAGAACTTCTCACTGATTTAATGGTTTCCCAAAACCGTTCTGTTCTAGGCATGCTATGAACAGTTACTTGAGCTCTCAACCAAATTGTCAAGCCATCAAATGGCTGGTGTTATAATTGATCACATGTACAGCACCATGGCAACTGGCTAACATAACTAATATAGCAGCTTTCTTTGGTATAAAGGATAGGTGGGTTTGGTTCTGCTTTACTGTAAGTTGCATTGTAGTTGCACTCTCCAGCAGTCTCAAGTCTGCCGGCACAGTTTTGTTCACTCCAAACATTCTTGTTTTGGTCCAAAAGGTTCCTTTTTAAGGCTTTCTAGCAAGGTTCAGAAAGTTGGGCATTTCCAGATAACACTAACTGGAGAAACCGATAAGATGTTTTTTCTAACTTGTCCATTTCTGCCCCAAAAACGATCGGGGGTGCCGCCCCATGCCAGAATGGTGAAGTGACATCTAAAATCTGAGTATTTTACTTTTCCTATTATTCCTCATGTGTATGTTTTATAGTACAGCATCTACAATTTTTTGCTCATAAACATTGCCATTACTGACTTCTCCTTATGAGAATGCTGATTTGCATAGTTTTAAGTCAAAGATGAGCAGCCTTCTGAAGCCAATGGAGTAGAATAACAGCAAGTAACAATTCTGAGGAGGCAAGCAATTGCAGACCCTGTCATTTTTCTCTTGCAAATATTACTTTAGTATTTGCTCCTGTTAATAAAAATGTATGCCTTCATTACAACAATGACTAGCTGCATTGGTAACAAACCACTGACTCATTTTACTTTAATTTCAGGAAAGCCTAATGGAACTGGCACTTCAGATCGGACTCAGCTTTCTGGGATGTACAATGTTCGAAAGGGAAAGATGCAGTTACCTGTAAACAGATGGATGAGGCGGCAAGTTATCTTGTGTGGGACTTGTCTAATTGTGTCATCAGTGAAGGAAAGCCAGGCTGGCAAAATGCATGTCCTCCCTTTGATAGGTGGAAAGGTGCGTGCCTTTATTTTTTAAATTTGATACCTGTAGTGTAGGAACTGTGAAAAAAATAAAAAAATGCATCCACTCCAAGGCACATGTACAAAATCTATGTTCACATATCTGGTAAGCACTCGTTGGTCTGGTGGGCTTTCTTTCTGCAGTTTTTGGTCCAGGGGACCTGACAATAGTGGCTCCCCTCTTATCAGGGTAACCAGTCACCTCCTCTGCTTTTGTAGTTTGAGTGACTATTTCACTGACATCCTCATGTGAACATTAAGGCTCAGTGGGCATTGCTAATCCAATTCAGCATGGACGTCCATTTTTCTACTAATATCTAGCTTTCTCATCAGTGCTGCCTACCTCATCCCATCATCCAAGCCTTTTCACTGTTTACAGCTGGATTCAGTACTATGCTAGTATTAGGGGCGGTGACAAAGGACTAGATTACTCTCCCTGACTCAGTTCCAGTGTCAATATTACTTGTGCGGTCTGTGAACAAACATCTCAATGCGTGATGGGATGTGTATTTCTATTGAGTCAAGGAGAGGTGGGATGAGATGACACGCAGTGCAACTGTGTTCACGCATACATAGCCTGGGTAAATGGAGACATCTCTTGGCCTTTGTGACCATCTGTCCAAAGACTTTGCAGGTGCTTGCGTCTGGAACTTTGTTTCTGGAGACTACACACTAGTGTTTTGGTCTCTTCCTACACGTTACTTCATGTTATCATATATGCAATTTTCTCTGTAAAGATTTGGGCAGTCCAGTGGCTGAGTGGTTGGTACTTCTGCCTAGCAGCACTGGAGTCGGTTCGAGCCCCAACCCCAGCGCTACCTTTGTGGAGTTTGCATTTTCTCCTTGTGCCTACGTTGGTTTCCTCCTGGTACTCCAGTTTCTTCCCACACTCCAAAGACATGCTGGTAGGTTTATTGGCTCTTGTTCTGATTAGCCCTAGTATTTGTATGTATGAATGTGAGTTAGGGACCTTAAAATGCAAGCTCCTTGAGGGCACGCACTGATGTGTGCAGTATATATGTAAAGCACTGCGTAAATTGACAGCGCTATATAAGTACCTGTAATAAGATTTGCAAACCACAATGAAAGCAATTTGTCGTATACTGGATCTAAAGATTCCCAAGAGATTCCCTTGAGTTAAGAAATTCTGTATGGAATCAACACAGATTGTTTCCCTCCATCTGGGGGATTTTGTAGTTTTTCTGCACATCCAGTATGTTTACTTGCACTTCCCCTATCTTCCTGGTACATCAGTGCTAACTTTGTTTTTCTGTGGGTATGAAACATTACCAGTGTTGTGTCCCTTCTCTGTGGCCTGTCCACTGTACCACAGGGTTCAATACGTTGCTAGCCCTGATTTCTTGCTCTGCTTCAATCTTGGGGCATCCCCTGTATTGGATATATGGATGGACCACCATCTGAGAGAGCAAAACATGCAAGTTCTGTCAGTCAAGGTTTGGATTGATACTAAATCTCCAGATGTCTGCCATGCAACCATCCTGTCACTTGGCGTATTTATGACTGGTCCTGGATAGGACCTGTTTTAAGTTTTTCTTCCACAGGACAAACTCCAGACTCTTCATGCTCAATCAGGAGCCAGCTAAACCTTCTGTTTCCTGCTTGCTTTCATTGGTAGACACAGCTTTTCTATTTTGAGCATAGGGTTAGAGTGCCGCCTACAGGAGTAGGACACTAGGAAGAAAAACACAGCACCACCTAGGGGCAGTCCTAGCTGGTATAAACTCCCTCTGTTATAGGCAAGCCAGTTTTTCTGACTAGCTTTCAGGATTAAGGACCTTTTTGTTACCTGCTGAATTATTTTTCCCTGCAGAGATCTTTAATCAACAGGCAGGCTGTGTGATGGGCTGGACAATCTAGATCCAGTGGTCACCCCAGTTTGGTCAATGAGTGAGTGCATACTATTTGCTCAGTTGGCTGCAGCGAGCCCCTACTGGGACAGGGATTACTAGCGAGTTAAATTTCTCACTGAGACACACATGACCGGGTACCAGAGTCCTTGTCACAATGTTACCCTGACCAATAGCCCCCCCACTTCGGTGTTGAAGAGAATCCTGTCTTCGGAGTGTTACCTGCAACCTCTGGGATTGGTAAGTAGATTCCCTTCCTTTCCTGGGCATGCAGGTACTTCTTGAGGTGGTCTGCCCTTTGGTGGTGTTCTCCTCCCCACAGGACTTTCTCTCCTGCTGCCCCCCTTCTCTCCCTATGTACTCCAGGGGAATTGGTGTGGGGTGTTGTATCCTGCTCCCATAGTCTCCCCGGGGCCCATGCTGTATCAAGGGATGTATCTGAAGAGATCCTGTATCTGCCAGGCTGTGTGTGTTTGTCCCCTGGGCTGGTGACCTTTGTCCATGCCCCAGAAAGCCAGGTGGCCCCTTGGCCTAGTTTGATGGGGCATGGGTAGCTGGTTAGCACTGCTGCATATGTGGCCTGCCTGCCCCCATTTTGGGTTGATGGTGAACCCTGAGGCTGTGGGGGCCATGGGGGCAGGTATTAAACCTGCTATGTTTGTATGGAAGGTTTTGCTAGCCGCTGCTTATAGTTCCTTTCCCCCAGGAGGGGGTTTGTGTGGGTGGTTGGCAGGTTTGCCCATTTGTCTGTTTTTCTTTTTGGTTTGTCTACCCCTCATTGAGGCACTGATTTGTGACGTCCTTGTGGTCAAGATTAGAAGAGCTGTGTCTGTCATTGAACGTAAGAGAACTGGATTTTTTTGTTACCATAAAATCCCTTTCTCTGAGTTCATTGACAGACATAGCACCCACCCCTCTTCTTTGAGTTTTTTCTATCTTCTTACATTGCTTTGTAACTAACTAGCTTGCTTATAGCAGTGAGGGGGTTTATACCAGCAAGGACTGCCCCTTAGCAGTGCTGTCGTCTTTTGCCTAGTGTCCTACTCCTGTAGGTGGCGCTATAACCCTATGGTCAAGAATAGAAGAGCTGTGTCTCAAAATGAACTCTGGGAAAGGGATTTTACATTGAGTAGTAATCTATTTTTTTGCATGAGGGATCTGGGATTGATTGAAGCTCTTTGAAGCTGTTGCTACTGCCCAATATCATTCCAGACTGTTGCAACTCAACATTTTGAAAACATGGGACATGCAGGCCCGGTCTCTGGCTAGCTGCATTCTAAACTGGACCTGACAAACCAGGAACTTGCTTTGGCCTGATGGATCACACGTTCGGAGCTGTAAACGGGAAAATCTTTCCTTCTGATTTGTCTGGAGGGTTCTCACTGTAAATGCTAGCCTATCAGGTGACCGTGGAGACCTCATAGTTCTTGTAAGAACTTGGTCATTGGAGGAGGCTCTTCTTCCAATCAATATTTTAGAGTTTAGAGCTCTTTGGTTATCACCAATACTGAAACTCTTGACTTGGTTATCAGACTGTGATTTACACAGACAACAGTTTTTCTCAGCTGTGGGCTGTATTCTTGCTTACCAGACTCTGTATGTGTGCATGTTTGCTTTCTTCTGGCCTTTTTTCTTATTAGGAAGGTTTTGTCTTCGACTGAACCCAGCTTAGGTATGCTTGCTGATGGACACATTAAGTTGCATTGGTTCACATCATCCATACTGACTTAAATATATTCAAGTGAATGACAAAGAAATAAAGTGGTTGCTGGACATTGCACACCAGTTATTGGTAGCAGAGGTGTAAAATTGAACTTTTCAGTGGTTTTATTTGCACTTGTAGGCCCTTACTGTGCACAATAACTTTATCAGGGATGTTGAATTTGTATCGCCCAACGTGGACATGTCTGCTCCCCTCTCCTTGTTGTCCTGACCTGGAAGTGACATCATTTCCAGGTCCCTGTTCACAGAGGCAAGGAAAGAATGTAATGCAGTGTGTTGTACACTGCGTTACATTCAGGGAAGATATGCAAGGACGTTTAGATCCTGGATGTCTCGATAGAGAGCCAATCACCAAAAATCATCACGTAGGGGCAAAAAAAAAAGTTAAAGAAAAAATTTGCTTTAATTGTAAAATATTAGTTACACAAAAGCACATAACATGCCCTCAAACTAAAAAAAAAATTTGAACACACACACGTACAAACATAAAAGCATACCCTGGGATGCCTACGCATGAAAACTTTGATTGTGATACACATGTTACATTTCGCCGTGCACACCAGAGTGAGAGCAATAATGCTAGCATAAGACCTTCTCTGTAACACTACACCGATGACCTATAGGGGCCTTAAAAGGGACGCCTATAGAAAATATAGGGTACTGAAGTTTGTTGCCATTTTATGAGTGCACGCAAATTTAAGGTTTGACATGTTGGATGTCTATTTACTTGATACAACCTCATCTTTTTTATATTTTACCAAAAATAGGGTAGTTCATTGCTTTTTTTTTTTTGTGCCCTAAAATTAACTTTTTTTTTACTGAAATGTAGCATTTTCTAGACCTTTTACGGTAATATGTGACATGTAAAATTGGAACTACCACTATTTTGTTCTCTAGGGTTTCTGCTTTCAGAAAATATGTTTGGGGGTTTTGTGTAATCTTCAAGCCTAAAATTATTTTTTAAACACGAGCAAAAAACACAAAAGCAGCTCTGGCAGCGAAAGGGATAAAGGATAAGCCCAACACTCCCCTTTCCTGAGGAGCACCCAGTCGGTGCTCATTACACTACAAGGTCTCTCCCCTGCCTGTCTCCAGTACCGCACTCGCAGGGAGGGAACAGACCTTGCAGTGTAATGAACACCGATTGGGGAGGAGATAGACATTTAATTTTTTCAACATTGCGCTGTATAAGTTGCCATAAAGCCCCAGAAATTCCTAAAAGCACCTCAGATGTAGGGCGATCAAAGGGTTAACTGTGTGCTGTTTTCACTATGGGGGCTGTGTATGTGCTTCACTGTAAGCACACTTACGCAGAGCCATACAAAGTGTGCAGGGGCTGATAGGGGAGAATTCACAGAATTAATGGAAATAAATGTGTAGGGAGCTTCACAAAATAGGTTTACAAAGAAGTAGGCTAGCAAAATTTGAAATTCAAAATTGAACTGAATAAATGGTCATTATTATTATTATACAGTATTTATATAGCACTAAAAGTTTTGCACTTAAACTGTTTTTGTCGGTCTGCCTTTGTGGGTTTCACAAGCAAAACTTTTTTTTTTTTTCCCCCTGTTTAGGTGGAAGAAGTTAAAAAACACCAACACTGTTTGGCTTTCAGTTCGTCAGGACCCCAGAGTCAAACATACTATGTCAGTTTTGATACATTCACAGACTACTTGAGGTGGCTGCGACAAGCCTCAAAGGTAACATGTTATCTTTTACTATAATTGGATTCCAGTTCTTAAAATATGTGCTGAAATTCCCTAACAAAAAAAAAAAAAAAGTTGAAATATTGTATCTTTGTAAGTGTAGCAGTGCTGTACAGCAATGGGAGGTTGTAATGTATGATGAAATTCTCAATGTTTAGCTATTTGCCATGAAAAAAATGTGATAAGGCATGTAAGGAAACCAACCTTTCTGTGAGTAGCCAGTGTTTCAAGGAAATTGTTACACATTGCCTGGAAAGGGTTCCAGCTCTAGCGTTGAGGCCTTGTTCACACCATTGAGGTGCACTGAATGCACAACTGGCAACTGTTTGTGTGCGTTGAGACAGATCGGATACACGAATACTGTTTTTTTTAATCGACAAGTACCGATACTTTTGGTCAAGTACTCGCCAATGCCGATTACTTATACTTTGCTGTGCGATTTACATTAAAATGTATGTATGCAAATTGCACCGAAAAGAATAGCATGCGTTTTTGAACAGGAATGCGATTCCTGGCTGAATCTCGTGCAGGTTCGACACTGCTCCTATGTGAACCCAGGCTCTCTTAGAGTTAACACAGGAGCTGTGCAGGGAGGTTTCCTGCAGTGGATAGTGGGGATGTATACTCTGTTGGCAGATTCTTAGCAGTAGGAGAGAAAGCGTTGGGGGTTTTAAATCCCCACTGCTTTCTTTTCTCTCCTTGCAGGGATGGCAGTTTGGGCTAGAGGGCTTTTGGTTGGTCAGCATTGTCACATTGATGGTGCTAATCAATAAGACGCCGTCTAGCCCAAACTGTCCTCTCTGCAAGGTGAGGAGAGAAAGCCGCTTCACAGGTCTGGGTATATGAAATCCCCTCGGCTTTCTCTCCTCTTTGCAGAGATGACCGTATGGGCTAGATGGTATCTGATTGGTCAGCATCATCCAAAAGACCTCTAGCCTGAAGTGTCATCCCTGCAAGGAGAAAAGCGAAAGCAACGGGGATTTCAAATCCCCAACACTTTCTCTCTTCTCCTGCTGCTGAGAATATGAAGAATCTACCTCCATAGTATATAGCCCCACTCTCCGCTCAGTATAGGATCCCTTCAGGGAGGTTTTCCGCACCTCTGCTGTGTGCGCTTGGGCTATGAAAAGCCTGGGTTCACACAGGAGTAGTGGGATAACTGCATGCGATTTGGACAGGAATCGCATTCCTGTTCAAATTGCATGCTAATCTTTGCAGTGCAATTTTTGTATTGACGCAAATCGCACTGCAAAGTATCAGCATCGCGAGCATTTTCGTGAAAATACTCCGTATCGATGTATCCTTAGTGTCTAGAAAACTGGCAGTTGCAGCATTGTATTACATTATTGCATACATACCTGCATCATTTTTTGAACTGTATATTTGCATAAACTGCATACATGTATACGTAATGTAAAAAAACTGCATACTTAATGCATAAACCACATATGCGTACTCAAATGCATAAATTACATACGTACATGCATACTTAAATACATACTTGCATAAACTGCATATGTAAATGCATACTTGCATAAACTGCATACTTATACTTGCACAGACTGCATATGTACATGCATACTTGCTTAGTTGAGTACCTGTATACTTGCATAAATGCATACTTGCATAACTGCATACCTGTGTACCTGCTTAGCTGCATTGCAGCTATTCCTGCTAGCGGAGCTGCAATGGACTGCAGTCTCATCACCCTGAATGCTCCTGATCTAGTCTGAACTCAGAAGCTAAGCAGGGTCATCCTTGGTTAGTACTTGGAGGGGAGACTGCCTGGGAATACCAGGTGCTGTAAGCTTTTCCCCTCTACAGGCTGAAATGGCGATATCGTGAGAAGTATCTCAGGCAGAGGATGCTAGGCCAGTCTCTGAGGTAATTGGAGACATTTTTTGACAGGTTTGCAGGCCCAAAAGCAAACGGGCATGTGAGGTCTAATTTAGATCTCAAAGCACTAGACCTAAGTCTGGACTTCTTGTTTTGGATGGGGTCAGTCCGATCAGTGGTGGTCTATCTGCTACAGATAGATTTCGGGAGTCCATAGTCCTCAATGACGCATATCTTTGTGTGCCAATTTTTTTTAGTCTCCGCAAGGGTTTCTGCTATTTGCAGTATGGAATCACAATTTTTTTTTGTCTTGTGGCATTGCCCTTTGGCAGACCCCCCCCCCCCCCCCCCCGAGGGTTCACAAAGCTCCTAGTCCTGGTGCTGGGCTTGCTGAGGACACAGGGCGGTGTCACTCTCCGTCTTAAAATACCTTAATGTTCCCTTGCTCGGGGAGTAGTCTGTTTCAAGTTTAAAGCAAAATATAAGAAGCAAAAGGTATCCTTTAATACAGGTGAAACTCGAAAAATTTGAATATTGTGCAAAAGTTCATTTATTTCAGTAATGCAACTTAAAAGGTGAAACTGATATGAGACTCATTACATGCAAAGCAAGATAGTTCAAGCTGTGATTTGTCATAATTGTGATGATTATGGCTTACAGCTCATGAAAACCCCAAATCCACAATCTCAGAAAATTAGAATATTACCTGCAATCAATAAAACAAGGATTGTACATAGAACAATATCGGACCTCTGAAAATTATAAGCATGCATATGTACTCAGTACTTGGTTTGGACCCCTTTTGGAGCAATTACTGCCTCAATGTGGCGTGGCATGGAAGCCTGTGGCACTGCTGAGGTGTTATGGAAGACCAGGATGCTTCAATAGTGCCCATCAGCTCTTCTGCATTGTTTGGTCTCATGTCTCTCATCTTTCTCTTGGCAATGCCCCATAGATTCTCTATGGGGTTCAGGTCAGGCGAGTTTTCTGGCCAATCAAGCACAGTAATGCCACGGTCATTGAACCAGGTGTTGGTGCTTTCGGCAGTGTGGGCAGGTGCCAAGTCCTGCTGGAAAATGAAGTCGGCATCCCCATAAAGCTCGTCTGCGGAAGGAAGCATGAAGTGCTCCAAAATCACCTGTTAGACGGCTGCGTTGACCCTGGACTTAATGAAGCACAGTGGACCAACACCAGCAGATGACATGGCTCCCCAAATCAACACAGACTGTGGAAACTTCACACTGGACTTCAAGCATCTTGCAGTGTGTGCCTCTCCATTCTTCCTCCATACTCGGGGTCCTTGGTTTCCAAATGAGATGAAAAAGTTGCTCTCATCAGAAAAGAGGGCTTTGGACCACTGAGCAACAGACCAGGTCTGTTTTTCTTTAGCCCAGGTAAGACGCTTCTGACGTTTGTTGTTCAGGAGCGGCTTAACAAGAGGAATACGACATTTGAAGCCCATGTCCAGGATCCGTCTGTGTGTGTGGTGGCTCTTGATGCACTGACTCCAGCCTCAGTCCACTCCTTGTGAAAGTCCCCAACACTTTTGAATGGCCTTTTCCTGACACTCCTCTCCAGGCTGCGGTCATCCCTGCTGCTTGTGCACCTTTTTCTTCCACACTTTTCCCTTCCACACAACTTTCTATTAATGTGCTTTGATACAGCACTTTGGGAACATCCAACTTCTTTTGCAATTACCTTTTGAGGCTTTCCCTCCTTATGGAGGGTGTCAATGATGGTTTTCTGCACAACTGTCAGGTCAGCAGTCTTTCCCATGATTGTGATTCCTACTGAATGAGACTGAGAGACCATTTAAAGGCTCAGGAACCCTTTGCAGGTGTTATGGCTTAATTAGCTGATTAGAGTGGGACACTTTGAGCCGAGAATATTGTACCTTTTTTTACAATATTCTAATCTTCTGAGATTGTGGATTTGGGGTTTTCATGAGCTGTAAGCCAAAATCATCACAATTATGACAAATCACGGCTTGAACTATCTTGCTTGTTTCACCCTTTAAGTTACATTACTGAAATAAATTAAATTTTGCACGGTATTCTAATTTTTTGAGTTTCACCTGTATGTCTCTGCATGAGGAAATGGCATCTACAATGAAGCCGTTTCCTACATGCGGTTCCACTCCCTGGTCTTTTTTTTTTTTTTTTTTTTTTTTTTTTTAGAGGCACATTCTGTCTGTCTGTCTGTCTGGATCATGAAAGTCTGACCATTGGATTGCCGGAGAGCTTTGTCCCCGGTAATCCAATGCTGAGTCCGAGTTGGTGGTTGTTCAGAATCTGGAGAAGGGGGATTTACTTGAGTTTGGCAGCACAGGTCAGGAATCCTGGTTTGTGCTGTCAGAAGGGCAGGCGTCATCCAGGTTTACTATTTCTCATTGGATTCGCCAGTTAATCATTCAAGCCTATGGTTTGGATAAGTGTGGGGGCATCTGGGGCTCTCCACCATCAGGTGTCAGTGGCTCAGGTTTCGAAGCCTGCTACATGGTCTTCTGTTCATACATTCACAAGGTTTTATCAGGTAGATGTCAGAGCTGCTGAAGATTCTGCTTTTGGCCACAGCTTGTCACGTATGGCTTAGTAGGACCTTTGGGATTGATGGTGTCACCCACCACTCAGTTTTTTTTTTTAATTGCAATAGAACATCCCACATAGTCATGAATAGCCTGCTCTGTGTCCCGTGATCTATGATAACGAAATTTGTTTTTTTTTCTATGACCTATCAAATCCAATTATTGGGGTATATCGCAGAACAGACTTCCCTCCTATGTTCTGAAATGTTATTGCTTGCTTCAAAAACTGAAGTATTTCCTGTGTAGGAGGGATATTATTATTACAGGGACTTGTATAGCGCTGTCCATTTAAGCATCACTTTACATATATATTGTACATTTACATCAATCCCTAACCCTCGAGGGGGCGTACAATCTAAAGTCCCTAACTCACATTCATACATACACATACTAGGGCCAATTTAGACAGGAGCCAATTAACTTACCGGAGTACCCTGAGGAAACCCACAGAGGCACAGGGAGAACATGCAAACTCCATGCAGGTGGTGCCGTGGTTGGGATTCGAACCAACAACCCTAGTACTGCCAGGTGGAAGTGCTAACCATTTAGCCACTGTGCTGTAGAGGGGAGGACTCCCTGTTTGATCTGCTAGTGTCCATTCACCTGTAGGCGGCATAACCCTCATAGTCATGCGTAGCCTGCGCTGCGTCCTGTGAAGTACTCCAAGAAATGGATTTATAGGTATGTATGTAGAAAAAAAATCCAACTTTTTCTTTAACTTTATTGAAATGTCACATGTGCCATTTCAATGGAGTTCTATTTATTGTGGCAGTATGCAGTACTGCATTTGCTGTGAACAGGCCCTAAATCTTTCAGGCACCTATGTAAATAATTCTTTCTCTGCTTGATTGATAATTTGTGCTTGGTCATTGAAATTATTATGCTGTGCCAACATGTCTAATGAAGCGTAGAGTGGAAAGTATTCAAACCGTAGCCTGAACATTATCCATTGGAGACATGTACCTCATTCATTTTCACACTTTGAATAAACTCACTTTCTAGTGGATCAAATGCTTAAGACAAAAGGAGACAAATTATTCTGCGAATATCTGCAGTGCATAGTTGAGCAAAACAGAAATGCTTTACAGTCTTCTCAGAATGTTCATATTGTGACTTATTTGTCTTTAATTTTATATATAATATATATATATATATCTATATATATATATATATATATATCGATTGATATTGAGAATGCAGCTATCTCTAAACATGAAGAGGTGCCCGGCCGAGCGCTGTATGTTCTTGTAGAAGGAGACTTCACTCTCCTCTGACATCTTCTGTGATGCTCGCTGACCCCTGATCCCCTTTCTGGCCTGCACTTATTGACACTGTGCTGATCACATGTGTGCACGTTAAAAAAAAAAAAAAAAAATATTTTAAAATTTCATAGATATTTCATAAAATTTCATAGAAATGCAGTTGAAATATCATAAAATTGTAAATTCATTATATATAGCTATGTGTACAACCTAAAAGTTAATATGCAGAAATAAAATAGTTTTTGGGAATCAATGCCTCTTGCACACGTGCTTTTATGGGAGGCAGTGCGTCCATCCATCAAGATGTGACATTTTATGGACTGGGCATGGAGGAGGAGGGAAGGAATGGGTGTTCCTTTAGGATCTGTATACAAGCCCCAATGTGTGATGTCAATGCCATGTGACCTGCCTAGCTCCAATCATACAGGAAATGTTCTCTCCAGCAATAGACACCAAACCCCTTAGGTTCCACAGTGAGTATAACAAGCATGCTTGACTGCGTATACAGACTGATTTTACTGTTGCGGGTTAAGTAACACTTTAATTGTTATAATGGCTTCTTGTGCTTTGTAGCTTATTAAAGCTTGACTGAACGTTCTGGAGGTTATTACTGAAATGACATAAAAGGCAAAGTACATTAACATTATTTTTTTTCATTTAAAATACAAATCTGCTTGAATAGAATTGCTGTGCTACAAAAAATATGAAAGTGTAACGTAATACTGTATACAAAAAGGCAACTGGAAAAATCATGGGACAAACACTCCAAACAATACCAAGTGCAATACTAAAGTGTACACCACCAAATGTAAATATGAATAACATAACTTAAAGCTCTGCAGATAACAGTGCTGAAGCAAACCGTGCAAGTCTCATCTGCGGGCCCAGGACCGGTATAACAGGGTGCCGGCTGGTAGAGGGGAGTCCTTCCCTTCTAGTCCTGACCTGGAAATGGCGTGTATGGCATCACATTACATGTTTTACCCATTTTTAGGGTGGAACATGTAACCTGTTCCCACTCCTGCAGCAGCTCGGCTATCAGAGCCATCTGTGTGACAGTAGTACAGGGAGAAGTTCCTTGCACCTGCTGTCACTTTAAAAATCAACTACTGTCGGCTTGAAGTTCTCAATGAACTACCACGGCGCTGTTCAGCGCTCTGGTAGTTCATTGATTTTTCCTGTCAGCGTGAAACTGCTTGCCCGTATGAATTCCAGACCTTACACTGACAGTCTGCAAGAGTCCTGCATTACACCCATGATCTGCTGCTCGCTGGTGCAAGGCTCCCCTTTCTTGACGAGCGCCCAGTCGTGTTCGTCACACTTCAAGGTCTCTCCTCTCCCTGCTAGTCTCGGTGTGCGGTGCTGGAGACAGGGAGGTGAGGAGGAGATAAACAGCACAATGTTAAAAATGTTAAAAGTTTTTAAGTTGCCATAAAGCCCCTTTCATTTTTAAAAGCCCCAGACATTCCTAAAAGCACCTCAGATTTAAATACGGCTTTGGGTAAAATTACTGTTTTTTATCAGGACAAGTAGATTGGGACCCCGATTTAGTCCCTTGGACTAAAGTAGTTTTTTAAAAAATGTCCACACTCATGCAGTAGCAATCCTATGTAAATACTTATCTACACATGCCACTCTGCTGTCACTTGCCAGTCTGGAACGCACCGCTACAGACACGTACCGTATCCTTTTTGTAATGGCACTCAAAACGCAATACATGTGGATCACGTCTGTGTGAACCACCTCAATAGGAACACATATCTAGCCTGTCATGCAAATCTGTGCGTTTGAAATCGCATATATATGAACCAGGGCGGCTCTATTGACACTGGGGCAATTTGGGATTGTGGCAAAATTGCTGTGATTCTGCCCATGACTGCAAAATGCAGGTTCAGGTGCCATTATTTTCAATGGCACCTAAAACGTGCTGCAGTTTTGAAAGAATTGTCCCAAATTGCATGACATGAAACTTGTCACCCAAAAGAAGCTCTTGCTCCTTTTTAGGAGACTAGCTTTACGTGATGCAAATTGCTGCGCAGTAACTCACATGATAGTCACAGCAAATGGCATCGCGTGAAGCTTGTCCCCAAAAAAGCTCCTTTTTGGGCAACAAGCTTCACGCAATGCAATTTGCCACGATTGATGCACAGTAAATTGCATGACAATCGTTGCAAGACTGCACCGCTTTTTTGGTGCCATTGAAAATGACACAGTCACCTGCATTTTTGAGATTGTGGTGCTTTTTGAGATTGCAGGCAAAACTGCAGTAACTGCTGCAATCCCAAAATGCCAAGGTGGGAGCAGGGCCTGATGGAGCACACACCGGAGCTTGATTTTTCTGCTCAGCAGGTGCTAGTATTGAGCACCCAAGTGTTTCCATATGTGAGGGTAACCTAAAGGAATAGTTTGTGTTTTTTTTTTTTTTTTTCTTCTTCTCATTGGAGGCCTGTGCCTTATTTACTCTGAAGCGATGCGCTTCTGCGGAGCTTTTAAAGAGCCCGACTCTCCTCTTTCCTGATGAGCACCCAATCCCTCCTTGTCACACTGCAAGATCTCTCCCCTCCCTGCTAGTCCCTGGGTATGTTGCTGAAGTCAGGTAAGTAGGTGAGTAGGAGATAAAACCGCACAATGTTAAAAACATTAAAACGTTAAGTCGTTACAAAGCTACTTTCGTTTAACCCCTTCCTGCCCACAGTGCCATTAGTACAGTGTCAGTGCTTTTTATTAGCACTGATCACTGTATTGGTGTCACTGGGGATGTCAGTGACACCACGTCATTTCCCCCGAGTGTCAGAATGCCCACCGCAGTCCCGCTATAAGTCACTGATCGCCGCCATTACTAGTAAAAACAAAAATTCCAGTGTATATACACCGTCATTTGTAAATGCTATAACTTTCACGTAAACCAATTTGCATGCATTGGGTTTTTTTTTTTAGCAAAGACATGTCACAGAATACATTTTGGCCTAAATTTGACAAAATGTGTTTTTTTTTCTTTTTTTTTTTTTTCCACTGAACATGTTTAATAGCAAAAAGTAAAAAATAGTTTTTTTTTCTTTCCTCAAAATCGTTGGTATTTTTTGTTTATAGCGCAAAAAGTAAAAACCGCACAGGCGATCAAATTCCACAGAATGAAAGCTCTGCAGCGTTGCATGATCGCGCAATTGTCAGTTAAAGTAACGCAATGCCGTATAGCAAAAAATGGCCTGGTCAGGAAGGGGGGGGGGGGTAAATCCTCTGGAGGGCAGGTGGTTAAAAGCCCCAGACATTTCTAAAAGCACCTCTACCTAAAACATCATTCCTTCATATATATTTTTTTTTTTAACCGGACAAGTAGATTGTCATGAGGGATAAGTATATTGGAAGCCCGATTTACTCCCTTGGTCTAGTAGTTTTGTTTAAAAATGTCCACATCGTTGCTTCTGCCCATACCTCCATACTGGCTTTAGTTAGAAAGTTGGAGGAAGTGTCAGTGGACTATGAGTGCATTAATCTGTGCACTTAGTCAGTGGACAACTACAGGCCATCTGGTGGGGCTCAGGAGGTGAGAGGAATAGGGGATATGCTGGAGCATCTAAGTCTTTATTCCACGTCTGTTCTGTGAGTACCCAACAAAGGGATTATCCACACTTAGCAATGGCGTATTACAGTTGCTTGGGAGAAGGAACATATGGGTCAGAGAGTGGCCAGTGAAGCTGCCACAAGCCCAGAAGAAGCTTTAAGTTTCTCTCTCGTTACTTGTGCCCTGCTCCAGAGCAAGGTCTAATACCAATACTGCTCCAACCCCAGAACTCCAGCTCCCTTACAGGCACGTTACAAGCAACAAAATTCAGACTCTGTCCTATTCCATAGGCTATTGCCTCTTCTGGAATTAGAGGGAGCCATCAACCACAAGCACTATGCTGCCTTGCTTCTTACTGATTATATCTCTGCTCAAACAATGGAATTGAATCACTTGCAGCAGCACAAACTAAGAGGGATTTGGTCTTTCCATCTGAGGCACCTCAAGTTTTCTTCTACAATATTTTTAAAGTGACACTAAACACATGCTATTTCATTTACATTTTTCCTTCTATTTCTGTTTGTGGACAATGGCACTGTTATTTTCATAATAAAAAACTACCTTTTTCCTAATACACAGCTGTCACATGACCCAGCTCTTTCACAGCCTGTTTGTAAACATAAGCAGGGGGAGCTTCTAGTCCTATGCTGCTACATGTTTAAAAAAAGAAAAAAGGCTTTGTAATGCTGAGTAAAAATAAATAATAATTGGCATGCAAATATATATTTAAAATCAATAATTTTGTGGACATAACATGGTGTGGGTGGATTTCTGCCAGTCACAAGCTATGTCACCCCCCCCCCCCCAGCCTGTGTCCTAAAATAACAGGCAGGTGATTCCTCCATTAATCTACATGTAATATCCCACCCCCATTGTGTTTAGCTGGTTAGTGGGCATGGAGGAGAGAGGGAGTGGGCTGTCATTTTCCACTGTGTATATGCCCACGTGTGTGACTCTATAGCCAAATGAGCTGCTCCGATGTGATAGGAAGGAAATGCTTTGCTTAGAAACTCACCGAAAACTGACCATGTGCAAAGTTGCCTTTACTACTGCAAAATCCCTAGCTGAATTGGGGACATAAACAGTAGATGGATATAGAGAGCAGCAGGATCAACCAGGTTTTTGCAGAATATAGAAAATGAATATCATAGTGACTGAGTATGAACAGCATGTAATACACCATTTATTTATAGTTTTTTACGATGTGGGTTTAGTGACCTTTTAAGGAAATGACTTGCCTTACCCTCTCGTCATATATTGGTTACTGTGTGGATTCCTTGATTGAGGCTATGTAAAGAATCAGCTAGTGCTACAGTGCCTTTCTGTAGGAAACCCTTTCCCACTTTGGAGCAGGTAAATTGGGTCATATACAGTAATTGCCCTCAGTAATTATTCTACCCCTCTTGATAATTTCAAAGCCTTGCATTTTATGGTTGATGAATTTAACAAAAATGGTCATAATGCTGACCCTACTATCCCTAATTGAGTTTAGCCCTTCTTTTAAAGAGTTGGTGGATAGGCGTTTGGAGGCTTTTTCTAAAAACCTTGTTTGGAACATCGGCCCTGCAGTCGCCCGCTGTCACCTTTGCAGTTGCCCAACCTATGAATAACTTGTCCAGAGAAATTCTTAATGAACCTTCACCTGTGATAAATAAATAAATATGTAACCTCCTCCACTACAATCCCCTCAAAAAGTCACACTTTCTCCCTAGAAAGTTCAAATTATATAACCTTTTTGTGATATACCAAAAATTATGATATTATAACACATTAAAAAATTTAAATCAAACCATAAAGTGTCCAATACCAATAAAGTCCCAAAAGTGTCCAAAATTTCAAACTTTCATCCAATAAGAAGGATTGACTCCTATTTGATCTGGTGAAAACCTCAAAATAAAGAAATAAATCCTCTAGTGTATTACCTTTTATACAAAAAGAATAATTATTCAGTGCAAATCACAAACCACTCCAAAGAAAAGTGCCAAAAAAAAAAAAAATAGTAATAAAGGTAATTCCTTATATGTGCACATATAACACAAACTATGAACTGTGAACACTCTTTGATCACTGCAACGCTGTGTACACACTGTGGACCAGCACCCAATAGTACTAAATACTATTACCCTCTGTAAGTATTAATCAGCTTATCAATACTATGGATCATAATCCTCCATTCTCTCTTCAAAGATAATTATCCAATGTCTTCAGAAAGACAAGAAGGGTCTTAAGACTGATCTTCAAAGCATGGGAAAATTTTATAGCAACTTACATTAAAAATAGAGAGATTCCAGCTCTGACCATGGCTCCTGTACAGGCTTCAACAAACAATGCAGAAAACCATGTGTGGATAACCAACAAAATGGCCGCGGCGACACTTCTGGTTAGCGTGCGTCTTGACGTCACTCCCTAACGCGTTTCGTCACTTCCGGACTTCGTCTGAAGGGATCCCTGTGATAGACAACCCAAATATTTTCTCAAAGTTGCAACATTCACCTGCAGCTCTAATATTCTATGTAGCTGGCATCAAGAACCTGATCCATCACATCCAAAATGTGTTTACTCTCTGTGCAAAATCCTGTTTAAAGAGGAGCTAAATGTACTATTTTCTTCAGCAGTCCTTGTCCCTTGCTTGCATCTTCTGGGTGTCTTTGTTGGCTGGTGCGGGATGACATCGCTTAGGCGCAGGAGTCAGTCATTTTGGCACACAAAGACTGTGCAGTGACGTAAGCTAAGCTGTGCATGCCTATTTGAAAATTGCAGGATATGTCTTTTGGTTATGTATATTGGTCATTAAAGGTCTATTATGGGATGTTCAGCCTCCTTGGAGGTCACACCAGGGTTAAGTAGTGTTTGTTTACGCTTTTCTGGCCAGGAATTTTAACTCTCTGTGGATATTGAAGCAATAAAAGTTATGGATGTTTAATAGGTTTGACTATCATGGTGTGCCTTTTTGGAGATTTTTGTGTGTGTGTGTGTGTGTGTGTCTGAGCCAGGTTTTTTTACTTTGGGTTGTTTAATATATTTCTGCATACCGGCGACTACCCCACCAGTATTATGTATTCCTATTTGGGTATAGAAAAGCATATTAATAAATAGGGCCTTTGAGGATTTTATTCATTTTTTCCATTATTGCAAATGACCATAATAATGTTACTGATCGTATAGGCTAGGTTTTTCTGGGACAAAAGCTCCTGCGTAACTGATCTGTGAAATGCTTGTCTTTTAGATACTTTTAATACACTGATATGTGAGTATACATGCTTTTATACTCATAAGTACGTAAACTACATATCCTTGGATACAGATTTTTTTCAATTTTGGGTTAGGGATCTGAATGCAGTACATGTTTATGCACCTGTGTGCATGACGCTATTGAAGTCAATACACTTACATTCAGTAATTTAAAAAATGCTTTTGAAATTCTGTTTTTGTTTTCAAGTTGTCAGAAAAGTACATTTAACCACTTAAATACCGGGCACTTTTACCCCCTTCCTGCCTAGGCCAATTTTCAGCTTTTGGTGCGATGTTTGAAGAGCAAATGTGCGGTCATGCAACACTGTACCTAAACAAAATTTTATAATTTTATTTCACACAAATAGAGCTGTCTTTTGGTGGTATTTAATCACCACTAGGTTTTTTATTTGCTGCTAAATAAACAAAAGACTGAAACAAGTTTTTTTCTTCATTTTCTGTTACAAAGTTTTGCAAATAAATAATTGTTCAAATTATTGTATATTAGTATGTAGGAAAGATAGTCTACAATTATTGTATATACCTGAAAAGCAATCAATCCGGATGTACTGACTTGTACTGATCTCATTTCTTGAGACCCAAAAATGCCAGGACAGTACAGCTATCCCCCAAATTACCCCTTTTTGGAAAGCAGTCTGCGGTATTTTGTAAGAGGCATGGCAAGTTTTTTATCTTTTTTTTTTTTTTTTTTTTCTCACATACTGTCATCATGCAGTACAGCATCATAGCACTGGTGATATATTATATTTTTTTGTTAAACAAAACCCTGTGACCAGACTAATATAATGTTACCATGGTAACATACTACTCTGGGGAAGGAAGTGATCAGTATTTCTTTTACACATTATGATTGTCTATAGCAGAGAATTTCACTGCATTTACCTGAATGAAATCAATTTTGTTGTGCTTAGCTGTGATTGGTCACAGTGATCACATGTACATACTGGACCAAACGCAGCCCATCTGTGTCATGTGATTAGCTGTGGCCAATCAGAGCTAACATAGTTGTATTCAATGGATGGCATGAAAGGAAGCCATCTATTGTTTCCTATTGCCATTTGACCTGCTGTGATTGGTCACAGCGATCACTTGGTACCAGCACTGGCCGGTACACAGGTCATGGAGACAGCCAGTGACAGATCTTGCCGCAGCGTGGCCACGTGCAAGGCGGCAGTCCAGGAGGAATGTCATATGACGCCCACCCAGATCGACAAGAGTCCCGCTTGGCCGTCATTCTCCTATAGGCCAGGCAGGAACTGGTTAAACATACAGCACCAAACAGGCACGTACAAACAAAGGTGTTACAGTATCATTTTGTGTTTGATTTTTTTTTTTTTATCGTGCTTGAGGCTGGCTAACAGGAAAAAAATGCATCTTAAAGAATGCCTTTTTTAAAATGGAGTACAGGTACACTTTAAAAGTTCTCAAAATTACCCAAACTGATATTTGGTATATTGATCTGTTTAAGGAAAGACATAATTACATTGTTTTTACTGTATATAGACAGACACTTCATTATTGTGCCATCAGGATTTTGGACTCAATAGTCTTGCATCTGCTTTTTCTCCTGGAAGTTTAGTGCAATTATTTTGCACTCTGTTTGTCCTACGAAAATGTACTAGGTCATTCCTTGGTTCACGTTTATTTTGAGACATTTCAAGACTGCAATCTTTGACCAGAATTAATGTAATAATATAAGGGACAGGGATGTTCAATTCCTATTGCCTGATGCCTGGGACATGTAGTTCCGGGCGCTGGGCAGGTAGGTTTTTTTTTTTTTGCCTTTAGCCCTGCTGAAGGCAAGCAGCAGGGCTCACCTGTCAGGCTCACTGGATTGCTTCCACACAGTCCACAGTGTC
Organism: Staurois parvus; assembly: GCF_062004578.1. Classification (NCBI taxonomy): domain Eukaryota; kingdom Metazoa; phylum Chordata; class Amphibia; order Anura; family Ranidae; genus Staurois; species Staurois parvus. The sequence goes on along the minus strand of NW_028317949.1, from coordinate 24,457,977 downwards.
AGCCTCTCCCCCGCTATATGTACCAGACTCCGCTTGCCCATTTGAGGAACAGAGTCTGGTTCGTTGGGTGCCGTGGGATGAGGTATAGGGGAGGAAGGAGGAGAGCGGACATATCCGTTCCCCTCCCCTCCCCTTCTTCTGATCTGGAAGTGATGTGACGTCACTTCAGGGTTCCCGTTCCATAGATTCCGAGTCATTGACGCCGGGAAAGAATGTAATGCGGTGCAATGTGCACCGCATTACATTCAGTGTAGTACAGGGGAGACATGCAGGGTCCTTTTTTAGACCCTGCATGTCTCAAAAAAAAAAAAAAAAAAAAAAGAACATGTCACCAAAGATCATCCCATAGGGAACTTATTGGCCTGTATGTGATTAAAAAAAAAAGGTAAATTTTTAATTTATTTTTAAATGGAAGTTACACTCAAGCATATAACAGCCCCAAATTTTTCAAGGCCCCCCACCCCCACTTATGTACGCATGCACAAACGTAAACGCACGCGCTGGGGCACCTACACATGAAAATGTGGATTGCTAGACACATGTTAAATATCGCCGCGCACGCCAGAATGAGAGCAATAATTCTAGCACCAAGCCTCCTCCGTACACTATACAGATGACCTATAGGGGCTTTAAAAGTATCACTTATAGAAAATATAGGGTACTAAAGTTTTGTTGCTGTTTCACGAGCGCACACAAATTTAAGCTTTGACATGTTGAATATCTATTTACTTGCTGCAACCTCGTCTTTTATATTTAAAAAAAAAAATTGGATAATTTATTGCTTTTTGTGTCCTAAAATTAACTTAAGTATTTTTTGCTGAGATTTTGTGTTTCCTAGACATGTGATAATATCATGTGACATACAAAATTTAAACTACCGCTATTTTATTCTCTAGGATCTCTTATTTCAGAAAATATACTATGTTTGGGGGTTTTTTGTCATCTTCAGGTCTAAAACAATTTTTAAATCGTGTGCAAATAACGCAAAAACATCTCTGGCAGCAAAAGGGATAAAGGATAAGCCGGACAGTCCCCTTTCCTGATAAGCAGCCAATCGGTGCTCATTACACTGCAAGGTCTCTCCCTTCCCTGCTAGTCCCTGGGTGCAGTGCTGGAGACAGGCAGGGAGGGGAGGAGGAGATAAACAGCGCAATGTTAAAAATATTAAACGTTTAATTTGTTATAAAGCACCTTTTTGTTTTTAAAATCTCCATAACAAACTAAAATAGTGTGGTTGTAGAAGTGTGCATACCCTCTTATAACTGGGGATGTAGCTGTGTTCAGAATTAAGCAATCACAAAATCATGTTAAATAGGAGTCAGTACACACCTGCCATCATTTAAAGTGCCTCTGATTAACCCCAAATAAAGTTCAGCTGTTCTAGTAGGTCTTTCCTGACATTTTCTTAGTCTCATCCTACAGCAAAAGCCATGGTCCGCAGAGAGCTTCCAAAGTGTCAGAGGGATCTCATTGTTAAAAGGTATCAGATCAGTCAGGAGAAGGGTACAAAAGAATTTCCAAGGCATTAGATATTCCATGGAATACAGTGAAGACAGTCATCATCAAGTGGAGAAAATATGGTGCAACAGTGACATTACCAAGAACTGGACCTCCCTCCAAAATTAATTAAACGATGAGAAGAAAACTGGTCTGGGAGGCTGTCGAGGCTTACAGCAACATTAAAGGATCTGCAGGAATATGTGGCAAGTACTGTCTGTGTGGTACATGTGACAACAATCTCCCGTATTCTTCATTTGTCTGGACTATATGTCTGGGGTAGAGTGGCAAGACTGAAGCCTTTTCATCCAATCCCGGTTACATTTTGCAAAAAACACATCTGAAGTCTCCCAAAATCATGTGGGGAAAATGTGTGCTGGTCTGATGAAACCAAGGTTGAACTTTTTGGCCATGATTCCAAAAGATATGTTTGGCGCAAAAACAACACTGCACATCACTAAAAGAACACCATACCCACAGTGAAGCATGGTGGTGGCAGCATCATGCTTTGGAACTGTTTTTCTTCAGCTGGAACTGGGGCCTTAGTCAAGGTAGAGGAAATTATGAACAGTTCTAAAAAAAAAAAAAAAAACAGTATTGGCACAAAACCTTTTAAGGCTCCTGCTAGAAAGCTGAACATGAAGAGGAACTTCATCTTTTCAGCATGACAACGACCCAAACCAACAAAGGAATGGCTTCACAAGAAGAAGATTAAAGTTTTGGAATGGCTCAGACCTGAATCCGATCGAAAATCTGTGGGGTTATCTGAAGAGGGCTGTGCACAGTAGATGCCCTCACAATCTGACAGATTTGGAGTGTTTTTGCAAGGAAGAGTGGGCAAATATTTCCAAGTCAACATGTGCCATGCTGATAGACTCATAGCCAAAAAGACTGAGTTCTGTAATCAAATCAAAAGGTACTTCAACAAAATATTTGTTTAAGGGTGTGCACACTTATGCAGCCATATTATTTTAGTTTTGTATTTTTACTTCCCTCCACCTAAAAGATTTCAGTTTGTTGAACTGAGTTGTACAGTTTATGGGTTACATTAAAGGTGGAAAAAGTTCTGAAATTATTTATCTTTGTCTAATTTTTTTACATCACAGAAACCTGACATTTTAACAGGGTGTGTAAACTTTTCATATCCACTGTATGTACATACACGTATATTTGAATGCTTATGCCTATCTATTCCATATCATTGTTCGTTTTTTTGTTTTGTTTTCTATTTTAAATACAGTCCTGTATTTAACACATCAGTGATCATCCAGACAACTGCTAGATACTAGGCAGAGAATAAAAGCCTATGTATGAGACTTGCATCCTACTGGGAGTAACACTTTATTATTATAAGGAATTTTAGACCCTTAATGCATAAATATATAGGACCGTGCCCAAAACCTCTATATATGTTACTGGTAAAATAAAGCTGAACTCCAGGCAAATAGCTGAATACACGGATGATAAATATATATGGGAACTGTTTTACCTGTCCAAAGGATTTGTATTTCTTTAGCAGGTTCTGAAATTTGTCACACAGCAACGCCTTGTCTAGCAGGTTGGAATACCTGATTATTTTTTTTTTTTTTTAAAACTCTCTGTGGTAATTAATGCTTGTACGGTAATATCTCGATTACTCACCAAGCCTATGACTAGATAGTGAAAGGAGAAGCTGAAGATTCAAGCTGGCCATAGATGGATCGAAATTTGACCAGTTCAGCAGGGACTAACCACATTTCAATACATCAATGGGCAGGCTGGTTGTACAGAAATCAATCAAGAGATTGATTTCTGTATAACCAGCCTGTTGGAAACTTTCTGTTCAAATCAGTGCCTTGGGCGCTGATGAGTGTATTCTGATAGTGGGGAAGCCTCCCTGCTGTCAGTATACAATAGCTCAAAGGGAGGGATTTCCACATCAAACTCAAATGTGTGTGTGGGGGAATCCAGTCATTTTGGTGCAGGTTGAAGGAAAGAAAATTAATCATGTATAGCCTGCCTTAGGAGCTCCTCTCAGCACATTGAGATCAATGTGACAAACGAGCAAAGTGTCAGTAGCAATAAAGTACGCAGCATGACGCACACACGCACGCACACACGCACGCACGGACACGCACACACACGCACACACACACACGCACACACGGAAAGATTTATGGTGCTATGTAGTATAGCAAGCTGTGTTAAGACATTAAACTGTAGGTTTTCAGGTAGACAAAAGTAGCTCTGCGTAAGTTGTTGACCTGATATAGCAGTTTTAAGTATATGTAAACCCCAACCATAAACTTATTTTGCTTCCGTTTGGTTTGTTATATATAGCATTGAAAGTATTTTTTTTAATACTTGTTGATCCTACCAGAAATCATGTGAATAGATTCCTTCCTGTGCTTCCTTCCTTCGAAGACTGTTTTCCGTTAGGATTGTTTTCAACTCTTTGGATTGAAAAACCGCTCTCCTTAAGTTATGGCGATGACTAGAGAAGGTGTTCTGTAGTCCTAACACCCTTTCTGTCCAAGGGTGACAATGCTGATGCTCCATAGATGAAGAATGGTGAGTGAGTGTTGTCACCCTAGGACAGAAATTGTGTTGCTGGCAGGATCACCAGGTAAAAAAAATACTACAACCACCACATTCAAGGTTGGGAATGCTGCAATATATTCATTTTTGTTTTTTGGTTTAGATGCACTAAAAATGAAACTACATTCGGTTGTGTGCAGGTGAATTCTCGTCATAATGTGCAAGTATGCACAGCGTACTAAAAAAAAATGTCAGTCTCCTTGATTATTGTTTCACTCTCCTCCACCGCCAGTAATTTTGGATGCTCCAGTGCATATGCAGATGCGCTGAAGGGCTCTGGCAGGCTATCTGCACTGAATATCTCTGCCAGGTCCTGAAGCCTGGCAGAGCTCTTTAGCACATCCACGCACACTTGTGCAGCGTCATTATTGCCTGGATGAGAAAGAAGGAAGTGTTGTCCTGCCGCAGAAAAAAAAAAATGAAAGCACTTTAATAAAAAAAAAAAAAGGTAACTATGGTGGAGGGAGGGAGCCCGGAGCCAGGTACACCCACATTGTCTCTCAGGGTGAAGGTTTACTCTAAAGCTGAATTCCAGGAATTCTGCCACTTTATAAAATGTGCAGGCATACTACAAGGTGCATGCCACATCCAGAACTTACCCTATATACTCGAGTATAAGCCGAGTTTTTCAGCACATTTTTTGTGCTGAAAAACGGCCCCCTCGGCTTATACTCGAGTCAACGTCTGCAGGGGGCTGCTGTCTCTTACCTGGCTCCGGTCCCACGACGATCCGGTCCAGGAAGCGCGGCTGCTCCTTCATTCGGTTCGTCCACTTGATGTTCGCGCGGCTGCTCGGCTCCGCTTTCTCACCGGTGATTGGCCGCCAGAACTGTAGCTCAGGAAAGGCACACAGGCGGCCAATCACCGGCGAGGAGGCGGAGCTGAGCGGCCCCGCAAAAATCGAGTGAAGGAGATGCAGGTAAGTGTGCCGTGCTTAGGTGCTGCTGCAACCACATATGCTGGCTGCAGTAGCACCATACTGGAACAGGGGTCAGCAAGTGTAAGTGGGAGGAATAGTGCCCCATCATTGGTGTCACTGATACCAATGATGGGGCATTATTCCTCCCACTGACACCAACGATGGGGCACTTTTCCTCCCCCCCACTGACACCAACGATTGGGCACTATTCCTCCCCCCCCTCACTGACACCAATGATTGGGCACTATTACACCCCCCCCCCACACTGACACCAATGATGGGGCACTATTCCACCCCCCACTGACACCAATCATGGAGCACTATTCCACCCCCCACTGACACCAATCATGGAGCACTATTCCACCCCCCACTGACACCAATCATGGGATACTATTCCTCCCCCCCACTGACACCAACGATGGGGCACTTTTCCTCCCCCCCCACTGACACCAACGATGGGGCACTATTCCTCCACCCCCCCACTGACACCAATGATGGGATACTATTCCTCCCACTGACACCAATGTTGGGACACTATTCCTCCCACTGACACCAATGATGGGACACTATTCCTCCCACTGACACCAAAGATGGGGCACTATTCCACTGACACCAATAATAGGGTGCTATTCCCCCCACTGATACTAATGATGGGGCACTAGTCCTCCCACTGATACCAATGATGGGGCACTATTCCTCCCACTGACACCAATGATGAGGCACGATTCTTCCCACTGGTGTTTCCACCCTCGGCTTATACTCGAGTCAATAGTTTTTCCCAGTTTTTTGTGGTAAAATTAGGTACCTCGGCTTATATTCGGGTCGGCTTATACTCGAGTATATACGGTATCTCTGTTTACATCTGACAGGTTTATCGCACTCCTGGAGAAAAGAAGCGCACACACTCCAGCTCAGACCGCCCTTCCCCTCTGCTACCCATTCCCTTTGTGAATGAGTTCACATAATACAAAAGGTTCTGTGATTGGGCAGGAAGAGGGGAGAAGTGGCCAGCTGCATCAACTTTGCTCTTGAAGAAGCTGGGACCAGAAGGTCCAGCATGGGAGCTCCAGAAGCTATCTTCCTGGAATAAAGAGAAGTCTGCTAGCTGGTATGCAACTCATTGGACTTAACCCATAGTATGCCTGCTCTTTTTACAAAATGGCTGAATTCCTGGAGTTCATCTTTAACTGTCACAGTGCTTTCTTTAAGGAGAGACTGATCCAGGCAGTTGCTTCTCTGCCCACTGTTGCCATCTTGGCCATGACCATTACTTTTGGCTGTTGGATGACTACTGAGTTGTAATTCCTGTTCATGCATCAAGGGGTTACTCTGCTCTATTTTCAGCAGAATTATACATTCTCAGAGGTAATTAGTTAGGAACATACTGGGTCTTTTTTTTTGCTCTTTTGCCATTTTTTTTCCAAATTTTTCAAAGCTGTGTTTTAATTGTAAATGGAATAGCAGCTGAGGGGAATTGTTCAACAGAGCCCTAGATAACAATAAAAACCCAAAAAGGATTGTAATCTTTTCCCACTCTATCTGAAACTGAAGGGGGAAAAAACTGGCTGAACACACATCCTTAAATTATAACTAAACCCAAAAACAAAAGTCATGTATTGCATCTTACCAGTCCTTCGATGTGGTGACTGCATTTTATCTGCCTTTTTGGCTTAGATACATTTTGGTGTTTACTATTTAGATTTGTAGAACATTTGTAATTTTCTATTGGTCTGTTCATGTAAATTGGTTAGTCTGTATTTTACATATGTATTTGGAATGGTCCCTGACCTTTTTACTTTGTGTCAGTTCGGACAGTTTGGATAGGCCAATTTACTGAAGACAAGAATGCCAACCGTATGAGTCTTTAGTAATGCATGTATGCTTTGCCTTGCAGACTGGAAGATCCTGCCAGAACAATGCTAATGTTTCTCCTGCTGCCTGTATAGCCTAGGCTTTCCTTTGTGATCTTCTGAACAGTTGTTGAAAATGGTGGTAATTTATAGCACAATATTCTAGGCTGCACATCTGTAGAACGATCTCTACAGTAATGCCTTATACTTTTACTAGTTTATTTTTTGAGCTTGAAGGATTTTCATCTATTCATGGATACCTGTGCATAGAAAGCTTTCTGTTTCCTCAGATAGGCACTGCAATTATCTTTTATAATAAAGACTCTCTTGAAAACATCTCAGTTGCTCTAATTTGCCACCTTCTTCATCTCTGCAGGGAGTCTGTGTTTCTTCTTTATCAGCAGTTTGTCGAAGTAGAGCCATGTGTTCTAGACTCTGCCATATTATCATTTAGAAATGTAATTCTAATTATGCTAATGAGTCCTGAATAATGGGAAATGCTGGGGTAAAGTGTTGATTACTAGAGTGCTTCACTTTGCCAGTTGTGCTCCATTATCGGATTAAAACAGCCAGAAGTTATCAGATAATAGAATAAATGCAGGCAATTTTCCTCCTCTCAGTGTCTGATTTTGGCAGACATTTTGCTTGTATATGCAAAGCACTTTTTATGCCAAGCACTGCAAGTGTTCTGATTAAAATTGACAGCATGGCCTAGGTGATTGTGTCCTCTTTATGAAACCAGACCATTCATTTTCCATTTTTTTTTTGTCTTGCACCTCTTTTCTTTAATACCACCTTTGAAAATTTTGCTGATTTTTAGGAACAGATTTTATTAATGCAATTGTATGATAAATTTAGCATCAGAGCCCCGGTCATGGTTTACTACTGTATAGACCTCAGTTTAGAGATTTCCCTTAGTCACTGTCCCAGGGACAACCTTTTCTCAAGGCAGTAATTGACAGACACTCCAACGGCAACACAGACGCAGGCAAATCATATATTTTTTTTTTTTTTAAGTGAGGAATGGTAGACCCTCTGTCAGCTTTTCATTGTTTATTTCCCTATTGCAGATTTTACACAATTTTTGGCCTATTAAAAGGTTAGGAATGGTCTTGGATAGGATTAAAACCTGAAAGACGTTCTAACCCTTCCCTATCATAGCAAAAACTGAAAAAATGCCTACATTTCTGTAAATTGTTTCTTTTGTGTGAGCAGGGAAAACCCCTCATCTTGCTAAATTGACACTATAGCTTCCTGTAACACAATGTTGCCTATCTCTTCCCAATTTCCTAGTATATTACTGATTCGCAGTACTGGTAACTGTGTGATGGTTGTTCTCTCAACCTAAAGTTAACCAAGATAACCCAGCTGTGACCTTAGAGGCCACTATTGTTGGCTCATATGTGACCTTTAGTAACCTACTCTTTAGAGGATTCCAATCTCACCCTGGTACCACATGCTTGATGGGAACCACCATCAAGCTATTGCACAAGGCTAGAGCAAAATATTGTTCCCTCTCCTCTTACTCCCCACATAAACCCTTATGGGGCAAGCCCACTCTTCCCCTTCTAAGAAATATTCCAAACCACCAGTTGTGGGGGGTGTTGTGGGTTTGAAACATATCAGATGGGAAACTAATGGACCTTTATGCTCTCAATGTGAAATACAACCTCCCTAATTGGATGTTCTTTCAATATCTACAGTTGTACCATGCATTTCGTATGCAGTTTCCCTTCGATATTACTTTTGAATCCGCTCCTGTTGAGAGGCTGCTTACTTCAAGAATGCCAGGGAAACCTTTTATCTTTCATTTGTCTCACTTTCTTGTATGTACTTCCAAAAGTATTTGTACTTACCAGAAGTGGAAGGATTGACTGGCTAGACTTGGAGGAGGATGACTGGGATGACTATGTGTGTAATTATTTCACAAATATATCAGCCAATGTTTATCATTCTTCCCCACCCCTCTCCTCTTTTTACTCTGTCATTCAGCTAAAGGTTTGTTCCTTCTTACAATATGGATTTGTCCTAGTATTCGCCCTTGCTGGATTGCGGTAGTGACGGACATTAATGGTGCATACCACTTAACACATAGATTGCACCCGAAGGTGTTGCTCTTTCCCATTTTTGATGTTGTAACTTTGGGCTGTTCTGTTAAACTGTTAATTTTCTATGCAACTTTCTATGCTCGTAGAGAAACTCTTTTCTACTGGAAGCCCTCTAATCCTCCCGCAATGTCCTACTGGTGTGCTGCTATCAATGCTGTTTTACGGCTATATAAACCATCCCTTTGCAAGTAGGTACTGCCCCAAGAAGTTTGATAAGATTTGGTCTACCTGGATAGACTCCTGGGGCTCCATGTGAATTTCCTCACCCCACCCCATCCCCCACATTGAAGGCACAATTACTGCTCTCCTACTGTTACTCAGCCAACTAAACTGATATTTTAGTTAGTCTTAATCTCCCTTGACCACCTCTTCCACACCCTTCCCTCTTCTTTTTTTTTTTTTTCCCCTGTCCTTTTCATGCACACCCATTTATTTCAGCCCTTTCCTTCTGTGGAACAGCGACAACTCCACCTTTTCCTTCCGAACCTTTCCAAACGGCCCAAATTTATCTCTGATAGAAGTGTCCGACTAATGCAACTGTCATAATCATGGCTACATTATTGCCCATCTGACCTAAAGTGATATATTTTTACCTTGATGCCATTTGATTTATGATGCTGTGCTATGTAATTTCTGGATGGTATCTATGCCCTCAAAGTATTGTCACGCCTTAGATTTTGTATGCTGAGCAACTCGCTATCATCACTGAGTGGCAGAGAGCCAAGAGATCAAAGCTGACAATGTTGGCATCTCCAGCAGCCCTCCGGATGTACCATACCAACTGTTTGCAGCCTGTCAAAATCTGATAGGCTGAAATATGCAGTGGCTGGACGCTGCACTTTAGTGATGTTTGCATTTAGGGCCATACGTGTTCATGGGCATATGCCTAGAACGTGGAATACCTGAATTCCGGGCATACAGCCCTAAACACAATTACCACGTGGCACAGTGTCTAGCCTCCACATATTTCATGTGCATTTTACAGTGAGCATCAGGCCTTCATATTTTTTTTTTCAGGTAGTTAGGTAATTTCATGCTTCTAAAAGGTATTTATTGAAAAAGTGGTTTTAACAGAGAGGGGAAGGAGCCATCTGCTGAGTGGCATTTAGAGCGAATATCATGGGTAGTTGGGAGACACCTATAGCTTAACCACTTCAATACGAGCATGCTTTTCCAGACCAATTTTTTGTTTTCTTTGCTGTGAAAAGCGACTCAGTCACGCAACACTGTACCAAAATAAATGCATTTTATGGATAACATTAATTGCATGGTGTGCAGTTGTTAAATGCCAGGGATAAACCAAAAACACTTTAACCCTTTAAACATTCCACAGTCATTGGTGGCCTGCGGCTTTTTACATCCCACCACCACACTTCAGGTCATTAGTATTAGCAAACCCTTTTAAAGTGCATATATTGCTTCTTGGCTTGGCTCTTACTGTGTTTAACCACTTAGCACCCACTCTGCAATGTTCTGTGGATGTGCAGCCACTGTAGGCAAAAGCAAAATTACTGTATCTCGCTGTCTAGTTCCAGGTTTCGGGCACTTGCATACGTGCCCCCCTGCCTGCACCCGCTGTGATTGTACACAGTGGGAGCCTGTCAGCAAGTCCTGGCCAATGATTCATGCCCAGGACCTGCTGATCAGCTGTGTATAGTCACAGCCCAGAACTGTTGACAATCAAAACAGAGCTCTGTACAGTGGGAACGATCCCTGCAAAGCAAAGATGAGAAATTTGGAGATCTAGTAGTAAAAAGCAGCACAGTTTACACACCTTAAAGATAGGCACTCATTTAACCCCTTGATTGCCCTAGATGTTAACCCCTTCCCACCCAGTGCCATTAATACAGTGGCAGTGTATAATAATGATCACCGTATTAATATCAGTGGCAATTAATCAGTCCCCCCCAGCGTCAGTGTCAGATTGCCCACTGCACTATCAGTCCCATTTTAGATCGCTGACATTAGTATTTTTAAAAAACTAAGAATTCCAGTATATATTCTATAGTTTGTGGACACTATATATTTCATGCAAACCAATCAATATACACCCAGCAGTGATCAAATATTTGTGTGGAAAAAATGATATAAATTTTGAGTACAGTGTTCCATGACCACGCAGTTACCAGTTAAAGTAGTGCAGTGCTAAATAACAAAAAATGGCCTGGGGGTAAAATCTTCCAGAGCTCAAGTGGTTGATGTGTGCCTTCCTTTTGAAGGATGTTATTTTTTTTATATCTGCTTCTTAAAAACTTTCCTCCTTTTGTTTCCTGTGTTATGGTGCTGTAATTGCTTTGCCATGAATGCCGTGGAGCCACCCTTGCATGTATGTTCCTGGCTGTCTGTACACACAGGCAGCCCTGAAGCAATGTAAGCCCCACCCCTGCTCCTCCACCGGGGTAATACAGTGATTGCAGCTCCTGAAGCTGGGTCTAGGAAGAGGGACATGTAGTCCAAAAAGGGTTGTCATGTGATGCGCCCAGTGTTCACTTGCCAGCCAGAGGATCATAAAAGCGCTGCTGAGATTCAGGCCAGCACTGGAGATAGCCATTGTATGTCCCTTTTTTTTTAAAGGAAATGCTCTACGGAGTCCTGTTTGACTGGCATGGGGGATCACTTTTCTGGCTATTAAGTAGTATTTAGGGTACATTATATACATTGAATGGTTAATAAATCCATGATGTGATCTGCTTTCCAGTGTTGATTTTTTTTTTTTTTTTTTTTGCTATCAAAGTCTAGTCTGAGGCTGGCCATAAACATTACAGTCTGACAGTATAATATCTATACCACATATCTGTGTGTGTGTATTTTAGGAGGTTAGCTCACCTTCACAAAAAAACAGCCTATTTAGGTAAAGGATATCTCCAGATAAAAAAAACTGTGCAGCTTTGACCAGAGATGGATATTGTACTTTCTATAGGTGTAGGGAATTTTACATGCCTAATCAAGCCTCACTGGAATACTTTAAGGACATTGCTAAGGGAGGCCTACTTGTTACTGCTCACCTTAATTATCACAGGAGTGAGCGCTTTCTCTGATTCAAACCCTCTCGTGCTCTTTCTCTCCCCTGAGGAAGTAGCTCTGAGAACAGAGTTTGAGAGCTCACGCTTGTGATAGTGGAGGTGTACAGTAATGACTAAGCCTTGGTTAGCGGCATCCTGGGAGTATTCCAGTCAGACTTCATAAGGGTACATAAATGGCCTACACCTGTAGCAAGGGCATTATCCAACTTTACTCAATGCTGCACTTTTTTATTATCTACAGGCACCCCATAGTTGCATAGGCATTTTTTGGTAAAGGTGAGCTAACCCTTTAAAACGTACACACCATAGCTTTAAGACCATTGACTGGTTAATGTACATGAAGGTGATGTGTTGAAGCAGTAAAAATTGCATTGCAGTTTGTTTATGGGGCCGCAGACAATTCAGGGTGCCCATGCTGACCTGTGGCCATAGCCAAAAGCTCCTACAGTGGGCATGTGAGCATCAGAACTGGAGAATGGAGTGGAAGAAGGTGACTGGTGAATCATGTTTTCCTTTACATCATGTGAATGGCAGGGTGCGTGTGCACCACTTACCTGAGGAAGAGATGGTACCAGGATACAGAATGGAGAGAAGGCAAGCCAGTGGAGGCGGTGTAATGCTTGGAGCAATGTTCTTCCTGGTAACCTTGGTCCTGCCTTTCATTTGGATGTTACTTTAACATGCACCACCTGTATCTGTGCTTTTTTTTTTTTTTCAGATCGGCTGACGGCCAATAGGGGTGATTTCGGCCATCGAAATTTCGGTGCACCCTTAATATATATATGTGTGTGTGTGTGTGTGTGTGTGTGCTCAACATAAATGAGTACACCACTTTTGAAAAGTAAGATTTTAATCAATATCTCAATGAACACAAGAACAATTTCCAAAATTTGGATAAAACTGAGTTTTATAGAACATTTGTTTAGCTCTTTACAGGAAAGTAAGGTTAATAATATAATTTGGATTACAAAATCTTCAGTTTTACGCAAATTAGTTGATGCAAAAATAAATATACCCCACAACAAAAACTACTACATCTAGTATTTTGTATGACCTCCATGATTTGTAAGGACAGCACCAAGTCTTCTAGGCATAGAATGAACAAGTTGGTGACATTGCAACATGTATCTTTTTCCATTCTTCAAGAATGACCTCTTTTAGAGCTTGGTTCCTGGATGGAGAGTGATGCTCAACTTGTCTTTTCTCTTCAGAACTCCCCCATAGGTGTTCGATTGGGTTTAGATCAGGAGACATACTTGGCCACTGAATCACTTTTCACTTCTTTAGAATTGCAACAGTAGCCTCAGATGTGTGTTTTGGATCATTGTTATGTTGGAAAAGTGCACGAGGGTCAAGGGCATGAAGTGATCGTAGCATCTTCTCTTTCAATATAGAGCAGAGCATCTGTGAATTCATGATACCATCAATGAGATGCAGCTCCCCGACGTGAGCAGCACTCATGCAGCCCCACAGAAGGACACTGCCTCCACCATGGCAAATTCTAGGCAGGCTAATCGGTGCATGGGTTTTAGGAGAGGCTTGCTTCGTGGACGACACCCATGCATGCATTCCTCTGCAGTGTACACCATATTGTGTCACGGGAAACAATCACCCCAGTTTGGCTTTCTACTTCTTTGGCTAACTGCAGTGAACTTGCATAGCGATTTTCTTCAATCCTTATCAGAAGATGCTCCTGTCGAGGTGTTAACTTCCATGGATGACCTGGACATCTCTGTGAGATGGTTACAGTTCCATCTTTATGATTTTGTATCACTTTTGCTACAGTATTATGACTGTAACACTTTGCTGATCTTCTTGTAGCCTTCACCTTTCTTGTGTAAAGAGCTTGTTTTCTTTCTCGGGTCTTGTGACATTTCTCTTCCATGTGGTGCCATTGCTGATAGCATGAAATTGGAAGGGGTTTTCTTTAAGTAACGCCATTTTATAATCAGCTGTTTGTTGGACACCTGTTTAATGAATAATTAGACTCGCCTGTAGTTGAATTCTTGTAAATTTGATTTTTGTTGTCTAAAATTTAGCTTTGCTTCAAAGAGTTTTGTTGGGTCTTGAATTAATTTGCTAGAAAAAATACTTTGATTGCAAACAAGATTTAGTAATTTGCACACACAAAGTATTTTTTTTTTTTTTACACAAAATTGTCACTTAAATGATTTACAGCTTACACATGCCATGGGTATATGTGGAGTTTCTCCCCAAAATACATTCTGCTACTTCTCCCAAGTATGGGGTACCACATGTGAGAGACGTTTTGGCAGTCTAGCCAAGTACAGGACCCCAAAATCCGATAAGCACCTTCAGTCTTTTAAAGGACTTTATTTCCTCATTACACTTCCAGACTACCTATCACAGTTTTGGAGGCCCTGAAATGCCAGGATAGCACCTAACCCCCCGAAATGACCACTTTTTGGAAAGTAGATACCCCAAGGAATTTGATAAGAAGCACGGTAAGTATTTTGCAGATCTCATTTGTTGCCACAAGTTTTTTAAAAACATATTTTTTCTATTCTTTTTTTATATTTCAAAACCTTGTGAGAAAAAAGGAGATCTGCAAAATACTCACCATGCCTCTTTTTAAATTCCTTGGGGTGTCTGCTTTCCATAAAGGGGTCATTTGGGGGGTTTGGTGGCATGTCAGGGCCTTCAAAACTGTGATAGGTATTGAGGAAGTGAAATGAGGAAGTTATGCACCTTCAGGCTTTCAAAGTGGTTATTGGATTTCAGGCTCCTGTATGTGGCTAGGCTCCCAAAAAGTCTCACACATGTGGTATCCCCATACTCGGTAGAAGTAGCAGACTGTATTTTGTGGTATAATTCCACATATACCAGGGTGGATTTGATTTAAATTAAACTGATTTAAATCACTAGTCAGTAAGGCTTGATTTAAATCCTAGTTTTCTACATAAAGACTATTTCTTGCTGGTATAACTTTAATATGCAAGTAGATGAAGATTTTTAGAATAACAACTTTTCATATTAGTTTTTTTATCCCCAGTTTAATAGGTTAATCATTTATATTTGGACAACTTTTCTGTTGTACTTAGGAAGGAGAAAAATAATCATTACCTTAATAATAATTTAAATAGATTTATTCAACTGAAACAATAACATTACAGCATATGTTATTTGCTTAACTACATGCCGCCCAGCCACTGTAGAAATACGGCGGCAGGGCGGCACTAGCAGGCAAAACCACATTTTAAAACGTGTGTTTTGTAAACAAATAGAGGGTGCGCGCGAGGCACGCTGCCGCCCTATCTGTCCCGCCGATCACCGCCGCGGATGTCAGTAGCCGGGTCACAGCCGGTCCTTAGCTTCTGTTTCCCAGCGATCGGTGGTAAACAGTGACAGAGAGCACAGCTGCAGTAGCTGTGCTGTCTGTCACTTCCTTCTCAGCTCGAGGACGAGCTGATCGAGACAGAAGAGTTTCTCTCTCTCAATCAGCCTTGTCCTGTCCAGCACACACCCCCGCCCCATAGTAAAGCACTCCCCTCACTCCTATAACCCTTCCCTGCAAAATAAAGTTAACCCCTTCCTCCCCAGTGCCATTAGTACAGTGTCAGTGTTTTTCTTTTTGCACTGATCACTGTATTAATGTTTTTGGGGATGTCAGTGACCCCAAGTCAGTACCCCCCAATGTCAGAATGTCCGCCGCAGTCCTGCCATAAGTCGCTGGTCTCTGCCATAAGTCACTGATCGCCGCCATTATTAGTATAAAAAAAACCCTAAAAATCCCAGTATCTTTCCCGCCATTTGTAAACGCTATAACTTTCACGTAAACCAATTAATTTACACATATTTTTTTTTTTTTCTTAGCAAAGACATCGCAGAATGCATTTTGGCAGAAATTTATGACTAAATTTGATTTTTGCATTTTTTCTTACTGGACATGTTTTATAGCAAAAAGTCCAAAATATTTGTTTTTTTTCCTCAAAATTGTCAGCCTTTTTTTTTTTATAGCGCAAAAAATAAAAACTGCACAGGCGATCAAATACCACCAAAAGAAAGCTCAATTTGTGGGAAAAAAAAGGATGTAAATATCATTTATGTACCGTATTGCATGACCGCGCAATTGTCCGTTAAACTAGTGCAGAGCTGTATAGCAGAAAAATGGCGTAAATTGCAGTATTTATACCATAGTTTGTAGATGCTATAACTTTAACACAAAGCAATCAATATACACTCATTGGGATTTTTTTTTACCAAAAACATGGAGCAGAATACATTTTGGCCTAAATTTTATAACCAACTTTGAGTTTACTATATATTTTTTATAGCTGAAAGTAAAAAATATTGTTTTTCTTCAAAATTTTTGGCCTTTTTTTGTTTATAGCGTGAAAAACAGGACATAAGTTTTGTTTGGGTGCAGCATTGCATGACCGCGCAATTATCAGTTGAATTAGTGCAGCGCCGAGTAGCAAAAAGAGGCCTGGTCATTAAGGGGGGTAAATCCTCAGGAGAGCAAGTGGTTAAAGAGGAGCTCCAGCCATTTTTTTTGTTTGTTACAAGTCAGAAGCTACAAAAACTGTAGCTGCTGACTTTTACTAAACAGATACTCGCCTGTCCCAGGATCCAGTGATGTGCTCACCCGAGCCGTCCCTTCCCTCCTTCTGTTCTCTGCGCCGCATCTCAACTGTGGGCTCCCAGCTATCACAGCTTGTGTCCGGGTGCCCACTGCGCATGCGTGAGCTGCACTGCGCATTGTAAATGGTCCTGCAGTCTTCTGGGACCTGTCACGTGTCCCAGAAGACTGTGGGGAGGGAGGTGGCAAGGAGGGCTTCTCCCTCACAACCCCCCCCCCCTTCCCAGGGTATCCTCAGCATAGCAATCAATCCTCAAGATGGAACAGACAGGAATCCTGAAGAACCAACTCACAAAAGAGCCCAGAGAGAGATCGCTTGAAAGAGAGGAGCCTGTGTACTGACGTCACACCGCCATGTCCGTATAATGGTCCGGCCGCCATCTTCGCGCGTAGTTTTTCTACGGTTTCTGTTTGCTTACTCCCACATAGATGTTTTAAATCTCATAATAAAGTACTACACTATCAGCCGATCTCTCTCTGGGCTCTTTTTGTGATCCCTGTCTGTTCCATCTAGAGGATTGATTGCTGTGCTGAGGATACCCCTTCAATCTGGTACATCTTGGCTTCCTGGGTTCTGTTGGATGGAAACATAGCCTGATCTGCCTGTGGAGGAGTGTGCCTGTTTTGCTGTATATGCGCTTCTGGTGAGTGCATATAAAGGAATCATTCTCACGGATTCACTTATCGGAAGTCACCATTTTTCTTTCGGATTAATTTATTATTGGACTTTATTATATATTGTCATTCTTGTATTCATTTCACTACAGTCACAAATTTATGACCACTATTGCACTGGTTTTCAGTGTCACACTGCCTTCACTATATTGTATTTAGCGCCTCAGTTTTATATATTTATATATATATCTATCGATATATAGATCTATCTATCTATCTATCTATCTATCTATCTATCTATCTATCTATCTATCTACAGTTGTGTCCAAAATTATTCAACCCCCACTGAAATTGAGTGTTTTGGCCAGTTTGACATTGCTTTTGATCATTCAGTCATCTTGCTTACATTTACATTAAAGAGGCACTTGTAGGT
The DNA here is from genome assembly GCF_062004578.1 of Staurois parvus. Classification (NCBI taxonomy): domain Eukaryota; kingdom Metazoa; phylum Chordata; class Amphibia; order Anura; family Ranidae; genus Staurois; species Staurois parvus. Next base: position 24,440,355 of record NW_028317949.1, on the reverse strand, counting down.
CAGACAAATATAACATAACAGTTATAATGAAATAACCACAAATGTCTTTTCTGTGCTCACAGCATTATCAGTTTTATTCAACCCCCAAGTGACATTCAATCTTAGTACTTAGTACAGCATCCTTTTACAGTTATAACAGCTTTTAAACGTGAAGCATAGCTTGACACAAGTGTCTTGCAGCGATCTACGGGTATCTTCGCCCATTCTTCATGGGCAAAGGCCTCCAGTTCAGTCACATTCTTAGGCTTGCGCACTGCAACTGCTTTCTTTAAGTCCCACCAGAGGTTCTCAATCGGATTTAAGTCTGGTGACTGCGATGGCCACTCCAAAATGTTCCAGCCTTTCCTCTGCAACCATGCTCTAGTGGACTTGGAGGTATGCTTGGGATCATTGTCCTGTTGAAAGGTCCAACGTCTCCCAAGCCTCAGGTGTGTGACGGACTGCATCACGTTTCCATCCAATATCTCCTGGTACTGAAGAGAATTCATGGTACCTTGCACACGCTGAAGCTTCCCTGTACCTGCAGAAGCAAAACAGCCCCAAAGCATGATTGACCCTCCACCATGCTTCACAGTAGGCAAGGTGTTCTTTTCATCATAGGCCTTGTTCTTCCTCCTCCAAACATAGCGTTGATCCATGGGCCCAAACAGTTCTAATTTTGTTTCATCAGTCCACAGAACACTATCCCACAACTTTTGTGGTTTGTCCACATGGCTTTTGGCATACTGCAGTCGACTCTTCTTATTCTTTGGAGACAGCAAGGGGGTACGCCTGGGAGTTCTGGCACGGAGGCCTTCATTACGCAGTGTGCGTCTTATTGTCTGGGCTGAAACTTCTGTACCCACATCTGACAAATCTTTTCTCAGTTCCTCAGCAGTCACACGGGGACTTCTCTCCACTCTACGCTTCAGGTAGCGCACAGCAGTCGAAGTCAGCATCTTCTTTCTGCCACGACCAGGTAGCGTTTCAACAGTGCCCTTTGCCTTGAATTTGCGAATGATGCTTCCTAAGGTGTCTCTTGGTATGTTTAACATCTTTGCAATCTTCTTATAGCCATTGCCCTTCCTGTGAAGAGAAATCACCTCTTCTCTTGTCTTCCTGGACCATTCTCTTGTCTTCACCATGTTTGTAACCACACCAGTAAATGTCTAGAAGGAGCTGAGTATCACAGTCATTTTAAAGCTGCCTAATTGGTGCTTATTATGCTTGATTGCTGCTCGGTGACATCCACAGGTGTTTTCAATACCTGATGGAAAGCACCTGTATGAACCTCTGTTCTTCAGAGTGGTAGTCTTTAAGGGGTTGAATAATTGTGGCAATGAAGAAACCACATAAGAACCATTTACTACTGTATTACATAAACAATTGATGTCATTTTAGTTGCATTTGGGTAGTTACAACGTCCTTGTAGGATTTGATTCTGAATACAATTCCAAATGTACACTATAGTCCCTAAACCCCTTTACAGCATTGGGGGTTGAATAATTTTGGACACAACTGTATCTATCTATCTCTATATATATCTATCTCCACAGTGCCATGCTGTGACTATATCTGGTACTGCTGCTTATTTTACTTTTCATGTTGCCCAGATATAAATTCATTTTTTGCATTTGGTATTTGGCATACTGGCTCATACTTTAAGCGCTGCACCTTTTTTACATTTATCACTACTGAGGATACAAAGAGTGGTCTTTTTGTGCTAGCAGCTTATATATATATATATATATTTTTTTTTTTTGAGCGCTCACTGACATCTTCTATTCATTACTAGTATAGCGTTTGTACAGATTAGTATATTGATCATGAACAGTACTATATTAGTGCCCCCTTAGTATAGTGTCCCCTAAAACGCAGTGTTAGCATAATAAGCCCCGTTCACTACCAGCACTAGTGTTTAGCCCCTCCGCTGGTATTCATGGAAGATTTGTATCAATTGATTGTGGGCCAAAGCAAGTTATACACACAAAAATACATCGCCGCCCACCCAAACTCAGATTTTGCAAAACAATTCACATGGAAACCTAACACCGTTTTTGAAGTTAAAACTTTTTTGGGCCTAACCTTCGACCTGGGCATTACAAAAAAGAATGAATTGCAGTCATATTGGGCCACAGACCCGATTCATCATATGCGCATGTTTTCTGCTGTTATGTATATACCCAACAAGGACCAGCAACATATGTCACTGGATTTAAGTGGTTATACCAGGATGATGCTTGCAGCAAAAAAACATTTTTTTTTCCATGTAGACAAAAAGTGTCAGACAAGGCTTGGTCTTCAGTGGTTGGAAGAGTGGGTGATGTGTGGTGTAAGCATCTAATGTTGACCTTGAAATGCCAGATAACCCCTCTTTGGAAAGTAGACACTCCAAGGTATTTGATAAGGGGCATGGTGAGTATTTTGCAGATTTCATTTGTTGCCACAAGTTTTTGGAAAATGAAGAAAGAAAATGAAAATTAATGTTTTCTTATTTTTTTGTGCCAGGGTTTTGAAAAAAAAAAAAAATCTGAAAAATACTTATCATGCCTCTTATCAAATTCCATGGGGTGCCTACTTTACAAAAAGGGATCATTTGTGGGGCTGTTTGTACTATCCTGGCATTTTAGGACCTCTGAAATTGTGATAGGTAGTGAGGAAGTGAAATGAGTGAATATGCACTTCGAAAGCCTGAAGGTGGTCATTGGATTTTAGGGGCATGTATGTGGCTAGGCTGTCAAAAAGTTGCACATGTGGTATCCCCATACTCTGTGGAAAAACACCCCAGAACACATTCTGCTACTTCTTCATATACCCATGTTATGTGTAAGCAATATATGATTTAAGTGAAAATTGTGTTAAAAAAAAAAAAAAAAAAATTTTGTCTCATTCCAAAATATTTGTGGCAAAAACTAAAATCTTTCATGGACTCAATGTCTCAGCAAATTCCTTGGGGTGTCTGCTTTCCAAAAAAAGGTCACTTGGGTTTTTTTTTGTACTGCCCTGGCATTTTAGCACCTCAAGGAATATGATGGGCAGTCAGAAAGCAAATGCGTTAATTCCAATATTAGGGATGCACCGAAATTTCGGCGGAAAATACCACTATTTGCCGAAAATGGCACTGGTCCCCCCCCTCCACCCGGTGGTCGTTAGGCTTACCTGAGAACCCATTCCAACAATACCAGAGGCTGGGCGTAGAGATCAATGAAGGAAAGATGGCCTCCACTCATCTCTGTGCCCTTGGAGGACCGTAACAACGTCATAACGTCACTTTCGGTTCCAGCGCCATGTAAACAAGGCCCCTTCTTTTTTTTTGGGGGGGGGGGGGGTTGGGGTTTTTTGGGGGTTTGGGTTTTTTTTTGGGGGGGTGGGGTTTAAAGCACGTGATCAATGCTTTTTTAATGCTTTAATTAATGCTTTACATTGTAGAGGAGAAATGTGGGGTCCTATTGCGCCCCCCCCCCCCGTTATTTCTATCACAAGGGATGTTTGCATTCCTTTTGATAGGAATAAAAGTGATAAAAAAAAAAATCTTAAAGGAACAGTGGAAATTGTTTTTAAAAAGTGCCCCAGGCTTGTACGTAGTGGTGAAATCATATGTAGGCCACGCCCACTTATGTAAACGTTCAAATCACACATGTGAGGTATTGCTGCAAACAAACGTCAGAACGAAAGCAATAATTCTAGCACTAGCCCTCCTCTGTAACTTGAAACTGGTAGTAGTTAAGCACAATTCCACGAGCGTGCGCAATTTTAACCACTAGCCTACAGGACACTTATACCTCCAGCTTTAAGCACTCACATTTTGAATGACAATTGCGCGGTCATGCAACACTGTACCCATATGAAATTTTATTTTGGTGATATTTAATCACCTCTGGGTTTTTTATTTTTTCTTAAACCAAAAACCACTGAAAATTTTGAAAAAAAAAACGTTTTTCTTATTTTTTGTTATAAAATGTTGTAAATAAGTGATTTTTCTCCTTCATTGATGTGCGCTAATGAGGCTGCTGTGATGGGCACTGATAGGCTGCTGTGATGGGCACTGATGAGGAGGCACTGGTAGGTGGCACTGATGGGCATTGACAGGCATCACTGATGGGCACTGAAAGGCAGCACTCATATATGGCACTGTTAGGCGGCACTGATATGTGGCATTGATGTGCACTGGTAGGCACTGATATGTGGCATTGATGTGCACTGGTAGGCATTGATATGTGGCATTGATGTGCACTGGTAGGCACTGATATGTGGCATTGATGTGCACTGGTGGGCACTGATGGGCACTGGCAGGTGGCATGGATGAGCACAGACAGCTGGCACTGCTGGGGCTACACAGATCATCAGGACACACTGAGCAGCAGTGATCAAATACCACCAAATGAAAGCTTTGTTTATGTGAAGAAAGGGCATACATTTTGTTTGGGTAAAGCGTTGCATGGCCACACAATTAGTTGAAATAGCGCAGTGCCGAATCGCAAACAATGGCCTGGTCTGGAAGGAGGGAAAACCTTCTGGGCTGAAGTGAATGTAAGCATGCATTGGTGTTTTTATTATACATGTCAGTTTAGACTTGACAGCGTGTACGGCTATTTGTGACTTGTAGTATTATGTAAAGATGCCTTCCTAATTTCTAAAGTTTTTTTTTTTTTTTTTTTTTTACCCATATAATGTACTTTCATTAGCTTCTCTCATACTTTCAGCAGCATGAAGAAAGTCCCTAGCAGCAGATGGGTTAAAACTCAGCCCAGCATAAATATTGTGAGCCTGGCACTGGTAAACATTTTCCCAGTTTTTTCTGTTAAAGGGCCTTTGTTAGCAGCAGTGCTAAACTGTTGCGTTATTTGCTTGGTCTTTATTGACAGATTCCATTGTGTTTTGATTGTCTTTAGTTTGGAATTCTGCAGTTTTTTCATTGCTTTTGTCTCCAAGAAAGCCTGCAAGAAGTCCTTCAAGGATGAAAGCCTATTGAAGATCAGGGCCTCAGTCTGTTTTGGGAAGGGTCCTTGTTTTGTAAGAGTTGCTTCTTAACAGTGATAGCATTGTTTTGCATTTCTTCTCTGTGGCCCTTCTCCCAGAAAGGACTGTGTGCGATTATTGTCACGTGGCACTGCCGCGAAGACCTCAGGATAGATCAGTTTGGTTTACCTTTTACTCTATTACTAATTGTTTGTTTATGAGAGAAAAATAATCCCTTCGTCAATATGTTTCTGGCCAAAGTCCACTTTTAATGTTGACAAGGTCATGCATGTGATCTTTGTACTTTTTTTTTTTTTTTTTTTGTTTCATATAACATTTCTCTGTCATGTTTAGCTACTTACACTGCAGGTTTCAGTTCTTTGCCACTGACAGCATCCTAACCTATCCGTGTTTGTTACGGTGTGACTTTAATTTTGTCATTTAATGTGATAGCGTGTTCTTTATCTTCTAATGGTCAGCACAGTGTCTTGGTGGTTTACTGTGGCCTTACTGTTCTGAATTCCATTCCCACCAGGTATACTGCCTGCATGTATTCTGTCTGTCCTTACAATGTTTGTTTGCGTTCCCGCCAGTTTCATACTTGTAGGTTATAATCGTTTTTCACCCAAGCGTGTATGATACTAGTAGATAAGATCAATTTGTAAGCTACTTTAGGGTAGGGACTGACTTGAATGTTTTCTTGTCTTTGCTATATCATTTTATTTTGCTTTTCTCATGTTGAATGGCTTGACTTTAAAGAATTGTGCTTTTTACGTGCTTTTGCTCTCACTACATCCAGACACACCTAACAAGTTACCTTTTATCTTTCTGATAATTCGCCCAGCCCTTTGGAGACTGCTAGAACTGTCTGCTAGTGAAATTGGTGCTCTTGGGTCGTCCTTCTGTATGTGCCCCTGTATGAAGCTATGTGCTATGAGAGCACATATGTGGGCACGCTGACGAGCCCTTTGTGCTTCCATAGACACAGCTTGGATCAGTCCCCCCACACACACTCCCTTCTTACAGGTTTGATTGACAGCATCAGGAGTAAATGGCAAGCTAGCATGGGATCTATAGTCCTTTTTAGAAATTAAACTTCATAGGAGATGAGATGCAAAGTTGTAGGGTATCCAAGAATTTGTGGAGAGATGGGACCAGGGGTCAGACAGCACTTACTGTATGTCACAAAAAGAAACTTTTTCAATTAACGATTATGTTATTCCAACATTTCATATTCCTGGTATGTGCCTGCTGTACCATGTACTTGTTTGAAAAAGTATCCTGTTCTTTGTATTGCTTCCTTTGTGTGAAATCCCTGGTGTTTCTGCCAGTCCCTCTGCTTTCCTATTAGCAAATGACTGCATTAAGCATGAGAACACAGTGTGGTCAGTTCTGTATCTGTGCTGAGAACTCAGTTGGCTCTCCTCCAATGATCAGAGTTCTGCTGACACCCCCCCATACCGCATAGCCTTTCACAGAAAAGATCCGTGTACTGCTGTTCTCCCCCAGCTCTTGTGCAGCTGAAAACATAGGGAATGTGTTCACTTGTTTTATAAAAAAAAAAGAAGGTGTTTTATAATATTTATATATCTATACACAAATGTTTTGCCTTTCATTTCTATGTTAACCCCTTGACGCCGACGTCACACAAATATGCGGCTTCACAGAACTGGGCTTTTTTCCGTGGGGCCGCATATTTGTGTACCTGTCTTTGTGCTGGGAGCATGCCGCACTGCGCGCTCCCAGCAAAAGGCCGCGGTGTCACTGAGAGCCCCTGGTCCCGTTCTAACGATCGGGACCCGGGACTCCCGATTCTGGGTCACATGATCGCTATGATAGCCACTGATTTGGCTATCACAGTGATCAGTCACTGTGCAGCCCGGCCCCGTTTTTTTTTTCTCTCTATGAATGGAGAAGAGATGCATTATATCTCTCTAACTCCTGGCATAGAGCGAAAAAAATTATAAATAAATATTAAAAAATACGTAGATCAAGGTTTGATCTAGTTCAGTGCCAGGGTTATTGTTTGGGTCAAGGTCATTGTCAAGGTCAGGGTCAAAGGTCAGGAGTTAAAAAAAAAAAATTTGGTATTAGTGTCAGTTTGTTTTTAGGTAAAAAAAAGACAAAAACAAAATGCGCACTGTTTCTGGGCTGTACTATGAGTACAAACAACATACACATACAGTTGTGTTCAAAATATTAGCAGTGTGTTGAAAAAAGTGAATAAAGCTCAAAATCCTTCTAATAGCTTTTATTTCCATACACACAAATGCATTGGGAACACTACACATTCTATTCCAAATCAAAACATGAAGAAAAATATCAAATTTGTGTTTCTATAAAAAAAATTTAAGAAAAGTGAATATTAGACTGTTCAAAAAAATAGCAGTGTTTGTATTCTTCTTTACAAACTCAAACATTCACTATATAAACTGAAAAATGTTTGAAGATTTTGCTTTCCTTTGAATCACTTAATGAATATTTGGTTGTAGTCGCACTGTTTCTGAGAACTGCTGTACATCTGTGTTGCATGGAGTCACCCAACTTCTGGCACCTGTGATCAGGTATTCCAGCCCAGGATGATTGGACTACATTCCACAGTTCTTCTCTATTTCTTGGTTTTGCTTCAGAAACTGCATTTTTGATGTCACCCCACAAGTTTTCTTTTGAATTAAGATCCGGGGATTGGGCTGGCCACTCCATAACGTCAATCTTGTTGGTCTGGAACCAAGATGTTGCACGTTTACTGGTGTGTTTTGGGGTCATTGTCTTGTTGAAGCACCCATTTCAAGGGCATTTCCTCTTCAGCATAAGGCAGCATGACCTCTTCAAGTATTCTGATGTATTCAAACTGATCCATGATCCCTGGTATGCGATAAATAGGCCCAACACCGTAGTATGAGAAACATCCCCATATCATGATGCTTGCACCACCATGCTTCACTGTCTTCACAGTGTACTGTGGCTTGAATTCAGTGTTTGGGGGTCGTCTGACAAACTGTCTCCGGCCACTAGACCCAAAAAGAACAATCTTACTTTCATCAGTCCACAAAATGTTGCGCCATTTCTCTTTAGGCCAGTCAATGTGCTCTTTGGCAAATTGTAACCTCTTCAGCACATGTCTTTTTTTCAACAGTGGGACTTTGCGGGGGCTTCTTGCAGATAGCTTGGCTTCACATAGGCCTCTTCTAATTGTAACAGTACTCACAGGGAACTTTACACCTTCTTTGATCTTCCTGGAGCTGATTGTTGGCCGAGTCCGCGCCATTTTGGCTATTCTTCTATCCATTCGAATGGTAGTTTTTCGCTTTCTTCAACGTCTTTCAGGTTTTGGTTGCCATTTTAAAGCATTTGCGATCATTTTAACTGGGCAGCCTATCATTTTCTGCACTTCTTTATATGTTTTCCCCTCTCCAATCAACTTTTTAATCAAGGTACGCTGTTCTTCTGAACATTGTCTGGAACGGCCCATTTTCCTCAGAATTTCAGAGAGAAATGCACTGTAACCAGCATGTACAACATTTGCTGCCTTCCTTCCTTAAATAAGGGCAATAATTGCCACCTGTTTTTCAAAGAATGAATGACCTCACTAATAGAACTCCACACTGCTATTATTTTGAACATGCCCCTTTCAATTAGTGATTCAATTACACAGAATCAGCAGCATACATGTCATGACTGTTGGGTCTGTTGGATTTCTATTACTCTACTACACCTGCTAGTTAATTATTTGCCATGTAGAAATATCATTTCTACCAAAAACAGTGATTGATCCGGTTAGTGATGTCTGACTGCTATTATTTTGAACACAGCTGTATATGGTATCGCTGGGATCGTCAAGAGCTGGAGAATTTATTTTGGGTTGATCTTCGGTGATCGGTTATGGTAGTAAGAAGAAACACACAGCTGAGTTTGAAAAAATTATATATATATATATATATATATATATATATTATTATTATTTTTATTTATTTTTTTTTACTATTTTGGGCCAATTTTCCTTTGATAATAAAAAAAATCCGTAGATCTCCATTACCATTTACCACCAAATGAAAGCCCAATTTGTCCTGAAAAAAATGCGGTATAATTCACCTGGATGTACAAAGTAGTTGTGATGATATGTACGGTTTTACTAACACATGTCAACATTGCAAAATTGTGCTTAGGCATTTAGATTTGTTTTACCCTTAGGCGTGAAGGGGTTAAGCTGAATGGGTTGTTTTACAAGACTTGGGTTTGCAATCACTTTAATCACTTGCCTACAGGGCACTTATACCCCCTTCCTGCCCAGGCAATTTTCAGCTTTCAGCACTGTCACGCTTTGAATGACATTTGTGTGGTCATGCAACAATGTACCCATAAGAAATTTTTATAATTTTTTGAGACAGAGCTTTCTTTTGATGGTAATTAATCACCTCTGAAAATTTTGAAAAAAAAAGTTTTTTCTTAGTTTTTGTTATAAAATTTTGTAAATAAGTGATTTTTCTCCTTCACTGATGTGCGCTAATGAGGTTGCAGTGATGGGCACTGATGAGGAGGGACTGGTAGGTGGCACTGATGGGCACTGACAGGCATCACTGGGCACTGATAGGCAGCACTGACTGGCGGCACTGGCTGGCGGCACTGGCTGGCGGCACTGACTGGCGGCACTGAAAGGTAGCACTGATATGTGACATTAATGTGCACTGGTAGGCACTGATATGTGGTGTTGATGGGGAACTGATGGGCACTGGCAGGTGGCATTGATGAGCACTGACAGCTGGCATTGATGGACACTGACAGGTGGCACTGCTGGGGCTACACTGATCATCAGGGCACACTGATAATCAGTGCCCCGATCAGTGTACATGTCCCCTCTGAGGGATGCTGATTTCTGGCTCTCCACTCCTCACGAGCTGTCAGTGTGACAGCTCGTGAGGAGAGAAATGTCGATAACCGGCATTTCCCTATTTTACATGCGATAACCGGCATTTCCCTATTTTACATGCGATCAGCTGTGATTGGACACAGCTGATCACATGACCGAGTCGAAGTCTTCGTCTTTTTCCGTTGATTGGTGATCCGCTGTGTCCGAGGGACACAATGCACCACCGATCGCCACACTGTGCGCCCCTAGAGCCACGCATGCATGGTTAGAGTGGGAGGACGCCATATGACGTCCTCCCAGAACGAGAGAACCGCCTTGTGCCCGTCATTTCCTTATATGTTAAGCTTATATTGGATTGTCAAATATATCTGTTTTGCTGTTGTGTGGTGTGACCATAGAGTATAGAAATTCTTTAACAAAACTATTCCGAGAGTATTCAGTTGCAAGCAGTGTGTAGGGGGGGTGTCAGGCCACTGGAGACTCAGGCTGCTGCTTATGTGTGTGAGTAGTGGTCCAATGTGCGGTCAGCACAGTGTTCTAACCTTTTCTTCAGGACATGTATTATTGTACCGTATACCGTATGCAGTCTGATACCATTATACTGATATAATAGAGAGGGTTCACGTGGGCTTTAAAGAATGTGAACCCTTATCTCATAAAAGCAGCCCATTCAGTTTAAAATGGAAATGCAAGGCAGAACACTTGTGTTTGTGTATCCACTTCAGGGTCACCTGCCCACATTGTACTGCAAAAGGGCGGCTCCTACAGGCACAGTGATATACCTGTATATTGATCCCTACTTCCAGTTGAACACACGTCTGCTGTGATTACAAACAGCAGGATTTTGTCAGCAGGTACATGGCCAGGACCTGATGATTAGCTGTGTCCAATCACAGCCCAGAACCCTGTTTTGACAACACAGGGCTCTGTACAGAGGGAATGGTCTTCGTTTCTTCTCCCTGCACAGAATCGATAAGGAACAAATATTTTTAGTAAAAAGCAGCACATAGTACACACATTAACACTTATTAGACACACTCGTAATCCTTTGATTACCCTGAGATGTTAACTCCTTCCAGCCAGTGTCATTCGTACAGTGACAGCTTCATCTCTTCTGGGAAGGCTGTCCACAAGGTTTAGGAGTGTGTCTATGGGAATGACCATTCTTCCAGAAGCTCATTTGTGAGGTGAGGCACTGATGTTGGACGAGAAGGCCTGGCTTGCAGTCTCTGCTTTAATTCATCCCAAAGGTGTTCTATCGGGTTTAGGTCAGGACTCTGTGCAGGCCAGTCATGATCCTCCACTCCAAACTCGCTCACCCATGTCTTTATGGGCCTTGCTTTGTGCACTGATGCGCAGTCATGTTCTAACAGGAAGGGGCCATCCCCAAACTGTTCCCACAAAGTTGGGAGCATGAAATTGTCCAAAATGTCTTGGTATGCTGACACTGTAAGAGTTCCCTTCACTGGAACTAAGGGGCCAAGCCCAACCTCTGAAAAACAACCCCACACCATAATCCCCCCTACGCCAAACTTTCCACTTGGCGCACAATGCAGTCCTGGCAACCACCAAACCCAGACATGCCCATTGGATTGCTAGATAGGGAGGCGCGATTTTTCACTCCAGAGAACACGTCTCTGCTGTGCAGAAGTCCACTCGACTTCTGCGCACTGTGCGCTTTAGCATGCAGTGACCCCACTCTGTTATTTTACGTGGCCTACCACTTTGTGGCTGACTTGCTGCTGTTCCCAGTTTTTTCCACTTTGTTATAATGCCACTAACAGTTGACCATGAAATATTTAGTACCAAGGAAATTTCACAGATGGACAACCTATCACAGTAGCACGCTTGAATTCACTGAGCTCCTGAGAGCAGACCCATTCTTTCACAAATGTTTGTAGAAGCAGTCTGCATGCCTAGGTGCTTGACTGTATATGATCAGCACAGGGCCAATTAGCTCTGTCCAGACAGAGGTCGGGATTTCCATCCTCCTACAGAAAACTCCTACAAGCTTTGACCAGTGCTCAGCTGAAGTCACAAAACTTCGCTAACGGCTGATGAGAAAAGGTATTTAGCTGTTTATATTTACTAAAATAATTGCACTTCCGTGTACTGTGGGAGACCAGATATAGTGAATGCAGGTTCCTGGGTTTAGTAACACTTTAGGGTTTCTTGGCTGTTGCTTGGCAACTTGAAGTTTTCTGTTACCTCTATAAATTGTCTATAGGATTAAGGTCTGGAGACTTGCTAGGCCACTCCATGACCTTATTGTACTTCTTCATGAGCCAGTCCTTTGTTGCTTTGGCGGTATGTTTTGGGTTATTGTCATGCTTGAAGACCCATTTTCAGTGTTCTGGCTGAGGGAAGAAGGTTCTCAACCAAGATTTTACAATACATTGGCCCCTCAATGTGACCAAGTTGGCCCTGTACCTTTTTAGCAGAGAAACAGCCCCAAAGCATAATGTTTCCACCCAAGTGCTTGACACTGTAGGGATGTGTTCTTACGGTCATAAGGGAGGGGGGGGGAACTACGAGTACTAGCTTTTTTTTTTTCTGATAACTTTCATTTTAACAAATTATTTCTCACCTATACTTGAAATTACACCCAAAAACACATTGTGCTGCTTCTCCCAAGTAAGGGAATACCACATGGGTAACTTTTTTTTTTACTGCCTAGCCACATAGAGGGGCCCAAAATCCAACAAGCACCTTTGGAAATTAGATGCGTAATTTATGCTACTTAAAAGCTCAGACTACCTATCACACTTTTGAAGCCCCGGGAGCACCAGGACAATGGAAATACTCCCAAAATAACCACATTTTGGAAAACACACACCCCAAGGTACAGTTAGGTTCATATATATTTGGACACAGGCATAATTAAAAAAAAAAAAATTCCAGTTTTTTCTAAAACATATTCAAGATATAGTTATATAATGGATATGGGCGGAAAGCGCATACTCTCAGGTTTAATTTGAGAGTATGTACATCTAAATTGGAGGAAGGGTTTAGGAATTACAGCTATTAAGAGTAGCCATCCCCCCCTTTTCAAGGGACCAAAAGTAATTGGATAATTGAATCAAAAGCCGTTTCATGGCCAGGTGTGGGCTACGTCTTCATTATTCATCAATTAAGCAAGTAAAAGGTCTGGAGTTGATTCTAAGTGTGGTATTTGCATTTGGAATCTATTGCTGTGAACTTACATCATGTGTTCAAAGGAGCTGTCCATGCAAGTACAACAGGCCATTGTAAGGCTTCAAAAACAAAAGAAATCTGTCAGATAGCAGCAACATTAGGAGTGGCCAAATCAACAGTTTGGTGCATTCTGAGGAAAGAAGAACGCACTGGTGAGCTCAGCAACATAAAAAGGCATGGACGTCCACGGAAGACAAAAGTGGTGGATGATCGCAGGATCCTCTATGGTAAAGAAAAACCCATTCACAACATCCAGACAAGTGAAGGACACACTCCAGGAGGTGGGCGTATCATTGTCAAAGTCTACAATCAAGAGAAGACTTCACGGGAGCAAATACAGAGGGTTCACCACAAGGTGCAAACCATTCATTAGCCTGAAGAATAGAAAAGCCAGATTAGGCTGTGCCAAAACACATCTAAAAAAAAAAAAAAAAAGCCAGACCAGTTCTGGAAAAGCATTCTTTGGATAGATGAAACTAAGATTAATCTGTACCAGAATGACGGGAAGAAAAAAGTGTGAAGAAGGCTTGGAACAGCTTATGATCCAAAGCACACAATGTCATCTGTAATACATGGTGGAGGCAGTGTGATGGAATGGGCATGCATGGCTTCCAGTGGCACTGGGTTATTGGTGTTAATGATGTAGCAGAAGACAGAAGCAGCCATATGAATTCTGCAGTGTTTACAGATATACTGTCAGTCCAGATTCAGCCAAATGCAGCAAAGTTGATTGAACGGCACATCACAGTATAGACAGACAATGATCCAAAACACACTGCGAAAGCAACCCAGGAGCTTTTGAAGGAAAAGAAGTGGAATATTCTGCAATGGCCAAGTCAATCGCGGGATCTCAACCCAATTGAGCATGCTTTTCAATTGAGCTGAAGGCAAAACTAAAGGCAGAAAGACCCACAAAGAACTGAAGGCAGCTGCAGTTAGAGCCTGGCAAAGCATCAGGAGGAAACCCAGTCTTTGGTAATGTCCATGGGTTCCAGACTTCAAGCAGTCATTGCCAGTAAAGGATTCTCAACAAAATATTAAAAATGAACTTTTTATTTATGATTATAGTCACTTGTCTAATTACATTTGGGCTCCAGAAAATGGAGGGACTGTGTATGAAAATGGTTGCAGTTCCTAATACTTGTTTGATATTTATGTTCAACCCCTTGAATTAAAGTCTGCACTTCAAATTCATGTGGATTGTTTTGTTTTAATTTTATTCTGGAGGCATACAGAGCCAAAAGTATGAAAATTGTGCCTGTGTCCAAATATATATGGACCTAACTATTTTTTCTGTGAGGCATAATGAGTCTTGAAATAATATAGAAGGATATATATGCGGCGCTCCCTTGCCAACCAAAGTAAATCAAAATAATATAAAAATGCATGTAACATAAACACACAAAATTAAATGCATAAAATATTTGTTAGACCAATGTACAAAAATACACCTCTGTGTAATAAAATGTGCTCAGTAAAATGGAGAAAAAGATTAAACATAATCAGTCCGTAAAAGTCCCAAATTCAGACTAATATTCCTTAGTGCAACTCGTACATCTTCCAATCTGTGATTAAATCAATAATGACTGCTTTCATGCAACTGTGACTCCCATCTCCTTAATGATAATGCGTTCACTTCCAAAATGAGACCTAAGAGCATACATTATTAGGTCTAGATGTGCTTTTCCCCTATGGAGTTAATAATCTCTCCTTAGGAAAAAAGGCCAATCTTCTGCGATCTTATAGGCCAGTGGCCACTAAATGGCGGACCGCAGGACAGTCCCGTCCGGACCACAGTCACACCATTGCCGGGTGCCCTCCCTCGGGGCTAGGCCCGCACTGGCCATAGGGCACAGGCCTCCAGGCTTAAGAGGATCGGGCTGCGCAGCGAGAGGTAAGCGGCGATTGCTGTCTGGACAGGACTAATACAGACTGTGGCCACTTCTCACCTCCCGCTGTGTGGCTATGCCTAAAGCAGAGCAGACAGGAGGAGCAGCTGTGATGACCACAGATGACAAGCAGGAAGTGCTGCTGACACAGGGACACCTCGCCGGCCGCTGCACTGAAGGGACAACGGCGGCCTCTTCTTCACCCACTGGCACACTGTTACAGCTCTGTAGCAGCTTCTGGATGGGGCTGTCTCTGCTGGACGGGCTGTTTCTTTGCTGCACTGGGCTGTTTCTTTGCTGCACTGGGCTGTTTCTTTGCTGCACTGGGCTGTCTCTTTGCTGCACTGGGCTGTCTCTTTGCTGCACTGGGCTGTCTCTTTGCTGCACTGGGCTGTCTCTTTGCTGCACTGGGCTGTCTCTTTGCTGCACTGGGCTGTCTCTTTGCTGCACTGGGCTGTCTCTTTGCTGCACTGGGCTGTCTCTTTGCTGCACTGGGCTGTCTCTTTGCTGCACTGGGCTGTCTCTTTGCTGCACTGGGCTGTCTCTTTGCCTAGTTGGGTCCAGCAAAGAGAAATCCCAATCCAGCAAAGAGACATCCGGTCTTTGCTATATATTTGCTGTGTTGTGTTGGGGCGCTGTGTTGTGGCGTTAGGGGGCGCTGTGATTAAAAGGGGGGTAGTAATGTGAAGGGAAAAGAGGGGACTGTGATGTAGGGGGGACTACAGTGTGAAAGGTCTGCTAAAGATCATAATGTACCGGGGTACTGTAATGTGTTATATAGCTAACGAGATTCGTACCTCTGCTGAAAGGAAATTTTGCTGACCGTACCTCCGTAAATGTTAATTCAAAACCCCTGTTATAGGCATTAACTCTTTCGTACTTTTCCATTATGCTCAAGTAAACACATAATAGCTTTTCATAGTGTAATAGTTAAAACCATGCTGTTAAAAGTATTGCACTTACATAATAATTTGAGATCAACGCTCCTTTAAGACAAGTGTACAGCCGCACTTTTGCAGTGTTCAATACCAGGCTCCTCCCATGCATTACATTATGCCCCTCCTGACTTCTTCATCAGGGAAGTGAGCGGGATGTTGGGTAAATATATAGCTGAACAAACGCATCAAAATGTGGCGGCCATTTTGTTGTAGTCCTTCTTAGGATAATATACGGCGGCCATATTTTAGTGGGTAGTTACAGCGGCAATTTTCTTATGGATTGTCTGCAATAAGAGATGATCTACAGCTGCCATAATCTGTTAAATTCGTACGGTGGCCCTTATATTAACATATTTAGACAAATTGTGCAACTAAAATGACTAATTTCAGTCTCTAAGATGTATAAAACTAGGCTGTACGGTATAGGATACCCTTATTTTCCATGGGAACGTGTACTAAACCGCTAAGAATAAAAAAAAAATTATAAAATATAGCAAAAACCATACTCCCTATAAATGCACCAGTGCAAGAAATAAAATAGACACAGTACATAAAACCTATAAACCCTGTGTATTTAAATGAGGGGAGGGACTGATAGTGGTTACATATATGATCACCTATTGGTGCGTAAAGAGAATGCCTCGCTGAAAAAGTGAAAGGTAATGAATATGTCCTAAAATCTCTTTTGGTGTAAGTGTGGGCTCAGATGATATTCTCTATTTAGTCGGACGAAAATCTATACATACTATATGCAAATTTCCCCCTTATGGTGCTTGGCAAAACACCTGGAATCTCATAATTACTAATTAAACAATTCAGATCAAAATCAATATTCAACCCATTGGGTGACAAAGTGTTAAGCTGGTATATCCATTTTTATGCCTTCTGACTAAGTGTTTTGATTTTATTTTTCCCCTCCAATGATTTTTACATTTTTTTCAATCTCCCAAAATTGTAATGATGAAGGATCTTTATTATGGTATTTAAGAAAGTGTTTGGATACACTATGCTGTTTGTAACCTATTAAATTATGTTCATATATTATCTTCCTTACTATGGGCCCTAATTCTTTGTGGTGGACATGACACCCCACTACTACCTGGCTTATTTGTGTGTACTGCACTGTTAGTGATCACCACTTCACAAGGATGTACAGCGCTGCTGGTGATTGCCTGTTTCTCCTTAGATCACCTGAATCTTTGTTGGGACCAGGACACTATTGCAGATTTTGATGGTCCACAGGGACACCGACAGATGTTGATGGTCCACTGAGACAGATGATTGCACTGTGTGGGATCTGTGTGTAACTGCACAGTAAAATCAGCTACACACAGATCCCTGACAGGCTGCATAACTTGGTTCTCCTCCACACTGCGCTCTGTGTGAGGAGAGCTGATACATTGACACATGCCTCTGTTTACATTCTGTGATGGCTGTGATTGGACACAGCCATCGCATGATTGGGAGAGCCAATCAGAGCGGATCTTCTAATCTGTGTTGGGCTTTGGGCGGCCCTGAGTCTAAAAGGGTGTACAGTAATGACCTCTCAGAACGGCATTTGTCCCCCCTGACCGTTTGTGTACAGTGGGAGGCAGTTAAACAAGAGGGAGAAGGCAAAACACATTTCTCTTATGTCCTGTGGGGTTCATGTTCAACGGTCGGTCATAACAGAATAGCACTGTCCTAAAACATGGCAATAAGTAGACAATCTAAATGACCCCTGCTCAAATGATTGCATACCATTAGTTCCTAAAACTGTGTATTGCCCCCTTTAATATCAATAACCGTGTGCAGTTTGTTGTAATATAAAACAACATAGGTGCAGTGCCAAAAATCAAGCAACAGACTAAAAAGTATAAAATAACAATCAGTAAAAATCTATATAAAAAACGAAGTCACATGTCACTAATGGTGACGAATGAATGAATGTCCCAAAGTATATAAAGCCCACGTGAGGATCTGATATGATCCTTAGATAGGTGCGTGAAGGACTTGATCCGAGGTGATAGATGAAATAAGGTAAATGAGTAAATTGCGCACTCACCAGAAGTGCGTAAAAAATACGACTTTGAGATATGCCTGTCTCACCAGGTGTCTACGAGGTCATCTGCATTCTCGTAAGGGTCAGGATCCTGTACGCCTTCTGGTCACGTCTAAGGTAGGGTGCTCAGATGCGTAACAACCTGTTCAAAGGTCCCTGTAGAGTGCAGGTTCTGCGAATGGAGGCTCTCAATAAAGAGAGCCCAATAAGGGACACCAAATAGCGTGATACCGTAAGGCTAGTTTATTGTCAAACAGGTAAATTTGAATGTGTAATAAACGTATTGAAAAAAGACACTGACCATATAAGATTCAGGATGGCCACCAGCGGTGGCTAAACGTCCAGTAACTGTAGCCCCCCGGATGCATTTTGAGCTATGCTCATCATCATAGGGTGCAGGGCTTACAGCTTGGACGTTCTGCTGCTCTTATTTATATTTGAAAATGGTGCCCGTGCTAATCATGGCCACCATTTTGCCGGCTATTCGCGCATGCGCGATGTGTCGGCGCCATTTTGCCATAGATCATAAGGACAAGTAAGGGGGAGAGACTATGATGTCTCATATATGTGCGTGCGCACCCAGCAGACTACGGCGCCATTATACCATGGATTGTAGAGGCAGGAAAAGACAAAGGTGTCTCATATATGTGCGTGCGGCAGGCGCCATTTTCTTGGCAGTAATCAAGAACGGAATAATACGGGGCTGTGACTGCAAGACGGCCATGCAGATATAAAATAATAGCGGTTGACACGTAATGTAAACCTAAGGGGAGATAATAACATATTATAAAGCATACACTGTGTGCAGAGAAACCCCCCACCAAAAACATATCAAATTAGTAATAATACTGATATGTGTATATACAAAAAATAAATAGATCGATGATGTTGGAGTTCCCAGACTGACATCAAATAAAGGATGTCAATTTAAAAGTGTACCATAAAAGCTGAATAATATATAGGTCAGTATAAAAAAAACACATAATATAAACATAAAAATCCAAATGAAACATAATTATATAAAATGTAAATAAAATAAAGGTTAAAATGCGATGACAAAATAAAAATGCAGAGACAAATGAATATGTATATACAGATTAGAATATGTATAAAATCTGTAAAAGATAAATATGGAATAATATATACATAATATATAAATACAAAGTATAAAAAAGAGGGATATATAGGCGTTGTGATGTGTGGACTAAACTGATAGCACTGATAGAGAAACCAAAGTGCAAATAGAGAAGAATAAGTAATATATATATATATATATATATATATATATATATATATATTATCTCATAAATAACTTTCAAATAAAAAATATATATATAAAATAAGGAGGAAAATGCCATACAATGAAACACTGTGGAGCAAAAGACGTTAGAATAAAGAGACCCCAAATAAAACATCATCAAACCTATCGAACATATTACTAGCTATTATCTATAAAACAATTTAAGTCAAAATCGATATTTAACCCCTTAGGGTGTAGGGAACGAAGTTCATAAATCCATCTAGACTCTAATTGTGACACAGATCTCTTGTTATTCGACCCTCTCCAGTGGGTGTTGATAATTCCTATACCTATGAAAGTAAGAGAGGATGGGTCTTTGTTGTGTCGCTTTTTGTAATGGTGTGATAGGGAATGTTCTTTATACCCTTTTTTGATATTACTAACATGTTCCCTAAGTCTATCTTTTAGGCATCTTGTTGTGCGTTCTACATATTGTAACTTACAAGGACACTGAAGAAGATAGACCACATTTTTGCTAGTACATGTGATAAAATCATCTATAGTGTACGTAGTACCCTTAACGGTAGCGTTAAAATTATAAACATTTTTTTGTAAATTTGCTGTATTTGCATATTACACATTTTTTGCAAGGGTGAAAGCCTTTCAGGTTAGAAAATAATGTAATATACTTTGGGGGGGGTCGATAATGTTAGGAGATATTTTTTTCCTTAGTGAAGTAGCTCTTCTAAAGGTTATCTCGGGTTTCTCTGGTAATAAAATGCTAAGTACGGGGTTAGACTTCAAAATTTTCCAATTATTATTTATAATTTTTGTTATGGCTTTATGTTGGATAGAATAGCCTGTAACAAAAGGACAAATATTCTTAGGCCTAAGTGTAGTCTCATTATTTATTATGGTATTTCTGTTTGATTTGCCTATTTCTTCCATCACTTGATCAAGTTCAGGTTCACCATACCCTTTCTCTAAAAATGTAATTTCAATAGCTTGTTTCCGATAAGTGATATCAGTATAGTTGCGCCTTATTCTAGAGAATTGGCCTTTTGGGTATGTTCCGTAGCCAGCTGGGACGGTGGCAGCTATCTGTCGGAATATAACTATTCCTGTCTGTAAGTTTAAAATATGTTTCTGTCATTATTCTACCATCTTGGTTGTTTAAGGTCAGATCAAGAAAGTTAATACTACTCTTACTATAGTTAAAAGGTAATTTAATATTCAATGTATTAAAATTCAAAGTAGTAAAAAAATTTAAAAGCGACTGTTCTTCCCTGTTCCAGATGAGGAGGATGTCATCTATATATCTTTTGTAAAAGGAAAGCTCAGGCCAATCCCTGGCATAGATGATATCCTCCTCCCACCTGGCCATAAAAAGATTAGCTAGGCTGGGAGCAAACTTAGCCCCCATTGCAACGCCTTTAGTTTGAAGATAAAAATGATGGTTAAACCAAAAATAGTTTAGTCATCGCAAAATCTAAAAGGGTTAAAATGAAATCTTTCTGTGGGGCAGACATACCATTAAAATCATTTAAAAAGAAACGTACCGCCTCCATACCATCGGAATGCGCTATATTTGTGTACAAGGAGGTCACATCTGCTGTCACAAGAAATGTAGAAGTATCCATAGTAATATTACTGATCTCCTGGAGTACCTGCTTTGTATCTTTTAGGTAAGCAGGGTTCTTAATAACCAGCAGCTATAAGAAATGGTCGATATATTCCCCGACTCTGGAACAAAGCGATCCTATGCCGCTAATAATTGGCCTACCGGGGGGTTTAGGGGATTTTTATGCATTTTTGGAAGGATATACATGACCGGAAATCTGGGGGCTGATGGACAGAGGTAAAGTTTTTCTCTTATAGTCAAAATATGTTTATCATATCCTTGTTGGATAATGTTTTTCAAAGTTTTCTTATATAGTCCCAGAGGGTTCTTAGACAAAGGTAAGTATGTTTCTTTATCTAAAATATTCACTTCCTTTACATAATCAGATTTATTTAAAACTACTACCTCTCCCCCCTTGTCGGCCGGGCGTATAACCAGATCCTTTCTTTCTAATAAGGATTCAATCACTTTTTTGGAAGGGTCATATCTATTCACTGGTTTTATTTTCAAAGATTCTAAGTCTTTAAAAACTGTATCCCGAAAAGCGTTAATATGTGTTGGTTTGAGGAGGGGGATTGAACGTAGACGCATTTCTTAAATTAGAGTTACTAGTCATGGTATTGTGTGTGTTTAATACAGCTGGTTTATTATAGAAATATTTTTTAAGGGATAGTTGCCTAACGTATTTTCTAATGTCAATATATGTTTGGAATTTAAGTGACGTTTTTAGAAATAGAAGAGTTAATCACAATTATGACAAATCACGGCTTGAACTATCTTTGTTTGCATGTAATGAGTCTATCTCATATATTAGTTTCACCTTTTAAGTTGCATTACTGAAATAAATGAACACTTGCATGATATTCTAATTTTTCGAGTTTCACTTGTAAATGCCTTTTCAAAAATGTAGGTAGTGTGGATAGGGTTTGATCGCGACTCAGGTATGTGTTGGTATGTCTCCATTGGGGAAGATTCCCCTCCTATCCTGTGTGTTTGTTTTTCCTCAGATTGAAACCTCAGACAAAATATTTCTTGCCCCTAATTTTGTTTGACACTAAAAGGTCTACTCCACTTGTAGTTTACTCACCTTAGTCTATCTTTAACAAAGCTTCTCTCTGCACTTCTCTGAGTCTGGCTGACTAGTCTAAATCTCTGGTCAAGTATCTGGCAGCTGTTGGTGTTGACTCCCAATTTATTTGTGTAGACGAGATTACTGTTGCATTAAACTTTTTATTCGGCACTGGAGAACAGCTGGGTTATAATGTCGGTTAACGCTTTCTTCTGTCCAAATCTGAAGGGCTCTTTGGCTTAAGTGCTGGTGAAGCTATAGTGTAAGATGGCTTTGTTACTACAACCCTTTGTGGAAGACTTTTCAGCTCCTTTGCTGTTCACTGGATGAAATCACTATACTGTGTATACTCCTTGTTATTCCATTTGTAATGAATACAGTTTTAAAAAGCAAGTTTAATTTATTTTACTGAATCTGCTGTACTTTTTATTACAAGCATACTTTTTATATGGACTGCATTTCACGTTTCCAGTGAAACAAAATCCATTTGTAAAACCACTCCACACTGAACGTTTTAAAGTTTTTTCCTGAAAATTTTCATCATTTCCAGAAAAAAAAAGTTTTTTTCCAAATGACTTAAAAATTTCCTGAAATTTTACATCTCTAGCCATGTGGAAAGAGTTTAGGGTAACACACCTCTTCCATGTCTTTCGAGATGGGTCATTGCTTTTGTTTTCTTGATTGCAGGATATATATACTTTGCCTCCTTATATGTACTATAACTTGTTGGAGCCCAGGGGAACATAGATGGATGGGTTATATCTCCAACCCCAGTGTTTAACTTGGTCCACTCAGCTGACGGGGCCAAGGGTTTTATCGCTCAGTGCTATCATATGCTATTGTCTGAATTTCTCTAAGGCCACCCTGTTAAAGTGCCCGGAGGAAGATGTGGGCACAGTATCTGAGGACCAATGGGATGAGGCTTTTTAATCTGTACTATTTAGTTCCCCTAATGTCTCTGAGGGTGTCTCAGTTATACATCTTTTTGAGAGCCCATTATATACCACTCTTGTCTGCCTCTATGCTATGCTGTAGAGGCAGACAAGATCATAGGGACCTTATTCATCTTCTCTGGCATTGTCCTAAACTACATTTGTATTGTACAGGGATGGCGAATACCCTTAATGGAGTATTTCAGACTTGTATATCCCTTGATCCTAAATGTTGCCTGTAGAGCATTCTTAGTGAAGTGAATCCGGAGATGGCTAGAGTAGCAGTTACACGTTCTCTTTTTGCAGGCCTGTAAGTTAATTTTGCATATGTAGAGATCCCTTGATCCACCCTCTTATGTCTTGGGTAACTCATGTGGGTCCTACTCTCCTGCTTGAATGACACATTTTTCAGTGTTGAGGATGTCTGGGTAAATTTTGAAAAGCTGTGGATCCCATGGCTTGATGTACCTGGCCTGTGCCCAGGGGAACTTATCCACCTGAGACTAGTGCAGTGTTTCTAAACTCCAGTCCTCATGGACCCCCAACAGGTCATGTTTTCAGGATTTCCATTATTTTGCACAGGTGATTTGATCAGTTTCACTGCCTTAGTAATTACCACAGCTGTTTCATCTGAGGGAAATCCTGAAAA
Organism: Staurois parvus; assembly: GCF_062004578.1. Classification (NCBI taxonomy): domain Eukaryota; kingdom Metazoa; phylum Chordata; class Amphibia; order Anura; family Ranidae; genus Staurois; species Staurois parvus. The sequence continues at coordinate 24,416,976 of NW_028317949.1, read as the reverse complement.
CATGACCTGTTGGGGGTCCATGAGGACTGGAGTTGAGAAACACTGGACTAGTGCAATGCTCTCTTGGGTAACCTGAATGGTGCTGTGGCAAATGGGTATAGTACTCTGTACACCCTTTCTCTTCCTGCCTTTTATTGCGTCCTTGTGTCCTTTGAAGTGAATATATCAGTTTGGCATGATATCAGGCCTGTTTTGCACTTGATTCTGTGTACCTTTTGGACTGTATGTCTATACATTGGAATGATATATGTTGTGCAATAAAAAAACTTTTTGATTAAAAAAAAAAAAAAAAAAAGAAAAAGGTCTTTGCAAGAAGATCCTCCCCACAGCCACATCAGTGAAGATTTAGCTGGCTTTTATGGATATTTGGGAGAGTCACATACGCAATGCTTGGATTTGGTTTTGACTGCCGTAACGATAAAAATTTTCTTAAACGAATAAATTTCTAACGGTGTATGTAGTTTTCATTCAGTAAAGTCCATGTATTCCAAAGTCTAATATTAAAAGCGGACAAAATTTTTAAGTACTTTCGAACAACGTACATCAAGTCTTCAAATGTACTGAGAATTTTCGTGCAAACTTCTACTAGTGTATGGTCAACTTTAGCATTCATTGACATAAATGGGGCAATGTTTCACATTTCCATCTTTCTAGGTCACCGGTGATTTCTTTGCTTTTCTGTTGACTACTACCAGCATCAGCTTGTAGCCCTTCCATTCCGTTTCGCATTTGTCCCTAAAGTATGCTGAAAGGACCTCACACTAGTTCAGGGTTATTGTCGTCTCAGGGGTGTTTTTAGTCACTGGATATCCTGAACGATCCGCGATTGTGGAATCAAAACTCTGGCATTGAGCTGCCATGTGTCAATCACAATACTGATTTTGGAAGACTTCAGATGTATGGTGAATTTCACATTTTAAGATGTTATCTCTAATTTCATCACATCTCTTTGAGTACGTGGCCTTCTGGAAACCTTGCAAGCCAAGGCCTGGAAGCTGAAGAAACTGCAGTATCAGGTTTGACACCTTGAACTCCAACCCAACCCTGACATCCAAGATGTTAAAAACCTATTTTCACTGCTATGAGTCTCTGGGGGTCTCTTTATGTACCTTTTTGGTGGGCTATGTTCTTCCCTTTCTACAGGTGTGTGTAGAACAATGTTATGGCTCTTGTCACCATCAAAGGCCAGATGTCTACCCTGTCTGTTCTTTTTCAATGTCCTCTTCCCAATAATTCTCTGATTCATACTTCACACGTTCTTGTTCAACCCCCACTCCATCTGTGGAATTTTAATCTTGTATTGTCAGTGTTGTGAATACACCTTGTTTGAGCCAATTCTGGACATTTCCTTTCCTTTAGTCCTTTTGCCATCACTTCAGCTTGAAATCTTAGCAATGCCCTTTTTTTACCTTAATGAGAATATTTATACCTCTGCTGTTTCAAACACCTGTTCAATCCAAGTAGACTTTTCTTCATTGTGTGCATGTGGTGAGGGGTGTCAGGATCTACTTTTCAGCTGCTATTTGTAGGTAGACATATTCCTTGTTTTTTATTTCAGATATTCCTAGAAGAGGCTTTCCTGCTTCCATGTCCACCATTTCTAAGTGAATTCGATAGGTTATCGTGCAGGCCTATGACTTGCAAAATAAGGTGTCTCCTTTTCTCATTAAAGCCCACTCCAACAGATTAGTGAGTACTCCTTGGATTCTTTAACATCAGGCTACTGTCTTAAGGTCTTCAAGGTTTACAAGGTCAATACTGTCTCTGCAGATGCTTGTTTCAGTAAAAAAGGTCTGCAGGCTGCTGTTTAATACCCTTGTTTTCCCCTTGTTATGGGGTTATTGTTTAGCTGGTTTTTCCTGTGTTTGGTGTGCCCACCCTCTGTTGCTTTTGAATATCACCTTTTTTTTTTGTTTGTTTTTTTTTACCATAAAACTAGATCCCTCCAAGAGTACAAAAACCCTATTTTTTCTCAATCTCCATAAAATAATTTTTCTTGGAATCCACTGAGGAGACATGGTTCCTCTCATATGCTTTTCTTTGTATTGCTTGTTACAACTGAGTAGGTGGGAGGGGTTATATTTACTAGGGGGCTGGTCCTCAGTTTTTGTGTGTCTAATGTATTTCTCCTGTAGGTAACAGTATAACAATGGTTGCTTATTACCATAAAATGTCTATCAATTGACTCAGTGAAAAGGATTTTGCAGAGTAAAAATAATTTTTCTTAATTTTCTCCAGATTTCAAGGCATACCTGCAATGTAAATATGGAGCTTTTTTCCTCCCAGAACTGCAGGCTGCTCACAATTTGTTTCTAGCACAAAGGCACTATTGGTTACCGAAAGACCTATCGAAATACATTCAATCATTATTATTGTATTGATCTGCTTGAAGGTTTCAGAGGGCTATGAATACTCTCTCTGCCCCCAACTGACACCTTGGTCTTGGCAATTGGCTGCTTAGGAGTCAGTGCTGCAGCAGTGAAGTAATCGAGAGATTTGCACACTCCTTTATACTTGGTTTGTTATTAACCGGTTATACACGGATCATAATTCAGCAGGGACAGCCAAATTTTAATCCATATATAGGCATCTTGGGTTGTACAGAAGTTGATTTACTTACTACCAGTCTGTCAGTTTTTTCCCTTTCGATCAGTGCAACCAGCTATAGCCAATGGCACTGATCTTTGTATTCTGATGGCAGGAAGGCTGTCCGATGTCAGAACACAATACCACAGCAGAAGGATTCCCCAATCCAAATATGTGGATTGGTAAATCAGATTGTTTTTTCTTTTCATTCAACCAGCAGGTTGAACAAAAATAGATGATTGTATGGCCTGCCTACGAGAAGAAGCAAGACTGGAAAGAAGCTACTAAGTGAACTGTGACTTTATCCTGTAAGGCTGCACTATAACACTGTAGTGTTTTGTGACTGCAAGCAAAAAAAAAAAAACAATGCAAGACATTGTTAATGGTACCCCAAACATGGCTGGAAGATGTGCGCTTTTTGTTAAATAAAAAAAAAAAAACTTGCAAAGCTCAAAAATGTGCACAAGTTAATTTTCTATGTGTATGGCAGCCCATTGTCGTGCAGAGAAGTGCAAAAACATGCATATGCATCACATAATCTATATCATGTTAACTAGTGTATGAAATAATTATAAACTATTTTGCCATGTTTGCCTGTTAGACATAACTTTAATTACAAATGTTTTTAGTTACAATTATTTCATAGTGAATTGACTTTTCTATAATGTCTTCTAAGTATTCAAAAACGTTTTTTTGCCAAGGGTTTTGTACGCTCTTAACTATACTATTGCCTTGTGTGCTTGTTGCTAAGGATAGTTTCATGTATCGCCCCTAGATTGCCTCCCAAAGGATCAGTTCTGTGGACCTATCCTGTTGTAATTTGGAGCACCTACCTGAAAACCTGTTTTATAGCCAAGATCTTACCCATCTGAACTTGAAGCAGAATGTTCTCCGGCTTAGTCCTTGCTCTGTGGCTGAGGGAACTCTTGATGACCTTCAAAGGTAAAAAAAAGGAAAAAAAAAGTGTTTCTAATGTTGCCTTTTTGTTTTCTTATTTTCTTGAAAAACTGAAAAAATGTCAGTTATTTTTTGGTAAATGGTGCTAACCTGGAGCTGTTGTGGGCATTTTCATGTGTGGGTTTTTTCTCTCTAGGCTGTTTTTCATGTTTGGTGGTTCTTGAAAATGAAGCTCAATGCATACATACTACATTTTGTACTCAATGCATACATACTACACACACGCACACACACACGCACACACACACATATACATACACAGAGAGCAATAACACAGCAAAGAGATAACAGAAGTTTTAGAGAGGTAGAGTACTTGCCAAAAGTCCTGGGTTAAGCAGATAAAGTTTCAGAGCAAAAGGGGTGTTATCTCCCAAGTTGGTTCCGATGTTAAAAGGGAGATTTCTTCAACTCAACCCAACTCCCTTTTCCAAGCATAACAGCCTTTTCTAGGAACTCAGCAGGGTGTCTCCTTGAAGCAGAGAACCAATCGCCTCATTTGGGGAGGGTGTTGTAGGCAGGGGACTCAGGCTAGAACCAAAATCCCTCACAAGTTGATATCAGGGCAATAACCTTCCCTAGGTACATGTAACATTCCATCCAGCGGTAGATTAATGTGCAGAATCATCTGCTGAACGTCTAGATATTAAACATGCCATAATTTACTATTTCAGCTAGAACTATATGGCTTTCTGCTCTCCTGTAGACTCAACTAGGGGGTATAAGATATCAGACGACTCGCATTAAATTGAGCTATCCAAATATATGCTTGGTTTTTATGTAATTATTTCCCATCTCCAGATATAAAATTATATGCAAAAGTGGGGTTTAAATGTGTTGTCTTGTTTTACGGCTAGTTGGAATGTCTTTGAAGCCCAGTGAAGGGCTGACTTATGGCTTTACGATCCTTTCCGAGCAAGAGTCTCACAGACATACTGGGGCCAGGCTAATTGGGGTTTATAACCATGAAGCTCTCCAGCTGGGGCCTGATGCCTTTTGAACTCAGCATACACACACAGAGACCACGTGTCGCTCAACAGAGAGGGAGGGGGGATTGGAGGGAGAGAGATGCAAGAGAGATGACCGCGTCCATCTCTGTGTGCACGATTGCTACAGTTGACACTACTAATACAGTCATCTTTATTATCTGCCCGTCTTTCGAGTTTAGCTGGAGGGTGTCCCAATCTCGTTCTGTTAGGTCCGACCCCCTCATTCTTTCATGAATGGAAGACTAATGGAGTCCTGCGAGACTCCGAAACGTTGCCTTTCTTTAACTATGTGATCGTTCATTAAAACTTTTGGACCCATATTGGTGATCCTCGGTGTGCTGGTGACATTCTCCCTTGCTGATTCTGTTCAGTTCCATTCGACGGTCGCTGCAGCTCCCACTTATACACACAGCCATTTTTAACGCAGGAACTTGTTTGTTTGGATTGTACACTTGCATGCACAGGTCATTTGCCTAGGTGGACTTGAATATTTTTTCAACAATTTGTTTTTGGATACATTATTTTAATTTATGCACACATGTGCACATTTTTATGGAGATTTTATTGCAATGCTTTATATGACATTTTACATAGATCTTTATGTAGTTTTTAGTTCAGCACATTTACACATGATCATCTAATGTTAATGATCCAAGTGACTTCAAAAGTAACCTCTCGAAGATGGTTGCAATAACAGGAAGTCTAGTGTGCATAGAAAAATACCTGTAAGAAAAATCTTTTATCAGAATTTCTTTTTTGTAGGTGATGAATATTCTCAAAACTTTTCTTCTTGCATTGTGAATATCACTAGGCCTTTGTATTGGCTAGCAGTTGAGATTTGTTGAAGTAAATCAAGAGCAGTTTGGAATAAACTTGTTCTTTGAAAGACTGCTTCCTTCATCTATCTCCGAGTAACAAAGATCCTTTTATTCCTATTTGGCCTTCCATTCATTTGCCATTACATTGTACTCATGTGGCTTCCAGGCACCGCCTTCGATCTTATCCCCTTCTCTATACTTGTCCTTATAGTTGTTAGGCAACAGCAAATGAGCTGGCTACACATTCACATTAGGCAGACTCTCATCTGCTGACTTTTTATTCACTTCCTTTTGCACAGAGATGAAATTCTGACATCACTTCAGAAAATTGCATTTAGCTATGTGGTCACACGTAGCAAAATATTACTAAGCCACAATGATTCTCTGCCATATATGAACCATTTTTTTGGTCATAGCAACTAATTTATGCATAGATTTTACAAAGTTAAGTTTAGGATTCTCTGGTTTGTTTTGCATTTATTTTTTGCATTGTCCTGTAAAATCAGTAAGGAGGTGGGTTAAAATCTTCAACAGCAACAGAAAATATTTTTGTTTAATGTTACTCTTCAGAATAACCCTACCTCATCTGCCCTCTAACTAATCATTAGTTGTAAAATAAAGCCCCACCTAAATTCCCTTTTGCCCTCTTAAATCCTTGGTCATCTGTCAGTCTGGTCCCAAGACTCCTTCTGTGCACAGGAGGCAGTGTTCTTCAGGTATCCACATCACTGGCTGCATTTTAGGTTTTGCCCAGACATTTTTTTTTATTCCTGTGCATGTTGCTGTTGGAAATTTTTTTTCAATTCCTTTCTAGTAAAACACTGGTCGCCTGGGGAGAAGTCTTTGACATAGTGCCAGATAGTAGTAAAAACCTAGCAGGGGTTTTTATCCTACTCCACTCCATACCCTGGTCCTCCATGCTTACAAAGCCCAGAAGACTGGGAACTACAGTCTCCAAGCCAAAGTTCAAAAGAGTCTTTGTGTATCTATCTTTTTTTTTTTTTTTTTCTTTTCAGAAATAGTTTAAGTTTTAAAGGGTTAGGTCAACTGTATTTATTGATGACTCTGGTTCCCATGAGAGATATATTTCCCCTTGCTTCCTGTACTAGTGATTGCTGTGATTGGAACTGAGTTTACATATCCTCAATGGAGATGTATGCAGTAGCAAAAACAGGACAGGAGTTCTAATCCTTTGACATAATGATTTTAGCTAGAGAAGTATTATAGATAAAAGCTTTCTATAATAAATGTAATCATTGTTTTTGTTTTGCTGTTTTCTTCCAGATTCACAAAGTTGAGGAGCCTTAATCTTTCCAATAATAATTTAGGAGAGTTTCCACTGGCTGTCTGTAGTATCCCAACTTTGACGGAACTAAACCTTTCGTGTAATGCTCTTCGTGTGATACCCTCTGCAGTAGGAGGCATGCACAAGTATGTATTGGCTGTGAGCTATGACAGTGTTTCCCATTAACCAGTCCTTTAGACATAATCCTGTTTGCATCTGAAAGCCAGTTTATAGTATTTTGTAAATATATGTATTTATTTATTTGTATGTCATTGGATTGTATTTGAAAAGGTTTAGTGAGTTTTATTTGTAATGTGTGCTAAGCTTTTGGTGCGAAGTAAAATTTGTGGTAAGTCTTTTCATTTTGAATCAGAATTTATCAAGATTGTACTCAACTTTGTGTATTCATTGGAGAAACCTTCCCAACAGCAACGAAGACCCTGCCCCTCTTCACAACAAAACAGACCTTTTGGTGGCAGTTCAAACTTAATATATTTGACATATTGTGAAAAAAGGCAGAATGGTAGATTTCTATTTCAGGAATGCAGTTTATAAACGTCACTCCAGAAATACTCTCAGGTGGCAAGTGCTTTCTTTAACCACTTGCTCTCCTGATGATTTACCCCCCTTCCTGACCAGGCCATTTTTTGCATTATGGCGCTGAGTTACTTTAACTGACAGTTGCGTGGTCATGCAATGCTGCACCCAAATTAAATTTACATCCTTTTTTTTCCCCACGAATGGAGCTTTCTTTTAGTGGTATTTGATCGCCTGTTCGCTTTTTTTTTTTTTTTTGTGCTATCAAGAAAAATAAAACAACAATTTTGAGGGAAAACAATATTTTTGACTTTTTGCTATGTCCAGTAAATTAAAAAAAAAACTAATTTCATCATAAATTTAGGCCAAAATGTATTCTACTATGTGTCTTTACTGAAAAAAAATCTCAATACGTGTAAATTGGTTTGCGTGAAAGTTATAGTGTTTACAAATGGCAGTATATATACTGGGATGGTTTAATTTTATTTTTACTAGTAATGGCGGCGATCAGCGACTTATAACGAGAGTGCGGCGGTCATTCTGACACTGGAGGGAACTGACTTGGCGTCACTGACATTCCCAGTGACACCAATACAGTGATCAGTGCTAAAAAAAAAAAAAAAAAAAAAACACGGACACTGTACTAATGGTGCTGGGCAGGAAGGGGTTAACATGAGGGGCGATCAAAGGGTTAACTGTGTGCTGTTTTTCTGTAAGCTGTGTCTGTGCGCTTCACTTCTTTGTATGCCTTCAATATCAGCATTTTTGCTTCATTTCCAAAAATGTATGGCTAAAATTGATCACTGTGAGGGGTCTACTTTCTAAAAACGAGTCTTTTCAGAAATGTTTGTACTGTTCCAAACACTTCCTATGTTTTTTTAACAGAACGATTTCCTCTTTATAGTAAAAATAAAAAAACAACTGGAGCAATATTAAACCCAACATTGATTATAATGCAGTTTACCATTTCTTAGATGTGCTGGCTGCATTATAAAATTAATTTTGATAGTGTTTCATCAACAAGTATTTAAGTCAAACTATCACATCACTGAACACAGAACAATGGCCCAGGAAGGGATATTAACTGGCTGGTACTGAAGTGTTTAAAAACTTGTCAAACTGCCGTTGTGGAAATGTCAAAGAGCATTAGTTTGTCATGGCAGCTTACTGGCTTGCCTGACTGTTTCATAGTTTGCATGTCTGCCTCGTTATGCTGTTATATTGGTCAGATATTATATAGGTCTTTCCGATTTGCTAAAGTCAAAACATCAGGAATATGTAATCTTTCTGTTGCACCAACATCTATTTTACTATGAAATCTCAAGCTTTTATCATATTTTTTTGTAGTAATGTCTTTTTTTTTTTTTTTTTTTTGTATGTATTTTTGCACCACCTAGCTTGCAGACGTTCCTTGTAGATGGCAACTATCTCCAAACACTGCCTTCCGAACTGGGGAAAATGAGCCAGCTCAGCTATTTGGGTCTCTCATTCAATGAATTCACAGAAATCCCTGAAGTTCTGGAGAAAATGCAATCCATAGACAAACTTTGTATGCCTGGAAATTCTCTGCAGGTGTTGAACCTGCAGACCCTCAGACGGCTTCCTCATATGAAACACGTGGATTTAAGGTAAACATTGTATTGTAGTTTCTGATGTGCACAGTTCAACATAGTCCTGAAACTTACGTATGTTACTGCCAAACTCTGCATCGAACAGTCAGCAAACTCTGCTTGCTAGACAAAAACTAGGTATTTGGGAATCCATGAACATTTTTTATCTTTGTCACTACAGATACATAAGCATACACTATATTGCCAAAAGTATTGGGACACCCCTTCAAATCATTGGATTCAGGTGTTCCAATCACCTTCATAGCCACAGGTGTATAAAATCAAGCACCAAGCATGCAGACTGCTTCTACAAATATTTGTGAAAGAATGGGTCGCTCTCAGGAGCTCCGTGAATTAAAGCATGGTACCGTGATAGGTTGCCACCTGTGCAATAAGTCCATCCGTGATATTTCCTTGCTACTAACTATTCCACGGTCAGTGGTTAGTGGTATTATAAACTGGAAACAACTGGGAACAGCAATTCAGCCACAAAGTGGTAGGCCATGTAAAATGAAAGAGCGAGGTCAGCGCATGCTAAAGCGCAGTGTGCAGAAGTCACCGACTGTCTGCAGAGTCAGTACCTAAAGAGTTCCAAACTTGTGTGGCCTTCAGATTGGCACAACAACCATGTGAAGAGAGCTTCATGGAATGGGTTTCCATGGCCGAGCAGCTTCATCCAAGTGCAATGCTTCGGATGCAGTGGTGTAAAGCATGCCGCTACTGGACTCTAGAGCAGTGGAGACATGTTCTCTGGAGTGATGAATCATGCTTCACTGCCTGGCAGTTCGATGGACGTGTCTCGGTATGGCGTTTGCCAGGAGAACGGTACTTGTCTGACTGCATTATGCCAAGTGTAAAGTTTGGTGAAGGGGGATTATGGTGTGGGGTTGTTTTTTCAGGGGTTGGGCTTGGCTCCTTTGTTCCACTGAAGGAAAGTCTTAAGGATCAGCATACCAAGACATTTTGGACAATTTCATGCTCCCAACTTTGTGGGAACAGTTTGAGGATGGCCCTTTCTTGTTCCAACATGACTGTGCACAAAGCAAGGTCCATAAAGACATGGATGAGCGAGTTTAGGGTGGAGGAACTTGACTGGCCTGCACAGAGTCCTGAACTCAACCTGATAGAACACCTTTGGGATGAATTATAGTGGAGACTGCAAGCCAGGCCTCCTCATCTGACATCAGTGCCTGACCTCACAAATATGCTTCTGGAAGAATGGTCAAACATTCTCATAGACACACTCCTAAACCTTGTGGACAGTCTTCCTGGAAGAGTTGAAGCTGTTATAGCTGCTAAGGGTTGGCCAACTCAATATTGAACCCTACAGACTAAGACTGGGATGTCATTAAAGTTCATGTGCGTGTAAAGGCAGATGTCCCAATATTTTTGGCAATATAACGTAGATGCATACATGTTGCAAAATGTGCGTTGCGGACTTTGCATCACTTTTTTTAATAGATGGGACACCGTTACTGATTTAAAAAATCCTCCCCAGATAATCGTACTCCCCAGAAAACTGTGTCATTGTGAAATGTGATGGCTAGGTATTTTTCCACTGTCCAAAACCCATGTAGAAGTCTTCTTCCACAACATGCACTGATCACTGCAGTTTTCTTGGAGAAGCCATGAGCTGTGTAGCTTTAAGGGATACTTTATCATCCAAACGCTCCAAAGCTGTAAAAACTGTCCTTGAGACAAATAAGTCAAAGCCTTAAGCCGGACATACATGGGTCGAATTCTGAAAGAATTTTCTTTCAAAAATCTTTTTTCTAAGAATTTTCGTTTGAATTTCGCACCATTAGTGGGCCACAGGAACGGCCAATTTTCTAGCAAGCATCAAATTTGAGTGATTGGACATGTTGGAAATTTTTTGAAAAACGATCACATTTTTTTTTCTTCTTCTTTTTATCCTTTATAAAAACATAATCACAATCTCAGAACTTATCCCCCCCTCCCAGACCCTCCCCTCCTACCTATTCACCACCCTGCAATTCTCTGCAATTCCTATTCTTTTCTAGGGGTCCAATCTCGACAAAGGAAGGAGCAAGTAAAACTTTATTGTTCTATATTAATCCCCCATCAACTCCAAATTTAACTTTGACTTTTTAAATTCATTATTTCGGCACCTCCTGTCTCCTCCAAAACTTGGTTATCAATCCCTTTGCTGCGTTCAAATAATACAATAAACCAGATTTTTTTTATATTTTTTGACTGAAAGCTTGGTACTGTGAAAAAGGCAAGTCTCTGGGTCTTTTATTACTTCTTCCTCTGAATTTTTGTGAATCAAACTTACTATTTTCCCCCAATACTCTTGAATTTTAGGACATTCCCACCATATATGATACATTGTGCCTCTAACTCCACATCCACGCCAACGCAAAGGTGAATTATCCCCACTTAATCTATGTGCCACACTCGGTGTGATATACCATCTTGCCAAACACTTATAATTCATCTCAACCTCCTTCATATTTACATTTCTGTGAATTATTCTATACATTTTCCTCTGTTTTTCCGCATCTAGTGTTATTCCTATATCCCTTTCCCATTTTTCTATACATGGAGGCCTTATTTCAGTGTTTATTTCGTTGAGAATCTTATATATTTTAGAATTTCCGTGTTTCCCATCTCCCCGTGTATCTAACAAATGCTCAATAGGGTTCCAATCCTTTCTTATTCTTAAAGGCTTTGGAAGCTTCCCTATAAAGTGTTTCAATTGAAAGTAACGCCACTGATCCATTTTTGTGAAAACATCTTTTTTTTTTCCAGTTCCTTAAGTGATTCTATTTCCTCCCCCACCATTATATCCCTTAATTGTGAGTCTTCCTTCTTTATCCACTTCCCTGTGATACCTTCTTTACCCAGGGGAAAAACTCTGTGGACCCTAAGGGCATTAATAATGAACTAAATTCCCATCCCACCTGTTTGTGTAAAGCATCCCACACTCTTAAAACATTTAATGTGAACAAGCTTGTGTTATCTACTAATCCTCGGTATTGTGGAGGTAACCATACGATTCTACTTAAATTGGTACAACGTAATGTATTTTCTATTTTAACCCAACTTTTCCCTTTTGCGTTGTGTCCAATCAAAAATTATCGTCATTATTACCGAGCTATAGTATTTTTTCAAGTCTGGTACTCCCAGTCCAACTTTCTCTTTACTTCTGCTTAAAATTTCATAGCTTATCCTCGGTTTTTTTTCCCTCCAAATAAATCTTAACTTTTTTTAATTGTTCTAAAATATACTTCTGGTAATTTAATTGGTATCATTTGAAATTTATATAGAATTTTTTGGAATGATCGCCATTTTTATCACATTTATACGTCCTGTCCACGACGGGGTACCCCCTCCTAATTTCATCCTTAATCTAATTTAACAAAGGGAGGTAAGTTCTTGGAGGCTACAGTTAGTTTTATTCCTAAATATTTTAGTTATTTTCCTCACCAAATGAAGGGGAATTCCTTCTGTAATCTATTTTTCTCACTATTTGGAAGATTTATATTTAAAATCTGTTTTTGTTGGATTCATTTTTAAATTTGATATCTCCCCGTACTCTTAATTTCCCACCTTATGCTCTGTGTCTCCTATCCAGATTCTTCCTTTTATATCTATATTATTCCTTTTTGTAGCTAATAGAGATTCTAATGACAAAACATACAGAAGTGGAGACAGGGGACAACCCAAAATACTCTGATAATTCCCCGTTGACCATGATTGCTGCAGAGGTTGACTATATAATTTCCTTATCCATACTCTATCATTCTCGGACCCATCCCTTATACTTCCAGTGTATCCAACATATATCCCCAATCTACTCTATCGAAAGCCTTTTCAGCATCAATCGAGAGAACCACCACAGGGGTTTTTTCTTGCCTACTTTTTTGTATGACAAACAATGATCTCAGTCCCTTATCTCTACCCTCTCTCCCTGGGACAAATCCCACTTGATCTATGTGTATCCATTCCGGCATATGATCTTTTAACCTATTTGCCAGAACTTTTGCATATAGTTTAGTGTCTGTGTTTAATAAGGAAATCAGCCTTTCCTTCTTTATGCATGAGAACTACATGTGCTTGTAGGGATTCCTTCCTCCTTTCCATCTCTCCACCCAATGCAGTCATATATATCCTCAATTTAGGTACTAATAGTTCTTTATGGTTTTTATAATACCTCACAGTATATCCATCTGGTCGTGGGCTTTTCCCCACTATTGTACTTTTTAATGCTGTTTGTATTTCTTCCTGCGTTATTTCTAATTTGTGAGATTTTAATTGCTCCTCCCTTTTTTTGGTAGTCCCGCCTTTAAGTGTCCGTCTTTTTTCTATTTTTCCTACCTCTTCTTTATGTCTAGAACTGTTGGGAATAATATTATATAGGTTATTATAATATTCTTTAAACACTTTGGCTATATCGTTAGTTGAATACACTAATTCTCCTTTGGGATCCCTTATTTTCTCTATATAGTTCCTAGTTTTCTTTTTTCTCTGAACTGTCATTAAATATTTTCCTGGCCTGTCTCCCCAACTATATCTCACTTATTTTATTAAATACTCTTCTCTTCTTCCAGGAAATTATTTAATTCTTTTATTTTTTACCCTCTGCATAATCTCTTTTGTTACTCTGTGTCCTAGCTCACAGAGTTCCCTAAGAAGAGTATTAATTTTTTTGCTTCTTTCCCTCTTCTTCTTAGCTCCTATCGCTATCAGAATTCCTCTAATATACGCCTTATGGGCCTCCCACACTGTTGCCTCAAACACTTTCTCCGAATCATTCTCTTCAAAGAATTGCTCTATTTCTTTTTTTAATTTTCTCATCAGTCTCCTGATCCTGAAGTGTCTCATTTAATCTCCAACCATTTTCCCCCTTCTGCTCCTTCCCCCATAGTAGTTGCATTGTGACAGGAGAGTGGTCCGATATTGACATCACTTCTATTTTTACTTTGAACAAAGACTCAAGGAGTCGATGTTCCAGCAATATATAATCCAATCTTGAATACTTCTCATGTGCATGTGAGTAAAACGTGTAATCTCTGTCCTTCATATGCTTAATTCTCCATATATCTACAAGTTGACATTGATATATAATTTTTTTCAAGGATCTCAGAGATCTACTTTCCTCTTTCTGCACAGGAGACGTCCTGTCTATCTGAGGATCCATACAAAGATTGAAATCTCCTGCCACAATTAAACTACCTTTTTTGAAATCCAATAATTTTTTCAGAGTATCTTTTAGGAATATCTGTTTTTTTTAATCGGGCAATAAATATTTGCTAGTGTGCAATCTATTTCTTGTAGTTTTCCTTTCAGAAGCACAAATCTGCCTTCAGGGTCTACCAAACTATCTTCCAATTTAAGCCTTATATTTTTTGCAAAACATATTGCCACTCCTTTTAGCTCTTCTAATTAGGGAATCTGCATAAAACCACATTGGATAATATTTGGAATTCAGTTTCACATTTGTTTCTGGCCCCAAATGTTTCTCCTGTAGAAAAACCACTGAGGACAATCTATGCTGAATCTCTGGAAATATCCTAAATCTCTTCCCAGGGCTATTTAAACCATTAACATTATAAGTCACAAAGTGAATTTCTTCCATTCTTCCCTTTTCCTCCATCCCCGCTCTCCTCCTATCTTGTCCAAAACTTTTCCTTCGTTCCCTAAAACTTCTCCAAACTACTATATCTCCTACTATATTGCAGAGTCTTAACCTACCTACCCCCTCCCCATACCCTTCTCCTTCTCTCCCCCTGTCTCCCTCTTAGGCGCCCGACGGGAACCTGACGTTATTTATTTGAAAATATGGGACCCGCTATGTTCTTCGTTGTGACCCCTATATGCAACCCCCACTCCTATTAACAGTCCATATTTACTTCATTTACATTACATTTTTTTTCAACCTTATAGCATATATTACATTTTGTTTCTTCTACCACTCTCACTCACCCTCAGACTTTTTTCTCTTTTGCACTTCTGGGGGGGGTGGCATCTGTCGATCTTCTCGGAGGGGGCTGCAAAAGAGGGCCTCTTTGATCCGATAGTCTCTCTGATGAGGGGTTCCTTCTCAGACACAGGTCTTTTTTTTTTTTCCCCCCTCTTCAGGGTCCAGTCCACTGCACTCTTATTTACTTATTTAGTGCTCATTCACAAGGAGAGAGGAAGGGGGGGTTAAGGGTGACAGGGAGAACTAGGCAGATCAGGAGAGCAAGGAGAGAGGGGGAGATCAAGACCTCGTGTACACTCCTATGCGGGCCGGCATCTCTCTCCTCTCTGGGCTTCCCTGCAGCCGGTCATGTGCCCACCCGGCGTCTTCCGTGCCTCTGCTCTCAAGGCTTTCTGCCCTCCTCCTCCCAACACGCCGAGGGCTCCCGGCTGACAGCCCCAATGCAGGATCTCATTCACGGGTCTCCGCAGCCTACCTGCTCACTCCACTTCCCTGGTTAGGTCATAGCACCAAATAGCTAGACTTTGGGGAGCCTGGGTGCGGGAGATCTCACCATGATCTCCCGAACGACACCATAGTCAGGCTCCTCCCCCACCTGTGCCTTCTCTGTCTCACAAACGCATTTCTAATCAATGATGGGAGAATCATGTGAAAAATGTAATCGAAAAAAGAATTGAACATGAGCTGTGACCTGGAAACCAAAGAAAATTCTTGGCTGTAGCAACATGAGGTGAAATTAAGGGCTTGGTTGGACGAATCTCGAAATCAGTGGTGGCAACATCGGATTACAAAATGCACGAAAATTCTGATTTTCTAAAGAACATTTGTTCGGAATTTGACTTGTGTATTTCCTGCATTATACCTTGTTTATACAACAGGTTGTGCTAGAAACCAAAACCACATCATCTAGAAAGAAATAAAGAAACTCTCTTGCTTCCAAAATATCAGCTTGTAAAGTAGTTCTAAATTTAGCATAAAAGATAAAATATTACTCCAGTAAGTAAGGAATATATTGATAAATAAGTAGGACAATAACAGTTGCACTTTTGTAAAATATGCAGACAAAAAGTATTCCAAAATGCTCATTGAAAGCCATTTGTTGTAGGCAATGGTCATTTTTAAATGAGAAATCTCGGGGCCCCAAACATTCCAGAC
This sequence comes from Staurois parvus, assembly GCF_062004578.1. NCBI lineage: Eukaryota > Metazoa > Chordata > Amphibia > Anura > Ranidae > Staurois > Staurois parvus. The sequence continues at coordinate 24,401,095 of NW_028317949.1, read as the reverse complement.
TGCAAATTCCATGCTGCTTGTAGTGTGCGTGTTGTATATTTTAGTCAGTGATGACTTTACACAGCAAGAAAACTAGTTTCCTGCCAAATGGAACTATTCACAACAAAGTGCTTCCTGTGATTGTGTTTACAACAACCCATGTCTTGTAAGACTAGTTTTGAGTGCGTGAAGTTTTTTTTTTTTCATTCCTTGTAAGTTTAAACCCTCCTGACTCATATATTTTCTTTTAATACTAGCCAATCTGTTTGACCAGAGGAATACTAATTTTTCACATTTTCCAACGTACAGATTATAGCAGAACATAAAGTGGTCCTAAAGGCTCAAGGTTTTTTACCTTAATGTATTCTGTGCATTAGAATAAACCACATGGGTGCACTTCCCCCCTACCTCAGCACTCCTTATACTTAACTGAGCCCCATCTCGATCCAACAATGTGCATGAGAGCAGCGGCTCTCCTGGGTTTCTCCCCTCTATCGCTCACACAACAGTGGGAGCCATTGGCTGCTGTCACAGGGGAGCGCAAGAAGGTTCCCCTATCGGCAGATTCCAGGTGCAAATTTGTTTAGTATTGTTATTATGTGTGTGTATCTCCAAAGGTAAAAGCCGGCAACTTGATGACTTGACAAAAAATGCAGGTACAATGTAAAATGCACCGTGTTTTTGCTTACAAAGATTTCTTCACAGCATACTGTATGTTTCACACTGATCCTAGCAAAAACACGGCAAAAATGCATGTGTGTTTACAAGGTTTTTACAGTACCTGTGACTCAAAAACACACTGTGGACTCCTTTTTATGCATTTTTGATGCGTTTTAGATGCTTTTTTTTTTTGCCACGTTTTCTATTGACGTCAATGGGGAGGTGCTTTTTTTTTTTTTTTTTTAACTGCACCAAAAATGCAGCAATCAGTGTGAAGAGTGCCATTGGAATATACAGTTAGGACCATATATATTTGGACACAGGCACACTTTTAGTTTTTCAGGTATTTACCAAAACATATTCAACCTATTGTTATATAATGGATATGGGCACACTCAGGTTTAATTTGAGGGGGTATGTACAGCTAAATTGGAGGAAGGGTTTAGGAATTACATGAGTAGCCATCCCCCCTTTTTCAAGGGACCAAAAGAAATTGGACACTTGAATATAATCATAAATAAAATGCTCATTTTTAATATTTTGTTGAGAATCCTTTACTGGCAATGTCTGCCTGAAGTCTGGAATCCATGGACATTACCAAAGACTGGTTTTCCTCATTTCTGATGCTTTGCCAGGCTCTAACTACAGCTGTTTTCAGTTGTTCTTTGTGGGTTTTTCTGCCTTTTAGTTTTGCCTTCAGCAAGTGAAATGCATGCTCAATTGGGTTGAGATCAGGCAATTGACTCGGCCATTGCAGAATATTCCACTTCTTTTCCTTCAAAAGCTTCTGGGTTGCTTTTGCAGTGTGTTTTGGATCATTGTCCATCTGTACTGTGAAGCACCGCCACATCAACTTTGCTGCATTTGGCTGAATCTGGGCTGCCAGTATATCTGTAAACATTACAGAATTCCTCCAACTCTGTCTTCTGTCACATCAATAAACACCAATGACCCAGTGCCACTGGAAGCCATGCGTGCCCATGCCATCACACTGCCTCCACCATGTTTTACAGATGACGTGTGCTTTGGATCATGACCTGTTCCAAGCCTTCTCCACACTTTTTTTCTTCCCATCATTCTGTTACAGATTAATCTTCATTTCATCTGTCCAAAGGATGCTTTTCCAGAACTGGTCTGGCTTTTTTCGATTTTTTTTTTTTTTTGGCAAAGTCTAATCTGGCTTTTCTATTCTTCAGGCTTATGAATGGTTTGCACCTTGTGGTGAACCCTCTGTATTTGCTCTCGTGAAGTCTTCTCTTGATTGCAGACTTTGACAATGATATGCCCACCTCCTGGAGAGTGTCCTTCAGTTGTCTGGACGTTGTGAATGGGTTTTTCTTTACCATAGAGAGGATCCTGTGATCTTCCACCACTTTTGTCTTCCATGGATGTCCATGCCTTTATATGTTGCTGAGCTCACCAGTGGGTTCTTCTTTCCTCAGAATGTACCAAACTGCTGACCACTCCTAATGTTGCTGCTATCTCTCTGATGGATTTGTTTCATTTTTGAAGCCTTACAATGCCCTTTTTCAATTGCATGGACAGCTCTTTTGAACGCATACTGTAAGTTCACAGCAATAGATTCCAAATAACACACTTAGAATCAACTCCAGACCTTTTACCTGCTTAATTGATGAAGAAATAAGGAAGGAGTAGCCCACACCTGGCCATGAAACAGCTTTTGATTGAATTATCCAATTACTTTTTGGCCCCTTGAAAAAGGGGGATGGCTACTCTTAAGAGCTGTAATTCCTAAACCTTTCCTCCAATTTGGATGTACATGCCCTCAAATTAAACCTGAGGGTGGGCACTTTCAGCTCTTATCCATTATATAACTATAGCTTGAATATGTTTTGGTAAATACCTGAAAAAAAAACTAAAATTGTGCCTGTGTCCAAATATATATGGACCTAACTGTATGGTCACACACTTATTTTTTTTTTAAACAAAACCGGAAGAAAAACAGATCAATGTGAAACCAGCCTTATATTGAAATTTATATACACAGTGGTAACCCTATTTGGTCAATTCACAGGCAGGCTGCCTTGAAGTGCTGTTACCCAGTGGTTATTCATAACTACTCATTCCCAAAATGCAATTCTGTAGAGGATGGTTAGAAAAAAATTGTTTCTTGTTTGTGACTGCTATTTTATTTCAGCATTGTTTTGAATAGGAAGGCTTAGTGGCTGCATTGAAATCCCAAGCTCTTTCTAGTGGCTAAACTAAAAATCTATATATAAACAAAATAAATCAATATATAAACTGCCACCAAAAAAGTAATATGTGCAAAAAATGTGAGACATCAAAAATCCAAAAGTCCATAATAAAGTGTAGTCCATATATACTTTTCTTTAAAAAATATATTCGCCACAACTGTGTATTCCTTTGTGCTCAACACCCTATTAAAGTGCTAACTCACCAGATGCTGGTGTTGAATCAGCATTTCAATAAAATATTAGTAGATGTGGAAGATTAATCAACAAACTAATCAATCCAGATAATATTCATTCATCAGATGGTTGATCCATTTAGACTCCATCAAGGTACGTATAATCCAATTCCATATGTAGGTAAATAAAGAACACTCGCCATAGCATAATATCGTTTGACTATTTATTGTATCAAAATACCCCCTTTAAAAAAAACTCACAATGTGTAAGTTAAAAACCAGCATTCAATAATATATAGCTGCACAATCTCCAGCTCTCAGTGGCGTCTCACCAGCCACTCTCAGCAACAGATGACATAGTTGTGGTCACATGGTCCAGCCACGTGGTAATGGCATACGCAATGATGTCCTCAAAAGGAGGATCCAGAACCAGAAGTGGGGAAGAATGTGACAGGGAAGCTACTGAAGAAGTTGTTTCCTGGGTTGTATAAAAGACTGAACGTCTGCATGTTGATCATACCCTCAGATGAAGTTGTGTGACGAAACGCGTAAGAGCGCGATCAAGCAGTGATGTCATCACGTATGCCGTTACTACGTGGCTGGACCATGTGACTGCAACTACGTCATCTGTTGCTGAGAGCGGCTGGTGAGACGCCACTGTGAGAGCTGGAGTTTGTGCAGCTTGAAAGCTTACAAAAAGTGGGTTTACATTGGTCTGTGTGTTTTTGCAGTGGTGCACTGAAACGAAAATTCCGGTGCCGAAACAGATACCGAAAATTCAGAATGCATGTGGCCGAAAACCAAACCGAAATGTCTGCGTATGTGGGGGTGCTCCAATTTTTTTTTCTTTTAATACTTTCATGTATGTTTTTTATTTATGTTTTCACTTATGATTTTATTGCTATCACATGGGGCATCAATAGTTCCCTATGTGATGGTATATGAGTGACCGGTCCTCTTTGTAGGGGGGAGGGGGTGGGGAGAGGAGCAGTTGAGAGGGCAGGAGAGGAGCAGTGTATACAGTGAGGTAGCATGTTGGTGCCGATTTTTAAATGCAATTGGCAGCTTTTTTTTTTTTCTTCACTATAGCTCACAGAATTAGCTGTCTCTTTCCCCGGAGCTAAAGAACGTTGTTTCTTTTAGCTGGGGGGGAAAGTGACCGCTGATTCTCTGAGCTATAGTGAAGAAGAAAAAAAAAGCCGGCAATTACATTTAAAAACCGGCACTGACGTATAGTGACAGTCACTGTATACACTTCTCCTCCTCTCCTGCCTTTCTCCACTGCCCCCCCTCACATCTGCAGTACACACAGTCCCCTGTATCGGCTAAATTTTTCCTATCGCAGAATGCTGATAGGGCTATTTTCGGCCGATATGTTTCTGTGGCCGAAATTTCGGTGCATCCCTAGTGTTTTTTTTGTTTTATGAACTTTTGAAACCTGTATTGGCTTCTTGACTTCGACAATGGACCCTTCTTGACTATTAGAGGACATCAGCTGCAATCAATGTGAACCCAATTCTTCAATGTTTGGTTAGATCCTCATGGTAGTAAAGCACACTACAGCTAAGTCAACAAAACACAATAGGGAACCAAAGGAAATGTTTATACCAAGGCCAATGGATATGCTTCCCACAGATTAGAAGGTATACTGGATTTTTATGTTGATGTCATGCATGTTTGACCAAAATTAGTCACAAATATCTTGCTTGTATGACAATGTATGAGCTCAGATTTTATTTACACTTAAAATGCGTTTACTTAGTATGTAATAAAATATCTCTCTTCACCAAAAACTAAAAGTATTAACACGATTGAATGTTTTTTTTTCACTCTAGGCTTAATGCAGTTCGAAGTTTAGTGGCAGATGATGTAGACTTCCTGCCTAACATTACCCAGTTGGATTTGAGAGATAACAACATGACAGAGCTTGATGTAACTACTCTAAGTAACTTAGAGGTCTTACACTGTGAAAGAAACCACCTAACATCTCTCAAAATCAGTGGCTACTATTTAAAGGCTCTTTATGCATCATCCAATGGTAAGTTACACTGTGTTATACTTCTGTAAAATCTTTTCTTACCTGTACTGTACTATAAGTATTCATAGACCCTGGGTTTCTTACAGAGAAAGCACTCTTAACTATTTTAGTTTATCTTCAGATTCTTCAATCAGCATTTCATTCAACCTTTCGGTCTTCCAAAACAATAGAAGCAGTGCATCTGGATTGGTGTAACCTCAGTAAAACCTTGAGAGCTGTACCCAGACTCCATGCTGTGGGGGACTTACTGCTTTTGGCTGCAAGGTTCCTGCTGCGGCACTCTAATTGGGGTCTGTTGATCCTTTTGTTGCTGGGCTTATTGGCACAGCTTACCTGTTTTTGCCCACCGTACTCTTTCATTGCATGGGGACATCCTATGGTCTATGAATACTCAGCCAGTATCCTGTAATGTACAATTAATATAAGAGAAATGTTTCTAACCTGTAAAATCCATATCATGGCATGCAGTACAGGACACAGGCCATCCTCCCTTCTTTCTTGGTTACTCTACATGCTTTCAATAAAACAAAGGACTTACAGAATGGGGTAGGGTTATAGGGAGGGTGTCCAGGGGGGAGATTCATCCTCTTAGTTCTGGTGGATACAGTCGCCAGAACCAAAAGTGTTGGGAAACCTAAAATTTGCAGTTGTCATCTGAACAAGAGGTGAGGGTAAAACCATGGTCATGCCTTCAGAAGCATTAAACCAGTGATCTTGAATCCCAACTCCAGCTAACATATTCTCTTTTATGTATGGAGCAGGAAAGGGCTATACTAACCTAACAGAAATTTTCACTCTGAACTTCAAAATACAAAAAGTTTGATTTAGTGTTTAAGTACTGTGGTATTGCAAGGTTGTGTTAGTGTATGAAGAGGTACCCTATGATCTTCATTTTCTGACTTTTTTGAAAGCTCAGCATATCTTGTAAATGGCTAACAACGTTGTGACACTATAGAAAACTCAGCCTGCATTCTAAAACGGTTCAGTAAAGGGAGAACTTCACTGAAACTACCAGTATTTGATGCAGTTTTTTATTTGAGATATTGCTGAGTTTTCATGTGCTTTTGATTTGCATGTGAACCTCATGGAGAACTTAAGTGTGCAGTCAAAAATGGAAGAGTGTGTTTGTGTGGTGTGCAATGCTTTTTTATATGGAATAATACAGGTGATATCTTTTGGAAAGGTACCTTCAGACTTTTTAGGAAATGCAATTAATTTCAGGTTTTCTTATTCATTGTAACTTTTGTAGATGCAGGTAGCACATTCTTTTGATTACTATAAAGTTCTGTCTTCTTTTTGTAGAACTCATCCACTTGAATGTGTATCCTGACCCTTGTAATCTGGCCCTTATGGATATTTCCAGGTATCGTGCTTTTAAATCGCTGTTTTTTTGTTGGTTTTTTTTGTATGCTTATACATCTTTGTGCTATTAAGGGGGTGTAGTATACGTCATAGAATCAACAATTATATAATTTCTTTGGATCTTCTTCTCTTACAGGGATATTGAATTAAAATTCATGGAGGTCCAATCAGAAAAATCTTCTGCCAGCAGAGGTCCATATCGCATGTTTTTGCGATGACTCTGGTCCTTTACATCACAGCCCCCTTTTCTTATATCACAATCCCCTTCGTACATCGTCCTCAGTCCCCGACACACGTCGGTGTCCTCTGCTGCCCACCCCTTCAAATCATCCTCTCCCCTCCCTTACAGCTTCCCCTTCCCACAGCAGTGTCCATCACCCCCCCTTAAGGCTCTGCTCCCTTCACATCACAGCCCCCCACAGCTGTGCCCCCTTATTCTTATTGCAGCCCCTGAAGCTCTGTGCCCCATTCACATTACCACCCCCCACAGCTCTATCCCCCCAATTTACATTGCACATCTAGTCCCCCTTAGTCACATTACAGCTCCTGCAGCTTTTCCATGCCATTCACACTAAACCCCCCTCCTCTCTTTCCCCCAGTATACATTACACTCCCTGCAGCTCTGCCCCCCATTTTCATTGCAGTTCTGCTCCTTCACTCTCCTACCTTACTCGGGCATGGAGTAGAGAGTGAGAGTAAAAACATCTCTGGATGGAGGGTGGGAGCTGCTTGAGTTTAACTTACCCATCAGGTTATTGGTTGCTAGGACCACCCTACATCCCAACAACCAATCATCGGCTGGTTAACTTCAAACGTTAACTCCAGCAGCTCCCTCTCCCACCTTCCATCTAAGCTGCTGTGCCTCCCAGTGTTTATCTCGGACTTTTCTGCCTGCCTCCCTGCTTTGCTGTGATACTGACCGCAGTGGTGGCAGCAGAGGTGAAAAACTGGTTCCTAAATGGAGAAACAGTGACTCGGTCCAGACCTGAACTGTGGTCTGTCATTTAGTGTTGCTTGCTGTATTAGAACAATGCTCAGTTTTGATCATCAAGAACTCAGATGAAACTGAGTAATGCCCATCTTTTTAAGATAGCTCATACATTATGCATTATTTTTTTTGTTCAACCAACGGAAACGAAAGAAAATGCTTTGATTCCCCCATCCACACTTTTGATGGATGGGGGTATCTTTCCCACTGTGATGATCAGCATTGCCAACTGTAGCCAGTGGCACTGATAGTTTAGAAAACACCTGACAAGCTGGTTGTACACAAATTAATTGATGGATCAACTTGTGTACAACCAGCCTGCCCATACATGGATCGAAATTTGGCCAGTCCCTGCTGAGCCTGACTAATTTCGTTCCATGTATGGCCAGCATAATACTGATTAAAGTGAAAATCTGTGTTTGAGTGCCTGGAAAAGCAAAAGTGAAGATTGGTAGCAAGAGTTACACTTAAAGCGCAACTCAAGTTAATTGTCCCTTGCAGTGCAGGCACAGCCCCACAGCTTGGTTTTATCTAGGGGGAATAAACTATGCTTGACCAATCCACTGTTCATCCCCACAGCTAGACTGGTCCCCGCAACATCTTCACACTCCACCAGTCTAGGGTCCTGACCTTATCAAGACCAGAGCAGGGTCTATAACGCTTCTCTGGACGTGGAGACGCTAAGGGACAGTCCACCGCTGGATTGTGGGGAAGCACTGCCTGCTGGGGGAATGGAGAATCAGGTAAGTAAAATGGCAGCTGTGGCCCTCCAGCTGTTGAACTACAAGTCCAAACATGCCTCTGCCTTTGGGAGTCGTGCTTGTAACTGTCAGTTTTGCAATGACTCATGGGACTTGTAGTTCTACAACAGCTGGAGGACCACAGTTGCCCACCCCTGTCCTAGACAAAACAAGCAATTAAGCCTTACAGTGCTGGTGCAGTCTCACTTCAAGGGATAATTTCCAGTTTGCCCGGAGTTGGGCTTTAATGGACAGTTTCAGATGTGTGGAATTCACATCTGAAAGAAGGGGTAAACCAAACTGACAGTTATTTAGGGGTATGTTACTACAACCGGATCTAAGAGAGCTGTTACAGAAGTGCGACAGTTGCCCATAGTAAGTTTAATTTTTCCAGTGAAGCAAGAAATCAAGTTGCTGGGGGTAACAATTACATGTTTTGCTTCCATTTACTCATATTTTTTTTTTCTTAATCTCCTTGGGGCCCCATTGCAGTAAAAGGTCAGATTCAGCACATTGTGTAAGATTATCACTAGGTGGTTGCTGGTTTCTTTTTTTTCATTGCTCTTACGCCAAGGAGTTTTTGACAACTGTAAGTTAATATTTAGCTTGTATAATGATTGAACTGTGTTTTAAAGGCCATGCACCAAACTGCTTGGCTTGTATAGGTGTTTTTGTTTGTTTTACAACACTTGCTGAGAACGGCTAATTACAATCTATGAGTAATTCCATTAACGTTGTCATAAAATGCTTTTCTTTTTCCTTATGTTTAACAATTTCTAATAACCCATGTAGATCAATACCTGCATTATAGTAATGTACAAAGGTGTTGTGTATATACACTATATTGCCAAAAGTATTGGGACGCCTGCCTTTATACACACATGAACTTTAATGGCATCCCAGGCTTAGTCTGTAGGGTTCAATACTATGTTTACCTACCCTTTGCAGCTATAACAGCTTCAACTCTTCTAGGAAGACTGTCCACAAGGCTTAGGAGTGTGTCTATGGGAATGTTTGACACTTCTTCCAGAAGCGTGTTTGTGAGGTCAGGCACTGATGTCAGATGAGAAGGCCTGGCTTGCAGTCTTACCTCTAATTCATCCCAAAGGTCTTCTGTTGGGTTGAGGTCAGGACTCTGTGCAAGCCAGTCAAGTTCCTCCACCCCAAACTTGCTCATCCATGTCCTTGGACCATGGACCGTTCTTTGTGCACTGGTGCGCAGTCATGTTGGAATATGTAGGGCCCATCTGCAAACTGTTCCCACAATGTTGGGAGCACGAAGTTGTCCAAAATGTCTTGGTATGCTGGCGGCTTAAGATTTCCCTTCACTGAAACTGAGGGGCCAAGCCCAACCCCTGAAAAACAACCTCACACCATAATCCCCCCTCCACCAAACTTTGCACTTGGCACAATGCAGTCAGACGAAGTACCATTCTCCTAGCAACCGCCAGACCCAGACACATCCACCGGATTGCCAGACAGAAAAGCGTGATTAGTCACTCCTCCACTGCTCTAGAGTCCAGTGGTGGCGTGCTTTACATCACTGCACCTGACACTTTGCATTGCTCTTGGTGATGTAGGGCTTGGATGCAGCTGCTTGGCCATGGAAAGCCATTCCATGATGCTCTCTACACACTGTTGTGCTAATCACGAAATTTGGAGGTCTTTAGCTATTGACTCTGCAGACAGTCATTGACTTCTGTGCACTTTAGCATGCGCTGACCCCGCTGTCATTTTACGTGGCATACCACTGGCAGAGTTTCTTTTGTTCCCAGTTGTTTCGCCTTTATGATACCACTAACCGTTGACCGTGGAATGTTTAGTAGCAAGGAAATTTCACGGATGGACTTATTGCACAGGTGGCAACCTATCACAGTACCACGCTTGAATTCACGGAGCTCCTGAGAGTGACCTATTTTTTCTCAAATGTTTGTTGAAGAAGTTTGCATGCCTAGGTGCTTCATTTTATACACCTGTGCCCATGGAGGTGATTAGAACACCTGAATCCAATGATTTGGAGTGGTATCCCAATACGTTTGGCAATATAATGTACTTGGTATGTGGCCTTTCCCATGATGCCAGTCCATTGAACAAAGTGTGCTGTGGTCCTATTAAATTTGAATTGCATCTCATTGCACCTCATGTATAAGTGGTTTACATGGGTACAATGTGCTAGAAAAAACTATGTGGGTACGGTTTTCTGTGCAGTGAGGTATATTGCCAGTCCATTAAAAATGAATAGACTGCCTAACACTACATGCCTCAAATGCAGCAGTTTCACATTGTGTGACATTGTTTTTGATTGCTAATCCTTTTCCTCGTTATTTGTAGCTCTGTTACCTTCTGTTTTAATGTTGTAAATACTGTTCTCTTATAATCCTCTTGTGTTCTGCAGAAATTGCATAGATTGCCTGCCTGAGTGGGTTAGTGAGAGCAAAAACCTGGAGGTGCTGGATGTCAGTCACAATCTTCTGACTGCACTTCCTGCAAAGTGAGTGTTCTAGACATCCTAGACGACAGTGTTTCTATATGTTATCAGACACTTGTATCCTGCTGTTTTCATCGTTGATCTACCTTGGATTTGGAGCCTCTCCCCCCCCCCCTCTCTCTCTCTCTCTCTCTCTCTCTATCTATCTATATATATATATATATATATATATATATATATATATATATATATATATATATATATATATATATATATATTGTTTTTGAAAGAGAAATTCAAACCTCACAATATTAAATGTGGTTAGTTATCTGTGTTTCCTGTTTGTATGTACCTTATACACTTGAAATTAAGCCAATACCAGTGTGTTTAGACAAAGTAACCAAGAAACACAATACAGTTTTAAACAGTGAGTCCTTTTAATTCCCCCAGTTGCATGTCCTGTCTGCGGGGAAAAGGTTTGTAGCGGTCAGTGTTTTCAGGATTTTGTCAGCAGGTTTGCAGCACTGCTACAGCTCACAGAAAACCTTATGTAAGGATTTCTCATAGAGCAAGTACTTCTTCCCATCAGATTTAAGAATATAATCAATTGATTTAGGGTTCATGTGCACTGCAGCTGGTAAACTCACGTTCAAGAGCTTTTCTGCATAGCAGAGCCATACAAAGCAGTGTGCTTACAGTGGAAAGCACAGACACAGCCTCCTAGTAAACCACACACAGCACCCAGTTAACTCTTTGGTCGCCCCAGATGTTTATCCCCTTCCTGCCCAGTGTCATTACTACAGTGTCATTGATTTTTATTAGCACTGATCACTGTATTGGTGTCGGTGACACCAGGTCAGTTCCCCCCACTGTTAGTCGTGCTATAAGTCACTGATCGCTGCCATTACTAGCAAAAAAAAAAAATCCCAGTGTGTATATATACCGCTATTTGTAAACGCTATAACTTTCACGTAATCCAATTCATTTACATGTATTGGGGTTTTTTTTTTTTAGCAAAGACATAACAGAATACATTTTGCCTTAAGTTTATAACGAAATTAGATTTTTTTAAACATTTTTCTGGACCTGTTTAATCACAAAAGTCAATTTTTTTTTCTCAAAATTGTCGGTCTTTTTTTGTTTTTATAGCGCAAAAAATAAAAATCTCACCGGCAATCAAACACCGCCAAAAGAAAGCTCTATTTGTGGAGGGGAAAAGTACGTAAATTTCATTTGGGTGCAGCGCTGCATGACTGCGCAATTGTCAGTTAAAATAATGCAGCGCCATAACGCAAATTTTGGCCTGGTCAGGAAGGGGGTAAATCCTTTGGAGGGCAAGTGGTTAAGTAAGAATATAATAAACAGATCTGTAATAAACTGTAGGACATGCTAAATGTGTTTGTTCTTGTGCATTTCAGTTTTTAAACCTGCCTTTTGTTTTTTTGTTTTTTTTGTACTAGTTGCAACCCATAGCTAGTCATAATGATTTTTGTGTGGACTATATTATAGCAATCAGTCACTGCTAATAAAAAGTAAACTTATAAAATAAAAACGCATTTAAAGGACTAGTAAATGTATAATGGTCATTCAATCTGGAGGACAGGTGTACAATCAGATTTAATTTTTTTTTTTTTTTTTCGTTTTTGAACTATAGCTGTTTACCAGGAGTAGAAGCTGCTAAGCGTTTCTATCCTTTCTATTCTGACACATGAACATGCCCGCAATCATAAAAGCAGACATGTTCATGGAATGATCATTTGAAGGTAGACATGAGCCTTTTGGGTAGTTCTCACACATCAGGTCAAGTTCATTTGAGTTTATCCGTCAAAAGTATTCAGTAATGATTTTTTCTTTTGATAATTATTATACAGGATTTATATAGCTCCAACAGTTTACGCAGCACTTAACATAAGGGCAGACAGTACAACTACAATACAACTTAATGCAGGAGGGATTAGAGGGCCCTGCTCGTTAGAGCTCACAATCTAGAAAGGAGGGTCAATTGATACAAAAAGTAATAACTGGAGGATGGGCTGATGGAGAAAATACATGTACAGTTGCTAGGTGGGGGAAGGATAGGCCTCTCTGGTAATAGTCTCTGGTAACAAACTGTGTTTATAGCATGCCTGTCTTATGTCACACAGGCTCTTCTGTGCCAACGGTCTGCGGAAGCTACTCGTAGGATTTAATCGGCTTCCCCGACTTCCAGAATGTATTGAGCGCACTCAGCTTGAGATACTGGATGTTCAGCATAACCAGCTTCTGGAACTTCCAGCCAACCTGCTTATGAAGTCAGACAAGTAAGAGAAAGCTGAATGTTTACAGAACATGCTACATTAATACTAATAAAATAAATGCTTTGCACAGTTGATTTAGAGGAGTATGGCAGAGATGCATTGCCATGTTTTCCCCCTTTTTTTTTTTCTTTGGAATTTTTCCTCCTTTGATCTCCAACCAACAGTCAGACTGGGTGACAGGCTAGATAATCTAGATCCAGATGTCACCTCAACCTGGCCAGTGAGTGCATACAGACATTAAGGTACTCTCTTGGTCAGCTGCGACAGCCCCATCCCGAGTTGCCTGAGTTAAACGTCTCGTGGGGACACCTAGCGTCCAAGTCAACCTGACCGACAGCCACCCCACTTTGGTGGAAGGTGGATCTGTCTTGGGAGCGTTACCTGCAACTCCTGCTGGATCAGTAAGTTGATGCTTCCCCCACCCTCGGGCGTGGTGTGGGGAGTGGGTACTCCCTGGGGTGGTCAGCTCTGTTAGGTTGTCTCCCCACCTGGCCTAGAAGGATGCATGGGCAGCCATTTTGGTGGGTATTGAGCAGTGGCCATTTTTCTGTAACCATGTGGCAGTGGCCTTTCGCAGCTTTCTAGTGCAGAGGCCCTGTGTGTGTGGTGTATCCTGCACTCTGGACCAGTTTTGGAATGCTCCTCCACAAGACCATATTTCCTCTCAGCTTCTCTGATGTGCTGGCTTCTATTGTTGGTGAGCTCTGCTGGGGTACCTCCTGTCTATGGCAGCTGTTATGGATGGGTTATTGGCTCCTCTCCGTGGGTGTTTTATTCTTAGCTTTGCCTAGTCTGGGATGGGCTTTACCTATGAAGTCCCAGGCACATGCATCCTTCCTTAGACCCACTCTTGGAGGTGGCAGGGTCCTCTTGGTCTTCCATTCCCTTGGACTTCCCAGCGGTCCTAGAGTAATTTGACTCCTGGGTTGCGGTCTGGTGTATAACTAGTAACAAATCTCCCTCGACCTCCTCCTCAGAGAATTCTGACCTAGACTCCGGCTCAATTGTAGCGGGTCTAGCAATCCCTGTGTGCTCAGAAGACATGGCCCCCAATTCCTCTTGATAGTGAGAACAATTCTTCTGTTGCTGTATATGAGAGAGCTCTGGTAACCACAATCATTACCTTGGTGTAGTAAACCAGGAAGGGGGAGAGGGGATTCAGAGTCTGAGGACGGCCCAGGGTCGTTGGATGCTAGAGGAGTCTTGGCTACCCACTGTTTCACCATCATTGGACAGAGCTTCTGCAGAGAAAGCCAATCAGGATTCAGGTGGACAACGCCATGGCGGTGGCCTGTGTCAATCACTGGTGCAGGACAGGCGTTCAGCAGTGACACTGGAGGCCTCACACATTCTTCGGTGAGCAGAACTTCATGTGCAGACTCTCTTGACAGCTACATTTCGTGCATAGAAATCTGGCAGGCGGACTACCTCAGTCACCAATTGCTGGATCAAGGAGAGTATTCCCTGCACCCAGATGTTTCACCAAATCTACCTGCTGTGGAGTGTGCCAGACATGGATCTGCTGGCCTCCTGTCTCAACAGGAAATTGTTGAGTTTAGTGTCAGGAGGGGGGGTATCCCCTGGCAAATGCGACGGACACTCTGGTGTCACTGTGGATCAATTATCAACTCATTTATACCTTTCCCCGTTTTTTAAGCTTCTCCATTGTCTGCTGCATAGGATGGAGGCCATCTTGTCATTCTGGTAGCTCCTGGTACGCAGGCATGGTGTGGCTGGTTACAGACATCCCCTGGTGGTTACCTCTATGCGAAAATCTTCTGTCACAAGGACCAATCTTCCACCCTGCTTTACTGCCTCTGGCTTTGACAACGTGGCTATTGAAAGCCAGGTTTTGAGGGCTGGTGATTGCTGGCTTCTGTGATTCCCCACTATGTTGGAGTATAAAAATACCTCTTGAAAAATGTATCACTGCACTTGGAAGGCTTACAAATTTATAGTGTGAGGCTGTGGATTTGCATCCGCACTGCTCCTCGGGGACTCGGATTTTGGCCTTTCTACAATGGAGTGTGGATCAGCAACTGACCATGAAAACCATTATGGGCCAAGTATCTGAGTAACAAAAAAATCCCATTTTTCCATTCTGTAAAAAAAAACAAAAAAAAAAACCTCTATAATCTTAAAAGGTTAACGTTTGTAAATACTTTACAGATAATCATGTAAAGACCATTCATTAATGCTTAAGTGCCTATAGACATAATTGTGCAGTATTTTTTAGACTTTCAGCCAGTATCGGCTTTCTTTCCCCTTTATATTCCTGCATTAAAATGAGTGGGTGTCCTGTAAACATTAACAGTTAAGTTTTATTTGTTTTTTTTTTTGTTTTTTTGTGGAGTTAACTACCGGTGAAGCATGTGATTTCAGATCATGCTCTTGCTTGTCCTTGTCAAGAGGAACAAGCTCCAATAATAAAGCCAGCCATAGATGGTTCGAATCTCAGCCAATTCAGCAGGGACGGTGTGAGATTCTAACCATCTATAGGCAGGCTTTTTTCTTTTTTTTTAACTTAAATTTTTCAGTACAAAACAAAGAAAGGAACACCCTAGTACATAAACACTTCAGATGTACTTAAAATTCCATTTTACCACCTTACCCCTTACCCCCACCCTTCCTCACCCCCACCTCCCCCCCATTTACCCCAGTCAATGGTAAGTGTATTGTAACACTGAGAGACAGAATAGCAACCAAAAACTTTAAAGAAATGCATGTCTAACAAATTATGCACTGATTTGCATGTTCATGTGGGAAATAAGTATTTGATCCCTTTCACAAAACATGACTTAGTATTTGGTGGCAAATCCCTTGTTGGCAATCACAGAGGTCAGACGTTTCCTGTAGTTGACCAACAGGTTTGCACACATCTCAGGAGGGATTTTGACCCACTCCTCTTGGCAGATCCTCTCCAAGTCATTAAGGTTTGGTGGCTGACTTTTGCAACTCGAACTTTCAGCTCCCTCCACAGACTTTCAATCAGATTAAGGTCTGGAGACTTTCTAGGCCACTTCAGGACCTTAATGTGCTTCTTCTTGAGCCACACCTTTGTGGCTGTGTGTTTTGGGTCATTGTCATGCTAGACCACCCATCCATGACCCATTTTCAATGCCCTGGCTGAGGGAAGAAGGTTCCCACCCAAGATTTGATGGTACATTGCCCCTTCCATCATCCCTTTGATGCGGTGCAGTTGCCCTGTCCCCTTAGCAGAAAAACACCCCCAAAGCAGAATGTTTCCACCACCATGTTTGACAGTTGGGATGGTGTACTTGGGGTCATAGGCAGCATTCCTACTCCGCCAAACACGGTGAGTTGAGTTGATGCGAAAGAGCTCGGTTTTGGTCTCATCTGACTACAACACTTTCAACCAGTCCTCCTCTGCATCATTCAGATGTTCAGTGGCAAACTTCAGACTGGCCAGGACATGTGCTTTCTTGAGCAGTGGGACCTTGCGGGCACTGCAGGATTTCAATCCTTGTTGGCATAGTGTGTTACCAATCGTTTTCTTGGTGACTGTGGTCCCAGCTGCCAGGAGATCATTGACAAGATACTCATGTGTAGTTCTGGGATGATTCTTCACTGTTCTCATGATCATTAACACTCAACGAGGTGAGCCCGTGCATGGTGCACCAGACCTAGGGAGACTGACAGTTGTTTTGTGTTTCTTCCATTTGCGAATGATTGCACCAACTGTTGTCACCTTCTCACTGAGGTGCTTGGCAATAGTTTGGTAGCCAGTCCAGCCTTGTGTAGGTCTATAATCTTGTCCCTGACATCCTTGGACAGCTCTTTGGTCTTTGCCATGGTGGAGAGTCCGGAATCTGATTGTTTGATTGCTCCTGTGGACAGGTGTCTTTTATACAGCTAACAAAATGAGATTAGCAGCACTCCCTTTAAGAGACTGCTTCTAATCTCAGCTTGTTTCCTGTGTGAAAGACACCTGGTAGCCAGAAATCCTGCTGAATCATAGGGGATCAAATACTTATTTCCCTCATGAACATGCAAATCAGTGCATAATTTGTTAGACATGCATTTCTTTTGAATTTTTTGTTGCTATTCTTTCTCTGTGTTACAATACACCTACCATTCGATTTTTAGACTGATTACTTCTTTGTGAGTGGGTAAACATTCAAAATCAGCAGGGGATCAAATACTTTTCCTTCACTGTATGTGCCATTGTTCCCTTTTCACCACAACCTGTCCAAGACAACGGTGATACCTCTACTTGTTGTTTATGTGCCATACTCGGTGTAATATACCATCTCGCCAAACATTTATAGTTCATTTCAACTGTGCTCATGTTTATCACTTTGTGTGTTAAATGTTTTATTCCTTTGTTGCACATTCAATTCCCAGAACTGGGGAGGATCAGCCCCTTCCATATTCATAAGCATCTTATAAATCCTAGAGGTGGATTGTTTTGGACCTGCAGTTACATTCAGCAATTTTTCAAATGGATACTGATCCTCCGACGTCCTCAGTGGTTGTGGGAGCATTGAAACAAAATGAACTAATTGACCATACCGCCACTCATCTAATGTAAAAAATAAATATTTTTTCCTCTTTAAATCTAAAGTTTGCAATTCCCCTTTTATTCAAAATATCCTCAAACGTGAATGTTTATCTTTAATCCATTTCCCTGAGAAATTATCCTTCTCTGGGGGGAAATACTCCGTTCCCACCAAGGGAGTCAATATGGAATTATATTTCCATCCTTTTTGCTTAAACATTCTATTTCAAACACTTAAAACTTTCTTTGTCAATGGACTAGTATTCACATTCAATGTGTGAAATTTATGTGGAATCCAAACAATCTTCTCTAACTGTGCCTTACTTTAAATCCCTTCCATATTAACCCAACCTTTCCTATGTGAGTTAAATGTCTAATCTACTATTCATAATAGGAAATCCTAACATTAGGCAAACCCAATCCCCCCTCCTTTTTTGCCCTACATAATACCTCCTACCTAATTCTCGGTTTCTTCTTAGCCCATATAAACCTGAGTATCATCTTCTTATCCCAAAGAAAGACCTTGGTAGGTGTATTGGAAGCATGTGAAACTTATACAGGATTTTTGGTACTATCACCATCTTTACCAGATTTATATGACCTATCCAGGAGGCTCTTCCCTTTTTAAAAGTCTCCCCAGCTCCTCCTTTATTTAATTTATTAATGGAATAAAATCTGCCTGGTAAAGGGCTTTTATTGAAAGTGTTAGTTTTATTCCCAGATAGCCGGTTTCCTTTTTATCTCCAGGTAAATGGAAAATCTTTTGTAAACTCAGTATCTCTAGCTTTGGTGTATTGATATTTTAAAATTTCTGACTTTGCAGGATTTATTTTCAGGTTTGATAGCTCGCCGTGCTGTTTTAATAACCTCAGTAAATTGGGCAACGTTCTTCTTGGATTTACAATATAGTATAACATATCGTCTGCATATGCTGCTACCTTATGCTCCACTTTCCCTATCTTTATTCCTACTATATCTACACATTTTCTTACTTTTGCCAGAACAGGTTCCAGGGATAGAACAAACCACAAAAATGAAAGTGGACATCCTTGTCTAGTACCATTGTACATTTTGAAAAACTGAGAGGGATCCATTAATCTTAACTGCTGCTGACGGACTGTTATACAACCCTTTTATCCACCTTATCATTTTAGGCCCTAATCCTAAGACCTCTAGCGTTTTAAACATAAATCCACAGTTAACCCTGTCCAAAGCTTTTTCGGCATCAATCGACAAATATTGTCGGCTGATTCTTTGCCTTTTGTAAGAGGAGCAGTGATCTCAGGCCATTGTCCTTTCCTTCTCTTCCAGGAATGAATCCTACTTGATCCAGGTGTATCCACTGCAGCAGCAGCTCCTTTAATCTAGTTACCAGAACCTTAGTGTACAGTTTGGTGTCAATATTTAATAAGGATATGGACCTTTAACTGGAACACTGTGAGCTATCCTTTCCTTCTTTAAGTATGATCGTTATGTAGGCTTGCAATGACTCTTCCCTCATTTCCAGCCCCTCCCGTACTGCATTCATATAACCACACATTTTAGGGACAAGTAGATCTCTACATTTTTTAAAATATCCCACTGTATATCCATCCGTGCCAGGGCTCTTTCCTGCATCCGTGTTCTTTAAGGCCAAGGTGATTTTCTCCAAGGTAATAGTTCCCTCTAGGGCTTCTATTTTTTCTGCTATTCTTGGTAACTCCGTCTCCTTCAAATATTTCTGCCTGATTTTCTTCTTTTCATCCTCTTTCTTTTTGATTTCTGGAGCTCACATTATACAGTCCACTATAATATTTTTGAAACCTATTGGCAATTTCAGTGGTGGAATAAACCATTTCTCCTTTTCTGTCTTAAATTTTTCTATAAAGTTTTTAGATTTCTTTTCCTTTAACCTCTTCATTAAGTATCTTCCAGGTCTGTTCCCCCATTGATATCTTTCTTTTGAAACCCTATTAAATATTCTTCTAGATTCCTGTTCCACAAGTTTTTAGTTCTTCTCTTTTGGAAATTATCTTCTGACAAACATCTGTGTCTATCTTCTTTTTATGTAACTGCTCTAACTTCTGGAGCTCCTCTATCACCATCTTTATTTTTTTTCCCCTTTTTTCTTTCTTTTTCCTGCTCCTATCGAAATTCATATTCCCCTAATATATGTGTGCCTCCCAAATTGTGGCCACTGAAACCTCCTCAGTCTCACTGAGCTCAAAAAAATTCTCAATTTCCTGCATTAGCCTTGTCTCTTTCAGGTTCCTGTATAAGCATCTCATTTAGTCTCCACATAGTTGGTTTATCCTGATCCCCTTCTACCCATACCCTCATTGTGACAGGAGCATGATCAGAGATGGACATAACTTCTATGTTGGAACAAACGACTCCAGTTGTCTGTTCGTCATTATATAGTCCAGTCTTGAATACGAACCATGTACCGGAGAGAAGAAGGTATAATCTTTCTCTTGAATGTTTTACTCTCCAAGTGTTGGTCAGTTGGCATTGATAGAATAACCTCTTCAATAATTTTAATTTCCTACCCCCTTCTATCCGCGTATCTGATGATACATCCAACTGAGGATTCGGACACAAATTTAAATCTCCTGCACTATCTGGGTACCCTTTTTAAATTCAGGAAGTTTTCTTCACACCCTCCAGAAATATTACTGTGTTTTTATTCGGACAGTAGATATTAAGTAATGTGTATTCAGATCCTTGTCATTTTTCCCTCAGGAACAGATACCAACCCTTGGGGTCCTCTAATCTACCCTCCAGGGTGAAACGTGCATTTTTGAAAACCCAATTGCTACTCCTTTAACCTTTTTAAAGGAGAGTCAGCATAATACCACCTTCGATAATGCTTTGGATATAACTTGATGTTTGTATCTTGAGTTATATATGTCTCTTTAAGAAACACTACATCTATGAAATGTTGATGGATTTCCCTCACTATCTTGTGTCTTTTTGTCAGAGATTTTAACCCTTTCACATTATATGTCATCAATTTAATTAGGCTCATTTCTACTGTTAGTTCACTACACTACCTAATTCCCCATCAAAAGGAAACAAATACAGACATTTTAAGATATGGACGTTCTCTCTTCCCCACCTAAAACTCCCCCCCCCCTTTTTCCTCCCCACCCCCCTCTGCTTTCCCACCCACCTCCCCCCCCCCCGCCCCCCACACCCCACCATCCCACCCTCTGGTGTGCCTCCATTCTCCCCTCTACTTCTTCCACTTGCATTCGTATGCGACCCAAATCATTGCGTAGTACCCCATCTCGTTTTTTAAAGACATCTCCAATTCCGCAAACATTTCCGCCATATCAGTTTTTGTTGGTATTTGTGATGTGGCTCCTTGTTGTTCCGTGACCTTTTGTTCCATAACACTGTCCAAACTTATTGAATCGTTACTCTGGTTCCCTTCCCGGGATCCAGATGACAATCTAGATTGGTCTCCGTTAAATTTTCCAGCTCCTTCTTGTCTTTCCTGAGTTTGATTCTCCTGACTTTTCTCCTGGAAGGGCAAATTATTTTTTGATTGTAGTAGCCTTCGCATTTGGTTGGGGGGTTTTTGAGCTCCCACCTTTTAGCTGATTTGCCCTTCATTCCTGGTTCAACTCTGTCACACAAATAATCACATGCTCATCCTCGCACTGGAGTTTGTTATAATGCAGTACAATCTTCACCAGGAAGAAGGCCCTTTTTCATTTACTTCTAATAGCTTTTGCCACTCCTGTTCTATTACTGTGGGGGGCCAGAGTAAGTTGAGCAGTTCTACCAACCCAAAAGAACTAGTAGGACCCGAGAGAACACACACACGCGAACACACACACGCGAACACACACACGCGAACACACGATATAACTAAAAGTTACCCACGGCAGCTTACCCTCACTGACCATTCAGTTCCAATCAGTCCCTGTTCACTCTTCGGCCAAGGCCTCCATGTTGGGCTTCCAAACACACCTGTGGGGAGACTCTTATGCATAAGTGATGGTCTGTGGGGTCTCTAGGTCTCCTGAGGTTGGTATCTCAGCATTGGAGGGGTCCTTCCATAGCCATGTTTCTGTTTTCTTCACGGTGCATCCCTGCTCTCCCAGACCTTTGGGACTTCCCCCTTGGACTGGGAAGTCCTCTGTTACCTGGGCGCTCCTAGCCACAGCTACCCACTCCCGGCCCGCCTGGACTCGGATCTCCTGCACTCATCATGGCCCCTGCTGGTCACAAACCGATCCAGGGGCCTGACTGCAAGGATCCTCCGCCCACACCATTCACTGCCAGAACCATCCAGCCGCCGTTGGACCGCAGCCCCCTCTGCTCCTCTCCAGCCTGGGCTTCCCTCGACTTGGATCGGGAAGGTCGGGCACTCCACTTGTTATTTTACTGGCGGGTGCTTAGAGCTCACGGTGCCATGTTCAGACCCCTCCCCATCTATAAGCAGACTTATTGTACCCAATTCAATTGTACAAATTGGGTACCACTAGCCTGTTGGATTAGCAATAATAACGGTGTTCTCCTGGCAGGGACAGCTCCGCCCCAGGATAACACAGGGGCTGTGTTGATGGGGGAATCGAGCAATTTTCTTTCCTTTAAACCCGTGTTTTCAGGAAAGAAAATTGCATCATCTATGGCTGGCTTAAGTCTGCAATTTGTGGTAAAATCACTTAGGTCTTCTCTTCAGCTGTTTTTGTTGCCTGCATTTTCAAAGCAGACACAACAGGGACCACATTTGTTTCCTTAGCATTACAAGAGCGTGAATGTAATGGTCAGTTACCCCAGTTATACATTTCAGTTTCCAGTGCTGCTGTTCTATCACACCGTTAGCTGTTTGCAATTTATGCGAGGCTCTGTTAGCATCAGGGTGAATGAGCATGTTTAATATGCCTTGGGTTTTGGTATAAAATAGCACACTAGCATGAATATCTTTCATTTCACCATTGCACTTTATGCACTTTGGACAGTTCTAAAAAGTGGAAGAATGTGCCAGCACCCTGTTATACAGGATTTATATCGCGCCAACAGTTTTCTCAGTGCTTTTCAATATAACGGGAGACAATACAGCAACAATACAGTTCAATACAAGAGGGATAGGAGGGCACTGCTCTTTGGAGCTTACAATCTAGGAGATCAAGCAGTAAGATGATGTGTTGCAGTACAGTTCATTTTGAACAGTGCACAGATGTGCAGTGTTCCTCATTTAAAAAACACTGTCAGTCCGGTGTTGGTTCTCTGTGGATTTATTCTTTGGATGATCCCTGGATGCAAAAAGTAGTACATATGCAGACTATTTTGTTAAGGTCCTGTCCTCCTTTTCTTTATAATTTCAATGTAATGCTCTGCCACACATTCCTTTCAGATTTGTGTGTAATCTGAACAAATGTTTATTATGTAAGGCTATATTATTCTTACACAGCTATGTGTAAGAATTTCAATAAAATTATGTAAAACACTTTCCAAATAATTGCAGATGCATGTTTTCATTTACTTCAAACAATACATGTTAAAGTGATATTAAAGGCTGACTTTTTTTTTTTAAATATCAAACACATCTTACTTACCAGCTCCCTGCAGTGGATTTGCACAAAGCAGCCCAGATGCTCTTCTCTGGTCCCCAGTTGGCGCTTCTGGCCCGTCCCTCCTGTTGGGTGCCCCCACAGCAAGCAACTTGCTATGGGGGCACCCCCCGTTGGTCCATGTGTGCATTTACACATGAAGCTGCGGCTTGGCCTTGCCCCCTCTGTTCTCATCTCCCACTGCTTTGTCAGCCAATGAGTAGAGGGAATCCCAGGATTGCTGAGACTCCTGTGCATATCGCTGGAACTAGAGGAGGCTTAGGTGAGTATTGAGGGGGGGGGGCTGGGGGAGCTGCTGTACAGAAAAGGTTGTTTACCTTCATGCATAGAATGCATGAAGGTAAAAAAAACCTTGAACCTTTACAACCACTTTAAGGTAGTAATTTGAGCTATGTAAAAGTTGGATATTCAACAAAAAAAAAAAAAAAAAAGTATTCAGATTTTTTTTCTTCTATTTTTTCCGTTTCAGAATGAACATTCCTAATGCACATGTACAGTAGCCTTATATTTTCTGGGGACTAAGTGAATTATGCATGCTGCATTGTACAATCTTTTGGGTGGGTCAAAATGTTACATCTTGCCATTCAGTTTGTGTTCAATGATGGTGTGGCACCATTACTCGTCCTACGCTTTTGTGCTCCGCAAGACTCAGATTGGCTGGACATCACACAATCCTTATGTTGTGTAGGAAACTTTTTCTGCTTATATGTGTAATGTCATTAAATTGATTCAAAAATAATACCATTCCAGATGTTGGTCATTTATTTAGGCCTCTATCTTAACTTGGATTTATTAAACGTGTGCTATTATTTCCTGCTTAAGGTGAGATGAATCCTGCATCAGAAAGCAGCATATCACCTGAATCAGAAATGATAACCTTCCTGTAGTATAAGGCATTAGATTGATAAATACCTCAGTAATATTACTGGTTTAGCACAGCCTTCAGAATGGTTTTGTCCAGTGTGTATGGTGACAAGTACTCTTTAAAATCGTTGTTTTGTGGTTAGGGAGTGAGGCATGAAAAAAGGGTGACTTTTCCATTTGTTTTTCCACAAATAATTGGCACGCTGTCACTTTCTAGCATTTAGTACAGTCTGTATTCTTACCCTGTTTGAAGTAATTAAATGTTCAATGTTGCTTTGTGAATTGGATAATTAGATGTTCCCGTACACAAGAGTTCAGAGTTTGGCTGCATGTTCACTTGCTGAGGCTGTGTTTGTACAGACCAATGAGAAGCAGTCAACCTGGTTTACCTATCCACCTCCCCCTCTTTTCCCAGATAGCTGCACTCAGGAATAATTGCCTGGCACCAGCGTTCTTTTAGAAAACTCCAGAACTTGCCTGTGCAAACTGGCCAGCCTAGCTCTCTGCTTTCAGTGCACTCATTGACTTAGCTGTTCAGAGTTCCACGTGACCCTTTATTGCAGGCAACAAGTTCCAACAAGCTGCTGAGAAGTCCTGCTGAAAAGTTGCTTTATATATTTAACTCCATCAATATTATCGGCATGATTTAGATTTGCTTATGATGAAGGAATAGCAGCAGCTAGGCTTTTCCTGTCATGGCAAAGAGGCAGCAGATAAAGTATGCTGTTTTATTGCTCCGATGTATCCAAAATGGAAATTTAAAACCGCTTTCAGAGATTTCACTTTAAAAAGTTATCTAACAGTTCAGATGGCTTCTTTTATACGGGTAATTATTATTATGTGTACTGAAGGCAAGTTGCTATTTCTGTGTGTGGAAAGAAGAGTATCATGTGAAAGGACACATTCAAGCCTTATTTGAGGTAACAACAAAGTAGGGGTGTAAAACTGAAGTATAAATTCTGTAAATAATTTGGGACAAAATGTAGATGGCCTTGGTAATGTTTTATTCTATCTTTTCATGTTTTCTATATTTTAGCTTGTTAGCCATGTCATATTCAGATGCACTGGAGCTCTCCCTGGACTTAAATAACAAGCCTTACAGAAATAATTGTAATAGTATAAACTGTGCATGCATTAATTATGCAGATAGTGTGTTCAATAAATCAAAAAATGGGACCCAGTATTAAAGTCCAATATGTACAGTGTCAGTAGAATATCAATTTGTTTTCTGGTTGTCAGGATCATGCTTTTACGGTTTTGGCCACGTGAGCATTTGTCTGTATATTTAAATTGTCATTGCTGCTTGAATCTGGGTATATGGATGTGCTGTGAACAGTGTGGCATGCAAACCATACTGTCATTCACAAAGACCAATAGCATTCAATGTTGGGAAGTACTGTTGGTACTCTTGACCAGTAGCATGTCTAGAAACTCTGAAAACATGCTGATTTTCCTTTTTTCTGCATTGTTCTACGGTGTGCTTAATTGAGCTGTTTGTTTTTTCCTTGCAGCTTAAGATGTTTAAACGTATCAGCCAATAATTTGGAAATGCTTCCAGCAGCATATCTGTCTGAGGAGACACAGAGCTCATTGCAAGAGCTTTACGTTTCAAATAACAACCTCACTGACAAGTGTGTGCCCTTGCTAACTGGACATCCCCATCTGAAGATTCTGCATATGGCCTTTAATCATCTACAGACCTTTCCAGCCAGGTTTGTGCAGTTTCTACTTGTGTGCGTGTTTTTTTTTTGTTTTTGTTTTTTTTTTACTTTCAATAGCCCAAATTATCAAAGTGTATCAGATATTGTGAGAAGATTTTTTTGAACCCTTTGGAATTAGCTGGATACTATCATAAGTCTTCTCTTCATAGTTAGCCAAGTTTTTTATTTTGGCCATCTTCAGGGATACATTTTTCCCATGCAGATTGAGGCTCAGTACCTTGCACAGTCTTTTGTAATCCCCTTACAGTTTTTGAGCTTCAGCCTGGGATCACACTGATGCAGTCTGAAATTTGCAGTGTTTTCTGTGTGAATTCCGCACTGCATCACAATCTCACCCCGTTCATGCGAACTGCTGCAGGTGTGTATGTTAACACCCCAAAATCGGTTCGCAAAACATGGTGCGATGTGCAGAATCTCATCGCATGGGTGTGAATACTCATGTGATCTGATTCTAGTGCGAACCAAAAAAAAGGCCCTGTACCTTTTTAGTGCGGATGCGGTGTGATTTGAGCCATACAAAATGTATGGCTCCAAGCGCACCGCACACAATTCGCGACGTGGTTCCTGTGCGAATCACATGCAATATACCGCACCGCATATGTGTGAACCCAGCCTGAGTGACTCTTTTTTGGGGGGTCCACTGAATTATCTTTGTCAATATTTCACTTCAAAAGAATTCTGATCTGAAGAACAGGTAATTTAAATTGATTGCAACATTTATCCCCTTGTCATCAAGGTGTCCTGATACTAGACATTTACAATACTATTTCTTTCAGCCACCTTGATTGATTAACACAGATTTTTCAGTGAGACAAGACTGTCTAAATTATGTACATTTTCATTAAATTAAGATTTTTTTTCATTGGTTAGGCTGCAATTGGTCAGGTTAAATCGTTAGCCATTCATGTAAAAATTTTGTTCGCTCCTATACCTTTCTCACAATGTTGCGCATTTCATATTTTTAAAGCCTAACTGTAGGCAACGATTATTTTTTTATGTTGGGTTTTCATTGCTCTGTGCTTTTTATAGGTGCAGGAAGTGAGGGGGTTTCTCTTCAACAGCGCTTGTTTTTTTTCTTTTTTTTCCCCAGAGGTGTTAGTAGCACTATCAAGTTCTTATTTCATTTTTCAAATGTATACTGTACAAGGTGCTGGTAAAAGCAAATACCCTGATAATGGTTAACAAACCTCCAATATAATGCAGATCACAGCATTATCATCTGGTAAAAGTCTCTCTGGAGAGTAAACGCCCAGTACCCTTTTGATCTTGCTCAGCTGTGCAGCACCAGATGACGGGGCAATGTTGTCTCCCCCCCCCCCCCCCCCCTTTTTTTGTGTCCATTTGGATTTCACTGCTGCGCATAATAAGATGCTGTTGATCGCACATATTACCCCATGTGGAGCACATTGTGATTTGAAGGTGCTTCTGGGGTTGCCGAGACAGTGAATGTTTGATTTTTTTCTTGCCCATGCCATCACACTGCCTGCACCATGTTTTACAGATGATGTGTGTTTTGGATCATGACCTGATCCAAGCCTTCTCCACATTTTTTTCTTCCTGTCACACTGGTACAGATTCATCTTAGTTTCATCCGTTTAAAGAATGCTTTTCCAGAACTGGTCTGGCTGTTTTAGATGTTTTTGGCAAAGTCTAATCTGGCTTTTCTATTCTTCAGGCTTATGAATGGTTTACACCTCGTGGTGACCCCTCTGTATTTGCTCTCGTGAAGTCTTCTCTTGATTGTAGACTTTGACAATGATACGCCCACTTCCTGGAGAGTGTCCTTCACTTGTCTGGATATTGTGAATGTTTTTTTCTTTACCGTAGAGAGGATCCTGCGATCATCCACCACTGTTGTCTTCCGTGGACGTCCATGCCTTTTTATGTTGCTGAGCTCACCAGTACATTCTTTCCGCAGAATGTACCAAACTGTTGATTTGGCCACTCATAATGTTGCTGCTATCTCTCTGATGGATTTTTTGTTTTTGAAGCCTGTTTCACTTGCATGGACAGCTCCTTTGAACGCATGATCTAGGTTCACAACAATAGATTCCAAATGCAAATACCACACTTAGAATCAACTCCAAACCTTTTCCCTGCTTAATTGATGAAGAAATGGCCAAGGAGTAGCCCACACCTGGCCATGAAACAGCTTTTGATGCAATTGTCCAGTTACTTTTGGTCCCTTGAAAAAGGGGGATGGCTACTCTTAAAATCTGTAATTCCTAAACCCTTCCTCCAATTTGGATGTACATACCCTGAAATTAAATTTGGGAGTATGCACTTTCAATTAAATTTGGGAGTATGCACTAACTTTAGCTTGAATATGTTTTGGTAAATACCTGAAAAAAATAAATAAAATTGTGCCTGTGTCCAAATATATATGGACCTAACTATATCCATTTACCAGAGAGCTTTCAGTGCATTATACCTGTGAGGAGGACCTCCCCTGTTGTGGGTCCCCCAATATTTTGGTTGAACAGGTAACCATCATACCGGGGGAGGAGTTTTCTCCCTTTAAGGGTTCCATAGACAAGGCAGAGCCAGTTTCCTACGGTTTATTTTCGCGGATTCAGTGCCCTGTCTGGTGTTTGCATGACTGTGCTGTAGCAGACACTCACTGGGTGAACTGGGCTTCATGCCAAGGACTGTGTAAAGATCACTTTTTTTCTTGGTCTTGCGGGAACCTAGTCTTACCACCTTGTCCAGGACCCTAAGGTATGGTGTATCCTTGAATGCAGCTCCCTTGCTTTCCAAGATCTCCATCTTGGTGGTAGTGCTTTGACATTTTCTCTGGCTTCAGTGTTGGTCGGCGGACCAGACATCTAGGTGGGCCCTGGCTGACTTTCCCTCCAAGGCGAGCGGATCTTTAGTGGCACCTTAGATGACATTGTCAAGAACCTTAGGGGTGGCTCTACACCTTTCCTCCATTACCCAGTTAAGAGATGGAGCCAATCTGCTGGCATGGATCTCCCTCCCCTGCACACATGCATTTGTTTGTTTTTGTTCCCCAGGTTCCTTGGACACAGGCTGCAAGCCCTTCAGGCTTCCACAAGCCCTCCTCGACTTGCCTCTGGAGGGTTACTGTTGCTGGATTGACAGGTTAAATATTGGGAGCCAGGTTCTGAGAGATTGGGGGTTGCCGCACTCAGTGATTCCTGGGCTGAAGGCCCATTAAGGCTCCTTCCAGAGGTTTTATCACATTTGGAAGATTTATATATTGTGGTACGAGCTATGGGTGTTTCTCCATATGCCTTCACGGTGGCTTGGATCTTGGCCTTTCTTCACCAAGGCATTGGGCACAGCTTGCCTTATGTTCCATTAAGGGTCAGCTCTCTGCCCTTGAAGTCTTTTTTTTTTTTTTTTTTTTTTTTCCACCATCCCTTGGCCATGTACTCTTTTGATTTGTACCCTGATACAAGGAGTTCGTCATGTGGCATCCTCGGTGCATTCTCTGTACCCACCCGAAGTTCAGGTCCCAGTCTCCTTTTTGAGTGCATTTGACATGTTCACGCTCTCTCAAAAAGTTGCCTTTTTTTTATCGTGGTTACATTCATGTACCACATGTCAGAGCTGGCAGCCTTGTCTCATTAGTATTTTTTTGGTCTAACATGGCGATATGGTGGTTGTCCATTTACGTTCTTTTGTTTTTTTTGAGGTAGCATCAGATTTTTCATCTGCCTGGTGACATTGTCCCTCCCTCGCTAGGGAGATTGCACTGCTTTCGATGGACGTGGTCCAGGCAATTTGTGTATACCTGTTCGCTACAGCTTTCTTTCGGTGGTCGGATCCTTTTCATGATTGTGTGCGGACCACGAGATGGCATAGTGGCCTTTTCTGCCACCGTTTCATGATGGATCAGGCAGACGGTGCTTCAGGTTTATGACCTTAAGAGTTGGGTTTCTCCCTTCCTCGAGTTTGGCATTTTCTGCTGGTGTGATTTGGGCCTTTTGGCCACTTCAACTTCCAGCGTCTAGGTCTCACGTTTGCAGGGCAGTGACTTGGTTATCTGTGGCTTTGAAGGTGGCTGTTTGAGGTTCCTTGTTTCCCTTGTAGGGGCTTTTCTTCAAGTGGTTTTCTGTCTGTTTTTTTCCTACCCATCATTGAGGCACTGCTTTTGGATGTCCCTATGGTCATGATGCTGCGTTCGTAAATGATCGTAAGCGAAGAGGGGATTTTTTTTTTTTTTGTCACTGTTAAATCTTTCTCTGAAATAATTGATGGGCACAGTACCCACCCATCTTGTGATTTTTCTGTCTTCTTCCACTGCTTTGTGACTCACTGGTTTACCTATAACAGAGAGGGAGTGTATACCAACTAGGACCACCCATAGGCATTTGTGTTTTTTCGGCCTAGTGTTTTGCTCTGGTAGGTGGCCCTATAAATCCTAGAGAATGAAGAGAAGCTGTGTTCATCGATGAACTCTGAGAAAGGGATTTTACGGTAACCAAAAATCCTGTTTGTTAACCTAATATTCACAAATTTTCACAAACAAAATCCGTGTTTCTCTGTTGTGTTAGACAAGAATTACTTTTTTTCTGTTTATTTGCACAGCAAAATGGCCAAACTGGAAGAGCTGGAAGAGATAGATATCAGTGGAAACAAGCTGAAAGCCATACCAACCACCATCATGAACTGCAGACGTATGCACACTGTCATCGCCCACTCCAACTGCATAGAAGTTTTCCCTGAAGTTATGCAGCTTTCAGAGATCAAGGTCAGGGAAGTTTCACACTGTTTATACTGTCAGATTCGAAAAAAAGCCAATACCTGGCATCTGTTAAACTGCAATTCTGAAACTGTGATCAGATGTATGAAGCAAAATACTGATGTTTGTGTTCTTCTCTGCAGTATAAAAACAATGACATGGGCATATTTTTCCTTCAGTCCGCTTACATTTTTTTAAAATGATTAGAACAAGAGCTAAAGCACTCAATAAGTTATAAAAAAAATATATATATATCTCCAGGTAAAAAATTATATATATAAATACATATATATTCTACCTTTCTGAATACAAAGTGCGCCCCAAATAATAAATGTGAATTACAATAATAAAAATTGCCGCTACTTTCTACTGTGAGAAAAAAATTGTAACAAATAAATAATATTTTGAAATAAAATCTATATGCAGCGCTCTATAAATCATATAAAAGTAATCATAAACAAAAAGTCCATCAATAAAGTCCTTTTTGAAATCACCATGTGAGTTGAATTTCAAATAAAACCACCATGTGACTGTAAATAAATTTCCAAACAGTGCTGTGCTCCCCCTTTAGGTATGCACTCACCAACTTTTATTTGCCTCCCACTCTCATGGTTGGCAAAAATCGCTTTGGTATAAACATATTTCTCCAGACAAAGATGTTCACTCATATACATCGATTTTTCCTCAGAATGGTTCCAACACTCCAAATCAATCGCCTCTGTAACTGACTCTCCGCAGTAACTCTCCCAGAATGGCTCCCTATGAATAAGTCCGGAAGTGACGAAACGCGTCAGGGATCGGCTAAGCGAGAACTGGAAGTGACGTACTTTGGAACCGGAAGCGACGCGGGACTGTCTGAGAGCGAGGACCGGCAGTGATGAGAGCGTTGTGCGGTCTTCCCTCTTTAACATTACCTTCACAAAGGCAGATATATATCTTTGTGCTTATCTTGCATTTTTTTCTTAGTCATTACCAGAGATTGTAGATCTGGAGTGTTGGAGCCATTCTGGGAGAGTTATAGGACTCCTGCAAACTGTTAGTGTAATCTGTCTGTCTATACATCATATGGGCAGGCAGTTTCACAAGGACAGGAACCATCAATGAACTGCCAGAGTGCTCAACAGCGCTGTGAATGAATGATGCAGTGTGGGCAGGGCCCCACGTGGCTGTGCTCTTTTCAAGAAGTGACAGCTGGTATGGGGAACTTCTCCCTGTACTGCTGTCATACAGAGGGCTTGAATTGTTGAGCCACTGCAGGAGCGGCAACATGTAGCATGTTCCACTCTAAAAATGGGTGGAACATGTAACTTTTTCCTGAAGGTGAACTTATCCTTTATGAACAGGAGCCAGGCGCTGTGTAGTTTTGTGATAGAAATAATACACCTTGTATGGAGGTGTGCCTTTAATAAGTCATATGGTAAAACAATAATAAATAACCAGCCTGTGGCTTTAGGAAGCCAGGTTCCAAGATGGACGGCCCGTCCGCTCAGAGGGAAGCAGTGGAGTAGAATGCCTGTCAGTGCAGGGACCACGTTTACCCGACGTCCCAGCGTCCTGGATGACGTCACCACGATGTGGAGAGACGGAGGGGGGGAACTCTTGCTGGAGCCGCAGCTTTAGAAGGAAGAGGCCGGTTGCTGGGACAACATGTTTCGCGCGCATGCGCTTTGTCAAGTCTCTCAAGAGGCCTCTTCCTTCTAAAGCTGCGGCTCCAGCAAGAGTTCCCCCCCTCCGTCTCTCCACATCGTGATGACGTCATCCAGGACGCTGGGACGTCGGGTAAACGTGGTCCCTGCACTGACAGGCATTCTACTCCACTGCTTCCCTCTGAGCGGACGGGCCGTCCATCTTGGAACCTGGCTTCCTAAAGCCACAGGCTGGTTATTTATTATTGTTTTACCATATGACTTATTAAAGGCACACCTCCATACAAGGTGTATTATTTCTATCACAAAACTACACAGCGCCTGGCTCCTGTTCATACCTCCCACAAACCGATGTGTTTTTACCATGGCAGCAGTGAGTTTTTTCCCCACCAATCATAGTTGACATATACCATTCACTTATTTCCTTTGGGACACATCTGTGCGCTTTTATCCAGACCGAACTTATCCTTTAGCATTTACAAAATCATTTTAGCCCTGAAGATTACATAAAACCACCAAAACATTTTATATTTTCTGAAAGCAAACACTCTTGCGCGGGGACGGCAACCAGTCAGTCATGGTCTACCTGTCGACTGCAGGCAGGTGGCAACTAGGCCATGATCCGGTCCCTGTGCTGCTAACCCCTGCCTTTTTTAGGTGCCGGCATTTGGTTGCTGGGGCGGTTGTAGCAACCAATGACCAGCTTGTTAATATGAAACTGCTGGAAGTGTGTGTGTGTGGCCTTAAGGAAATCCTGGAAGACATGACCTGTTTGTGGTACTTGCTCGAATATACACTGCTTTAAAATGTGTGTCTGTGTGCGCATTGCAAAATGATAGACTTTGGATTGTAAGTCACTGAGAAAATGAAATGTGATGGTTCCATAATAAATGGTTTTCAGGTAAATACTACAACACAAAAGTGCTTATTTAACCAGTAGCCGCCCGGCCTATGGCCGAATGGCGGCCTGCAAAATCCCTCAGCGTTCCGGGTGGACGCCATATGGCGTACTCCCGGGCATGCGCAGTTTGCGCGCCTGCAGAGCCGCACAGCGGTGCGATCTGTCACCGGCCGTGTACCTCTGACACGGCCGATGACAGATCTGAGTACTGGCCCCGTTGCCGGTACCATGTGACCTGCTGTGACCAATCACAGCAGGTCACATGACAGTTGTATACAATGGATGGCTTCATTCATGCCATCCATTGTAAACTAGTGTGTGTAGCTGTGATTGGTCACAGCCCAGCTGTGTCATGTGATTAGCTGTGGCCAAATCACAGCTAAGCACGAAAAAAAAAAACCCCTGAATGAATCGATGTCATTCAGGTAAATGCTTGCTTATAGCAAAGTAATTCTTTGCTATAAGCAAATTGTGTTAAAAAAAAATAAAAAATACTGATCACTTCCCCAAAGTAGTACAATGTTAGTATGGTTATTCATACTGTCATCAGTGTCCCTGATCACCGCCATGCCAGTTATGATGACGCTGTACTGCACTGGTGACAATATGTAAAAAAAAAAAATAGTGAAAATAATTTTTTTAATTTTCCGAAAAATTATGCCAAAAAAAATACAACTTCAAAATTCTCGCAATGCCTTTTATGAAGTACGTCGTACTGTCTACTTTGCAAAAAGGGGTCATTTGGAGGATATCTGTACTATTCTGACATTCTTGGACCTCAAGAAATTAGATTGGCTGTCAGTACTTGTACTTCAGGATTGATCAATATTCAGATCTATACCATAGTTTGTGAACTCTATAACTTTCCTACAAACTAAAAAATACATCCTAATTTGGGTTATTTTCACCAAAGACATGTAGTAGAATACATTTTGGCCTAAATTT
Source organism: Staurois parvus (assembly GCF_062004578.1). NCBI lineage: Eukaryota > Metazoa > Chordata > Amphibia > Anura > Ranidae > Staurois > Staurois parvus. The sequence goes on along the minus strand of NW_028317949.1, from coordinate 24,367,346 downwards.
ATGAAGAACAATTATTTATTTGCAAACGTTTAGAACAGAAACAAAGAAAAACGTGTTTTTTGGGTTTTTTTTCAATATTTTCGGCCTTTTTTTGTTAATTTAGCAAAAAATAAAAACCCCAGTGGTGATTAAATACTATCAAAAGAAAGCTCTAGTTGTGTGAAGAAAATGATAAAATTTTAGTTTGGGTACAATGTTGTATGACCGCGCAATTGTCATTCAAAGTGTGAGAGCGCTGAAACCTGAAAAATGGGCTGGGCAGGAAGGGGGTAAAAGTGCCCGTATGGAAGTGGTTAACAAGTACTGCAAAGTGTTTGGGGCTTATGCACATGGACAGTGAGAGACACAAATAAGCTCTAGTATAAAAGTCCCATCGGTTTTCCTTGCCCGAGCAGCCGCAGGTGGTGTGTAAAGCCAGCCATAGAAGTGAATAGCTGTGTGCGGGTAAACATCAGTGCTTTCTTGCATTGTTGCTTACGCTCACAAAGGAGGTACTTTCTGAACGCAGAACTTTCACGTTTGGAAATGTCTCATGCGTACATATGCATGTAAGTAAATGCCACCCACAGCTCCTCGAACACTTAAAATTGCCAGGTTTTCTACACTCGAGTTCATTTGTGCATCTTATCGTCCATATGCATTAGTCCTTACTGTCATCTTTACAGATTAATACTTTGAGAACTCCTATGATGACATTTCATGACAGGTTATGCAGTAGCAAGAGTTGCTGACCTACATAATTTCATAATCCAAAGGCTAATTTGAACTTTTCTTTTCAACACATCTCAGTGTGTGGATTTAGGTTGCAACGAACTGAGTGAAATTACATTGCCTGAAACTCTCCCTCCCAAGTTACAAGAACTGGACTTGACTGGCAATGCACGGCTGCTGTTGGACCATAAAACCCTGGAGCTGCTTAAGTGAGTGGCCTTTGCTTTGTCATGTGATTTTCCACTTCATATTGCAGCATATGACAATACATTAAGGAAAAGCATACAATACAGCTGGGGGCAAACACTACTTTTACTAGGAAAGACTGTATGGCATAATTGAACAGTTATTATGTAATGATACCTGGAACTCAATGTGAACTGAACAGAAATGTCTAATGTTACTTTTCGACCTTCAGTGTCTTTCCTGAGGACAAATTGCATAAATGGTCATATTTCTTTTAACCAATTTGGGGAAAAAATGGTGAATATTTTATTTTGGAGTGTTGTATGTCTAAACTGTATTTTGATTAATAATATCCTCAAAGCCAACCTGGAATTTATTTAAAATATTTTGACGGCCCCACCTTAGAGCAGGCACCAAGTTGTGCATTACGTTCTTTAGCTGGAAAACCCTCCTTTGCATGCCTTTCTGAAACTTACTTAGAATCTAAATTGACCTAACTTTAAGATTAACCAGTTGCTGTCTACCCTATAGTAGTTTTATTGCTACAGGGCGGACTCCCTGCGCGAAATCACGTATATATACATGATCGACGCTCCCGCCATGTTTCCGGGTTGGGGGTGCTGTGATTTGGTACAGCACTGATCAGTCACCAGATCCAGGCCAATGAATTTTGATCTGGACCTGCTGATCAGTTGTACCGAACCAGAGATCATTCTGCGCCTCTGTTTACAGAACACAGGCACAGGAAATGAAGCAATCTTCTCTCCTGGAGCCAGAGAGAGGAGAACATCTATGTGAGTAAAAGTAGCACATTTTACACTGAAACACCTAGTTAGAATAAATTTCACCCCCCCCCCCCCCAAATCATTAGTACAGTGTACAGATTTTTTTTTTCTTTTCAACTGATCACAGTATTAATGTCATGGGTGACTTCAGATAGTGTAAGCGTCAGTGTCCCTCCCAGATAGGATCAGAGTGCAGGCCATTACATTACGATCACATTTAACCCTTTGATTGCCAGGGACATTCTCACAGACACACTATAAACTTCCATTGCTAGTATAGTGTCTGAACAGATCAATATCTTTTGATCAGAACTATACTAGTGTCCCCAAAAATGCAGCATTAGTGGGATTTGTCCCCACACCTGCCAGCACCTGCTAAGGTCAGGTATACCCATCCCCCTTACCCAGGTTGCTGAGGTGTTAGAATTGAACGATGATTCTCTTATGCAGCAGAGTGCCAGTACTAGTGCCGAACTACCTTTTGGTGAACTGGTGAGCACCAGCGGCCTAATACATCCTGGTCTTTTACATACCAGCACTACAGTATCATTTGGTGACATGACGAGTCCCATGCAGCCCCAAGTGCAGTACCAGCTGGTACAGTTGCTAGCATAAGTAGTGTCCCACAGCCACCAAGAATTCAAACACAGGCCTATAGAGACTATAGTGTCCGTAGAGCTCATAGTGTCCTTCCCGGATGTGTTTGTAAATCCTAATTGGCAGCCTTCAGATTCTACAGCCCCTTTACTTACCCCATTCATGGCCCACCCCAGATGCAATTCAGGTGCAAATTTAACTACTCCCCATTTTTTTTTTTTTTTTAGCGGTTTTTCACAGAAGATCTGTATGGATCTATTGTAGACCAAAGTAATTTATTCGCACAATTTATCGGCGCCAACCCAAATTCAAACCTTGCCAGACAATTTGCATGAAAACCTATTACGGTTTTTGAGTTGAACAATTTTTGGGCTTAACCCTCAAAGTGGTTGTAAAGGTTCTTAAGGTTTTTTACCTTTGTGCATTCTATGCATGAAGGTAAAAAAACCTGTGTGCAACAGTGCCCCCAGCCCCCTCAATACTCACCTGAGCCCCACTGCGATCCATCGCCTCAGCTGTCCCAGGTCTCTGCCTCCTCATTGGCTGAGAGAGCAAGCAGGAAGCCATTGGCTCCCGCTGCTGTCATTCGCAGGCAGTCAGCCAATGAGGAGAGAGAGGAGGTGGGGCCAAGCCATGGCTCCGTGTATGAATGGACACGGAGCAGCGTGTGCCCCCATAGGCTGCTTGCTGTGGGGGCACCCAACGGGAGGGAGGGGCCAGGAGAGCCTGCAGGGGACCTGTGAAGAGAAGGATCCAGGCTGCTCTGTGCAAAACCACTGCACACAGTAGGTAAATGTAGCATGTTTGGTACTTTCCAAAAAAAAAAATGGACTTTTAGAATCGCTTTAACATGGGCATTACTGAAAAGAATGAGTCGGTCATATTGATCCACAGACCCAATTCATCATATGCCTGTGTTCTCTGCTGCCATGGCAGACATAGATATGAGAATATAATGTAATTTATGTATTTAAACGACCGTACACTCTGTCATTTTCAGGGTGACCCTGAATAGGATCGGCTTCACAAAATTCAGCCCCTCGTAAATCATCTTAACCAGGAATTTGCAGATGTATTTACGTCCCAAAAAAAAACTGCGTTGATGAGTCCCTTGTTCATTTTTCTGCCCGCCTTGCATTCAAGCAGTTTCTACCCAGCAAGCGTGCCAGATCTGGTGTCAGAATGTATCGTAAGGTCTGTGAGAGGGCAACAGACTATATATGTAATTTTCCGATTTACAAGGGAAAAGATAGTCATGTGGAGCCCCCTGGAGCAGTGGCAAGATAGTTTGGGACTTGTCACCCTTTTTCCTTATGGGGTATCACTTATATGTGGACAATTTTTATACAAGTATGTCATTTTTAAACACCTTTTTGATCTTGGATTGACTCATGGCACCATGTGACCTAATCGCTGGGGCTTCTCCCAAAGGCTTGGAAATGGGGAGAAAGCCTGCTTGAGAAATGACTTCACAGTGAAGTGGAAGGACAAACAGGATGTTTTCATCCTGTCTTCCATTCTTGTAGACACGACAGTTCAAGTTTGCACGGCAACTGGTGTTGAGAAGCACCTCTGTGTACACGACTATAACCTTAATATGGGAGGGTTGGACTTCAATGGCCAGATGATGAAGCTGTATTTAGTTACCTGTAAAGGCAGACGTTAGTACAAAAAAGTGTCTGTATATTTCAGTTGGCTCTGTACAACGCTTTTGAGCTTTACAAAGCAACTGGACGAATTGGATTCTTCCTAAAATTTCAGGAAGAGATCATCACGGCCCTTTTGTACCCAGAAGGTACTGTGGCCATAACATCTGACCCAGATGCAGTTGGCCAGCTGCATGAGAGGAATTTTCCTGATGCCATTCCTGGTACCCAATCCCCCTCCCAAAAAAAATGCGTCTGTAGCAGACACGGAATTAAACATGGCACTTTTTTTTTTTTTGTCCCTCCTGTCCTGGCCAACCTGGTCTCTGCTTCAAGGACTGCTTCCGTCACTACCACACACTAGTGGAGTATTAGTATAGGTTACGGCACAGCATAGTATAGGGTACACATGTACACAGGGTCTCTAAGGTGTTAGGTAGTGAGGAGACTGGCTATCGCATTTTGAGAGACCCTAAAATCATAGTCTGGGACATTTACAGTTTTTTTTAAGTTACAAAAAAAGTAAAAAGCAAAAAAGATTAAAAAAGTAAAAAAAAAATTAAAAGACAAAAATGCTTGTTGTATTTACTGAGACAATGTTCTTTTGTTACTGTGTTTTATTGTTAACCATTATTTGCTTTGCAGGGATGCCATTCAGCTACAGCACTGATCTGTTTATTTTGACAGCAGCAGAGTGTACTTTTAGAATATATACATTAAAGAGTGCAGCGCTGTGGAATGAGATTTCTCATCTGCAGTTTAAAAAAAAAAAAACCCATATATACCCAAGCATGGGGGACTGGGGTGGTCAGTGGGCGGATGCCTGTTCTTCAGCATATATATGTTTCGTATATTTTTAAAAAGTTGTTTTATTGAATTTATGTTCTATTACTGTATCTTATTAACCGTTATTTTCCTTGCAGGAAAAGTGTTGCTCTCAGAATAAACATCAGTGCGTGCAGCACTGCTGGAGCCAATCTCTCATCTGCAATAACAAAAACAAAACTTATTCCTAAGCATGGGGGCCTGGGGTGGTCAATGGGTGAATCGTTCCTATGCATCTGCATTTTTTTTTTTTCGCAGAGATTTCTTCACATCGATCAATGTGAATGGAGTAATCTGTCGGGCTCTTTTTTTTTTTTTTTCCTTTTTTTTTTTTTTCCTTTTTTTTTTTTTCTCATGTATGCCCAACATTAGAAGTAAGTGGATGCAGGGCAGTATATTCTAATGGTGAGCATACCATACACTTTTTCTGGCAGATATTTATTCTCTTTTTGCATTCAGCCCACAGGCTATATATAAAAAAAAAAATCCTAATATATATGCCCAACAAGGACCAGCAAGGTACTGGTACATCACTGGGCTTTGAGTGGTTACACCAGGATGATGCCTGCTGCAGGTATCATTTTGCTATAATTTGTTTCAGCCAGAAGTCGACTTTTATGTAAAAGCAATCATAGCTGCTATTTAGCCACTGGATTGCTTTTACATGCAGTGGGAGGGGATGTAAAATTCCCCCACCCCCAACTGCTTTCCACAGCTTTGTCAGGCTGTTCCGTCCCATGGCAGAACCCAAGAATGCAGCTGGCTGTTCATAGAGCTGATTGGAGACCAGGACGGCTCCAATTATCTCTATAGTCAGAACAGTCTATAGTCTATAAACAGAAGCTACAAGCATTTCATCACTCCGGTTTCGCTGGAAATAAACAGCGCCATTTTTAAATTGGGAAAGCTTCTGATCACACCAAAATCGGTGTGATCAGATGCTTTAGAGGCAGAGGGGAGATCAAGAGTCTAACAGACCCCTGATTTTTCAAGAATGAATACCTGTTATTGCAATCATAGGGGATATATACATTCCCTGTGATAACAATAAAAGTGATAAAAAAAATTGGAAGGGACAATGTAAAAATAAAATTATCAAAATAAAAAAAAATTAAAGTGGCCCTGTGCTCGTGTGCAAAGGTGAATACAAGCGTTTGCCCCGTGTCATGATGTAAACCGCAATTGCACCATGTATGTGAGCTATCACCACGAACATCAGAGCGAAGGCAGCAATTCTAGCACTAGATCTCCTGTGTTCTAACCTGTAAAGGCTTTTAAAGCATCGCCTATGGATATTAAAAATCTATAAAGTTTGTCACTGTTGCATCGGGCGTGCGTAGTTTTTTTTAAAGCATATCATGTTTGGTATCTATTTACTCAGAGTAACATCATCTTTTATATTCTACCAAACAATTGGCCAATATATTGTGTTTTTGTGCATTAAAATTCAAAATAGGAGTATTTTTTCCCAAACATTTGCGTTTGAAAAATCGCTGCGCAAGTACTGTGTGACATAAAACATTGTAACACCCACCATTTTATTCTCTTGGGCCTCTGCTTTAAAAAATATATAATGTTTGGGAGTTCAAAGTAATTTTCTAGCAAAAAAACTTTTTTTCATGTGAACAAAAGTGTGAAAGTCTTCAAGTGGTTAGAAGAGTAGGTGATGTATGGCAGAAGCTTCTAATGTTGAGGATAAAATGCCAGGATAGCACAAAATCCCCCCAAAAAGAAAGTAGATACCCCAAACTATTTGATGAGAGGCATATTGAGTCAATTTTTTTTTACCGTACTTTTTTGGAAAATTACAATTATTTTTTTTTTACGTAAAGTTGGCACTTAAATGACATATTGCTTACATATGCCATGGTGTATATGTGGAAATACACCCCAAAATACATTCTGCTTCTTCTCCTGAGTATGGGGATACCACATGTAAGAGTTTTTGTCAGTCTAGCCATGTACAGGACCCCATAATCCAATAAGCACCTTCAGGCTTTTACAGGACTTTATTTCCTCATTAAACTTCCTGGCTACGTGTCAGTTTTTGAGGCCCTGAAATGCCAGAATAGTGCAACGCCACACGTTTTTTGAACATGAAGAAAGAAAACAAAAAATGTTTTTTTTTTCTTTTTCAAAACCTTGTGACAAAAATCAGGGGTTATTGGATTTCGGGCTCCTGTATGTGACTAGGCTCCCAAAAAGTCCCACACATGTGGCATCCTCATATTTGGTAGAAGTAGCAGAATGTATTTTGAGATGTACTTCCACATGTACCCATGGTATGTGTGAGTTCTATATCATTTAAGTGAAAACTTTGTGTAAAATAAAAAAAAAACCCAGTGGTGATCAAATGCCGCCAAAATAAAGCTCTATTTGTGTGAATAAAATTATACAAATTTCATTTGGGTACAGTGTTGCATGACCGCATAATTACCAGTTAAATTAGTGCAATGCCGAATAGCAAAAAATGGCCTGGTAATGAACAGGGTATATCTTCTGGAGGTCAAGAGGTTAAAGCCTTGCCAACTGTCACCCCTGTCCAGTGATATTGTCTTCATAGATTCGTACAGCACTCTCAGATAGCACTTGCTTTTTTAGTAGTTGGAATTATATCTAATGTCAGGTCTTTAACAACAGTGATGCCAACATCGATTAGGTGCACATATAGCCCTGTTCGAATGTTTTGAGAATGACACAAATATTAATTTTCACAAAGTCTGCTGCTTCAGTGTTTTTAGATCTTTGTCAGATGTTACTATGGTATACTGAAGTATAATTGCAAGCATTTCATAAGTGTCAAAGGCTTTTATTGACAGTTACATTAAGTGTATGCAGAGAGTCAGTATTTTCAGTGTTGACCCTTCCTTTGCAAGACCACTGCAATTCGCCCTGGCATGCTGTCAATCAAGTTCTGAGTCACATCTTGGCTGATGTGGCAGCCTATTCTTGCATAATCAATGCTTGGAGTTTGTCTGAATTTCTGGGGGGTTTTTTTGTTCACTCGCCTCTTGAGGATTGACCACAAGTTCTCAATGGGATTAAGGTCTTGGGAGTTTCCTGGCCATGAACCCAAAATTTTGATGTTTTATTCCCCAAGCCACTTAGTTATCACGTTTGCCTTATGGAAAGGTGCTCCATCATGCTGCAAAAGGCATTGTTCATCACCAAAGTGTTCTTGAATGGTTGGGTGAAATTGCTGTCAGAGGATGTTTTTGTACCATTCTTTATTCCTGGCTGTGTTCTTGGGCAAATGTGTGCTCTTGAGAACCACTCCCTTGTCTGAGAAGCAACCCCACACGTGAATGGTCCCAGGATGCTTTACTGGTGGCATGACAAAGGACTGATAGTAGCGCTCACCTTTTCTTCTCGGGACAAGGTTTTTTTTTTTTTCCGGATGCCCCAAACAATTGGAAAGGGGATTCATCAGAGATAATGATTTAACCCCAGTCCTCAGTGTGACGATCGCGGCGTCAGACCTCAGCCCTTCTCAACAAACTCACGACCGAAGGACTAGCCAATCTAAAACCGCGCTGTCACGTGCGTAACAATGCCACACACAGCTGCACCCTGCACAACGATTTTCCAGCTAATGGACCACAATCTCTGTACCTGCAGCCTGGGAGCGATTGTTACTGGGTCAGGTTTATTACGCAATTAACCCTTCACACTGCCACCACCTCCTTTTTGTACAGAGAAAGAGGAAACGTGGCAATATTAGCAATAACACTATGATGTTTGAATAATCGTTTGTATACACAATGTCACCGCAGACAGATGTATGCAGACGTTTTAAAACACACAGTAGCGCTCTTCAGAGACAGGGATTCTTAGTTTGCATTAAATAGATTTAGAAACAGTTCAACACTTTCAGAAAGTAAGGTCAAAGGGGTGCAATAGAAATATTTACAGAAAAAGATGTAGCCTATATATATATATATATATATATATATACATACATACATACATACATACATACATACATACATACATATATATACATGCGCACACACACACAGAGCAATAACATAGCAAAGATATAATAGAAGTTTAGAGAGAGTACTTGCCAAAAGTCCTGGGTTAAGCAGATCAAGTTTCCTGAGCCAAAAGGGTGCCTTATCTCCCAACGGTGGTTCCGATGTTAAAAGGGAGGTTTCTTCAACTGCAATACGACCTACTCAACTTAACTCTCTGCTCCAAGCATAACAGCCTTTCTAGGAACTCAGCAAGGTGTCTCCTTGAAGCAGAGAACCAATCACCTCATTTGGGGAGGGTGTTGCAGGCGGAGACCCAAGCTAGAACCAAAATCCCTCGCAGTTTATATCATGATCCATAACTTACCCTCGGTGCATGTAGCAGACTTGCCACTAGTAGATTAATATGCAGAAGCATCTGCTGAACGTATTGATATTAAATATGACATACCTGCTTGGGACGGTTAAGGAGATATTATTTTCTGCTCTCCTGTAGATTTCAGCTAGGGGGTGTAATATATCAGCCAACTTGTATTAAAGTGACCGATCCGAATATATGCCTGGTTTCCTTGTAAGTCTTCCATATCTCCAGATATAAAATGATATGGAAAAGGGGATTTTTAAATGTGAGTCTGTTTTACAGCTAGCTGGAATGTCTTTGAAGCTCAGTGAAGGACTGGTTTATGGTTTTATGATATCTCAGATTGAGAAGCTAACGGACACCCGGGCACCAGCTAGTGTGGGGATTTATTACCATGCAGTTCTACCACTGTGCCTGTGGTCTCTGACATCATACAGACCACATTCCTGAGGGAGGGGGGAAATTGGAGGGAAGCTGATTTGGGAGTAGAAATTATACAAGATGGAGGATCCTTAGCAAGATGGATGACCTTGTCCATCTCTGTATGCACAATTGCTACACTCAGCAGTTCAATCCCTGTACCTTTTGCAGAATAGTCTGTCCCTGATGATTTTCCTTTAAAGAAGTGGTTTCTTTGATGCCCTTCTTGACACCAGGCCATCCTCTAAAAGTCTTTTGCCTCACTGTGCGTTCAGATGCACTCACATCTGCCTGCTGCCATTCCTGAGGTAGTTCTGCACTGGTAGTGCCCTGATCTGGCAGCTGAATCAACTTTAGGAGACCATCCTGGTGCTTTCTGGACTTTGTTGTATAGAAGGCTTCAGGGTGCCCAAGAATTGAACTTTTCTCCTTGAAGTTCTTGATGATCACATAAATGGTTGATTTAGTTGCAATCTTAGTAGCAGCAATATCCTTGCCGGTGAATCCCTTTTTGTGCAAAGCAATGATGACTGCACGTGTTTCATTGCAGGTAACCATGGTTAACCGAGGAAGAATGATTGCAAGCACCACCCTTCTTTTAAAGCTTACAGTCTGTTCTAACTCAATCAGCACGACAGTGATCTCCAGCCTTGTCCTCGTTGACACTGACACCCATGTTAACGAGAGAATCACTGTCTTGTCAGCTGGTCCTTTTGTGGCAGGGCTGAAATGCAGTGGAAATGTTTTTTCTGGGGATCAAGTTTTTCATGGCAAAGAGGGACTTTGCAATTATTTGCAATTCATCTGATCACTCTTCATAACATTCTAGAGCAGTGATGGCGAACCCGTGGCACGCGTGCCACAGCCGGCACGCCGAGCCTTATCTGTGGGCACGCCAGGAGAATCCAGCGGCGCGCTGTCTTCAAGGCTGTAGTGTGCGTGACAGCCGGGTCCCAAGTGCGCATGCACAAGAAGCAGTGCTCTTTGTGAATGGTAAGGCGGTACCTGGGACACATGACAGATCCCAGAAGCCGCCGGACCAATCACAAAGCGCAGCGCTTCTCGCGCATGCGCACTGGGCATCCGGCTGTCCGCCCACACTACAGAAGCCGGGAAGACAACGCGCGGCTGGATAAAGGAACAGGTAAGATAAAAAAAAAAACTCTGCGGAAGTAAGAGCGGGTACCTGTCAAATTCAGGTACCCGCTCCCCCTCCCTCCCCAAAGGTCAGCAGTCATCCCTGTGCTGTCCACAGTCTCTGGTCATCCCTGTGCTGTCCGCAGTCTCTGGTCATCCCTGTGCTGTCCGCAGTCTCTGGTCATCCCTGTGCTGTCCGCAGTCTCTGGTCATCCCTGTGCTGTCCGCAGTCTCTGGTCATCCCTGTGCTGTCCGCAGTCTCTGGTCATCTCCTGTGCTGTCCGCAGTCTCTGGTCATCTCCTGTGCTGTCTGCAGTCTCTGGTCATCTCCTGTGCTGTCCGCAGTCTCTGGTCATCTCCTGTGCTGTCCGCAGTCTCTGGTCATCCCTGTATTGTGTCCGCAGTCTCTGGTCATCCCTGTATTGTGTCCGCAGTCTCTGGTCATCTCCTGTACTGTGTCCGCAGTCTCTGGTCATCTCCTGTACTGTGTCCGCAGTCTCTGGTCATCTCCTGTACTATGTCCGCAGTCTCTGGTCATCTCCTGTACTGTCCACAGTCTCTGGTCATCTCCTGTACTATGTCCGCAGTCTCTGGTCATCCCTGTACTGTGTCCGCAGTCTCTGGTCATCCCTGTACTGTCCGCAGTCTCTGGTCATCCCTGTACTGTCCGCAGTCACTGGTCATCCCTGTACTGTGTCCGCAGTCTCTGGTCATCCCTGTACTGTCCGCAGTCTCTGGTCATCTCCTGTACTTTCCGCAGTCACTGGTCATCTCCTGTACTGTGTCCGCAGTCTCTGGTCATCTCCTGTACTGTGTCCGCAGTCTCTGGTCATCTCCTGTACTGTGTTCGCAGTCTCTGGTCATCCCTGTACTGTCCGCAGTCTCTGGTCATCCCTGTACTGTGTCCGCAGTCTCTGGTCATCCCTGTACTGTGTCCGCAGTCTCTGGTCATCCCTGTACTGTGTCCGCAGTCTCTGGTCATCCCTGTACTGTGTCCGCAGTCTCTGGTCATCCCTGTACTGTGTCTGCAGTCTCTGGTCATCCCTGTACTGTGTCTGCAGTCTCTGGTCATCTCCTGTACTTTCCGCAGTCTCTGGTCATCCCTGTACTGTCTGCAGTCACTGGTCATCCCTGTACTGTGTCCGCAGTCTCTGGTCATCTCCTGTACTGTGTCCGCAGTCTCTGGTCATCCCTGTACTGTCCGCAGTCTCTGGTCATCCCTGTACTGTGTCCGCAGTCTCTGGTCATCCCTGTACTGTGTCCGCAGTCTCTGGTCATCCCTGTACTGTGTCCGCAGTCTCTGGTCATCCCTGTACTGTGTCCGCAGTCTCTGGTCATCCCTGTACTGTGTCTGCAGTCTCTGGTCATCCCTGTACTGTGTCTGCAGTCTCTGGTCATCCCTGTACTGTGTCTGCAGTCTCTGGTCATCTCCTGTACTTTCCGCAGTCTCTGGTCATCCCTGTACTGTCTGCAGTCACTGGTCATCCCTGTACTGTGTCCGCAGTCTCTGGTCATCTCCTGTACTGTGTCCGCAGTCTCTGGTCATCCCTGTACTGTCCGCAGTCTCTGGTCATCCCTGTACTGTGTCCGCAGTCTCTGGTCATCCCTGTACTGTCCGCAGTCTCTGGTCATCCCCTGTACTGTCCGCAGTCTCTGGTCATCTCCTGTACTGTGTCCGCAGTCTCTGGTCATCTCCTGTACTGTGTCCGCAGTCTCTGGTCATCTCCTGTACTGTCCGCAGTCTCTGGTCATCTCCTGTACTGTGTCCGCAGTCTCTGGTCATCCCTGTACTGTGTCCGCAGTCTCTGGTCATCCCTGTACTGTGTCTGCAGTCTCTGGTCATCTCCTGTACTGTGTCCGCAGTCTCTGGTCATCCCTGTACTGTGTCCGCAGTCTCTGGTCATCTCCTGTACTGTGTCCGCAGTCTCTGGTCATCCCTGTACTGTGTCCGCAGTCTCTGGTCATCTCCTGTACTGTGTCCGCAGTCTCTGGTCATCCCTGTACTGTGTCCGCAGTCTCTGGTCATCTCCTGTACTGTGTCCGCAGTCTCTGGTCATCTCCTGTACTGTGTCCGCAGTCTCTGGTCATCTCCTGTACTATGTCCGCAGTCTCTGGTCATCTCCTGTACTGTCCGCAGTCTCTGGTCATCTCCTGTACTGTCCGCAGTCTCTGGTCATCTCCTGTACTATGTCCGCAGTCTCTGGTCATCCCTGTACTGTGTCCGCAGTCTCTGGTCATCCCTGTACTGTCCGCAGTCTCTGGTCATCCCCTGTACTTTCCGCAGTCACTGGTCATCTCCTGTACTGTGTCCGCAGTCTCTGGTCATCTCCTGTACTGTGTCCGCAGTCTCTGGTCATCTCCTGTACTGTGTCCGCAGTCTCTGGTCATCCCTGTACTGTCCGCAGTCTCTGGTCATCCCTGTACTGTGTCCGCAGTCTCTGGTCATCCCTGTACTGTGTCCGCAGTCTCTGGTCATCCCTGTACTGTGTCCGCAGTCTCTGGTCATCCCTGTACTGTGTCCGCAGTCTCTGGTCATCCCTGTACTGTGTCCGCAGTCTCTGGTCATCCCTGTACTGTGTCCGCAGTCTCTGGTCATCCCTGTACTGTGTCTGCAGTCTCTGGTCATCCCTGTACTGTGTCTGCAGTCTCTGGTCATCCCTGTACTGTGTCTGCAGTCTCTGGTCATCTCCTGTACTTTCCGCAGTCTCTGGTCATCCCTGTACTGTCTGCAGTCACTGGTCATCCCTGTACTGTGTCCGCAGTCTCTGGTCATCTCCTGTACTGTGTCCGCAGTCTCTGGTCATCCCTGTACTGTCCGCAGTCTCTGGTCATCCCTGTACTGTCCGCAGTCTCTGGTCATCCCCTGTACTGTCCGCAGTCTCTGGTCATCTTCTGTACTGTTCGCTGTCTCTGGTCATCTCCTGTACTGTGTCCGCAGTCTCTGGTCATCTCCTGTACTGTGTCCGCAGTCTCTGGTCATCTCCTGTACTGTCCGCAGTCTCTGGTCATCTCCTGTACTGTGTCCGCAGTCTCTGGTCATCCCTGTACTGTGTCCGCAGTCTCTGGTCATCCCTGTACTGTGTCTGCAGTCTCTGGTCATCTCCTGTACTGTGTCCGCAGTCTCTGGTCATCCCTGTACTGTGTCCGCAGTCTCTGGTCATCTCCTGTACTGTGTCCGCAGTCTCTGGTCATCTCCTGTACTGTGTCCGCAGTCTCTGGTCATCTCCTGTACTGTGTCCGCAGTCTCTGGTCATCTCCTGTACTGTGTCCGCAGTCTCTGGTCATCTCCTGTACTGTGTCCGCAGTCTCTGGTCATCTCCTGTACTGTGTCCGCAGTCTCTGGTCATCCCTGTACTTTCCGCAGTCACTGGTCATCTCCTGTACTGTGTCCGCAGTCTCTGGTCATCTCCTGTACTGTGTCCGCAGTCTCTGGTCATCTCCTGTACTGTGTCCGCAGTCTCTGGTCATCTCCTGTACTGTGTCCGCAGTCTCTGGTCATCCCTGTACTGTGTCCGCAGTCTCTGGTCATCCCTGTACTGTGTCCGCAGTCTCTGGTCATCCCTGTACTGTGTCCGCAGTCTCTGGTCATCCCTGTACTGTGTCCGCAGTCTCTGGTCATCCCTGTACTGTGTCCGCAGTCTCTGGTCATCCCTGTACTGTGTCCGCAGTCTCTGGTCATCCCTGTACTGTGTCCGCAGTCTCTGGTCATCCCTGTACTGTGTCCGCAGTCTCTGGTCATCCCTGTACTGTGTCTGCAGTCTCTGGTCATCTCCTGTACTTTCCGCAGTCTCTGGTCATCCCTGTACTGTCTGCAGTCACTGGTCATCCCTGTACTGTCTGCAGTCTCTGGTCATCTCCTGTACTGTGTCCGCAGTCTCTGGTCATCCCTGTACTGTCCGCAGTCTCTGGTCATCCCTGTACTGTTAATTAGTTTGCACTACTGTACGAGTTGTTTTTTCTAAACCAAAAGCTCGATATTCAGGTTTCATTGCAGTGTTGGCACTTTGAAAGAAATAAGTTGGTTTTGGGTTGCAGTTTGGGCACTCGGGCTCAAAAAGGTTCGCCATCACTGGTATAGAGTATATGCAAATTGCCATCATAAAAACTGAGGCAACAGACTTTTGAGAATTACATAAATATTAATTTTCACAAATGTTTGGCCAGAGCTGTGCATTTTCTGCTTAGTAATATTAACCACTTGCCCTCCAGAGGATTTACCCCCCCCCCCCCCCCCCCCCGACCAGGCCTATCTTTTTATTATTCACAGCACTATTTCAGCTGGTAATTGCGGGGTCATGCAACGCTGTACCCAACCAAAATGAGTCCTTTTTTTCGCACAAATAAAACTTTCTTCCGGTGGTATTTGATCATTGTGCGCTTTTTATTTTTTGCACTATAAACAAAAGATCGAAAATTTTGAGAAAAATATATTTTTCTACTTTCAGCTATAAAAAATATAAACTCTAAGTTAGTCATAAATTTAGGCCAAAGTGTATTCTGCTACATGTTTTTGGTACAAAAAAAAATCCCAATAAGTGTATATTGATTGCTTTGCGTGAGAGTTATAGCGTCTACAAACTATGGTATAAATCAGGGGTCTCCAAACTTTTTAAACAAAGGGCCAGTTTACTGTCCTTCAGGCTTTAGGGGGCTGGACTGTCGCCAGTGTGAGTAGAAAATGTTTCTACAAAGGTGGGAGTAAACCCTTCCCCATTAGTGGTTTTAACAGGAGGAACTGTGCCCCATCATTGGTTTTTAACAGAAGGTATAGTGCCCCAGCGATGGTGTCAGTGGGAGAAATAGTGCCCCAGTGATGGTGTCAGTGATAGAAATAGTGCCCCAGCGATGGTGTCAGTGGGAGAAATAGTGCCCCAGTGATGGTGTCAGTGATAGAAATAGTGCCCCAGTGATGGTGTCAGTGATAGAAATAGTGCCCCAGCGATGGTGTCAGTGGGAGAAATAGTGCCCCAGTGATGGTGTCAGTGATAGAAATAGTGCCCCAGCGATGGTGTCAGTGGGAGAAATCATGCCCCAGCAATGGTGTCAGTGGGAGAAATCGTGCCCCAGCGATGGTGTCAGTGGGAGAAATCGTGCCCCAGCGATGGTGTCAGTGGGAGAAATCGTGCCCCAGCGATGGTGTCAGTGGGAGAAATCGTGCCCCAGCGATGGTGTCAGTGGGAGAAATCGTGCCCCAGCGATGGTGTCAGTGGGAGAAATCGTGCCCCAGCGATGGTGTCAGTGGGAGAAATCGTGCCCCAGCGATGGTGTCAGTGGGAGAAATTGTGCCCCAGCGATGGTGTCAGTGGGAGAAATTGTGCCCCAGCGATGGTGTCAGTGGGAGTAATCGTGCCCCAGTGATGGTGTCATTGGGAGTAATCGTGCCCCAGCGATGGTGTCAGTGGGAGAAATCGTGCCCCAGCGATGGTGTCAGTGGGAGAAATTGTGCCCCAGCGATGGTGTCAGTGGGAGAAATTGTGCCCCAGCGATGGTGTCAGTGGGAGTAATCGTGCCCCAGTGATGGTGTCATTGGGAGTAATCGTGCCCCAGTGATGGTGTCATTGGGAGTAATCGTGCCCTAGTGATGGTGTCTGTGGGAGAAATAGTGCCCCAGCGATGATGTCATTGGGAGTAATCGTGCCCCAGTGATGGTGTCATTGGGAGTAATCGTGCCCCAGCGATGGTGTCAGTGGGAGAAATCGTGCCCCAGCGATGGTGTCAGTGGGAGTAATCGTGCCCCAGCGATGGTGTCAGTGGGAGTAATCGTGCCCCAGCGATGGTGTCAGTGGGAGTAATCGTGCCCCAGCGATGGTGTCAGTGGGAGGAATATTTTACTGAACAGAAAAATAAGGGTAATGTGCCACTTAAAAGTGGAAAGTTTAGGTCTAGTTCAAAGTTGACTTTCAGATTAGAAACCTTACCCAAGCACTGCAGTGGGCTGCTAAGTTAGAAACAGGGTTGGCCTGTTTATGGATTCAAATATTCTCTTTGGAATGAGGCTGTTTTTATACATTTATCTTTTAAAGCCTAATTCCGGGTTTCATTTATGGTCAGATAGTTTGCTTGGGCCAAGTTGGTCCAAAGGAACCATTTCCTTCACTAATACATGCATCCGCTATGAGTATTGTGTATGTAGCATCAGCTACATACAGTATACAGAGCTGTGTTCAGCAGGGGTGGGGGAATTCGCATCCCATTCCTTAACAAAATTATGTGGGACTGAGTGCTGCTTTGCCATTCACAGGAAAATTTCTATTTTATGAATAAATACAAGTCTTCCTCTGATTTGGCTGAGGTGGAAAGTTGGGCAGATGATGTTGTGATCTCTGTCTCAATCAGAGGAAGCGTTCTATTCATTCATAAAGTACAAAGCATCACGTGAATGGCTGATCAGTACTCAGCTCTACTGTTTTGTTCCAGGAATGGGACGCCGTGTTTATACTGCTGCTGGAACATAGTATGCTATATGTAACCGTTTACACAGAGCTCACAGCAGGCGCATGTACTAGTGAAGGAAATAGTTTGGGTCAACTTTAAAACAGTTTTTTTAAACTGTTCTTGTTTACAGACAGGCTCTTTAATCCATTATGTTTTCTGTTTGAAGGGGTTAAGTATCCCTTGTAGAAAGTTTCCTCAGCAGCATTAATTAAAGGTCACCTTTTTTGGCATTTTACACTGGTCACAGGACTCTTCTGTCGTGAATTATTCTTTACGCAGTGCCTGACTGACACAGCAGAAGCTGAATTGATGTTGGTAAATAATATAACTGGGGCTACTGTATTTAAGTATGTACCATATTATGTCATAGGTTATTTGTTTATATTTTTTTTCACAGCATCCTTGTTGTTAGTTTGTCTCATCAGAGATCACTGATCTTTGACTGTTATGTTTTTTCCCTGCACCCAGAAGGTAAATGGCGTAACTGGTTTACATGCCCCTTTTTTTTCCTCTTGTCAGAGTACTTGCTTCAGTGGTAGTTGGCATCTGAGTTTTAAAGAAACCATGTCAGATACTTTGGATTACTTATAACTTGGAAGAAATTTAGTTTGATCTGTCTTTATCTTGTCCCAGCAGTAACATTCGATATTTTAAAGTGGATCAGCCTTCATGTGGATTCTCTGCCAATGAAGCATCTGGAGCCCCTGCTGTTTGGAGCCATGGATATGCAGAGGCCTCAGGAGTCAAGCAAAAGTATGTTTTGATATGCATGCAAAGACAATGAGCCTCCAGCAGCTTGGGCTACATTGTCCAGACCAAACATTTTCAAAGGTGGAGTTATATGCAGATTATTCATTCAGTGGTGCAGAAGAGGGAGCCCAGCAGTTAAAATAGTAGTGACCTGGGTTATGTTTAAGATAGTTATGCACTGATATATCATACCCTGAAAATAGGGTTATCAGCATTTTGCTGATTAGAAAAAATATAATAATGCCAATGATTCACTTTTCATAACGTTACACCCATATTATTCTGGGTGTAACGTGTTAAGGAAGGTCCGCCCCCCCCCCCCCCCACTTTGACAGCTAGCAGGGGTTCGTCTCCTTCTGCTAGCTGTAAAAATAAAAAACATGGCCGTGTATTGGCTTGCTAGTACAAGAGGTATGGGCAAACAGATCTGACAGGTCTGATACAATGCTTATCAGGCTCATATAACAAAATGCAAATTTTTTTTTCAACCTGCAAAAAAAGTGGATTTATTATTTGTCAAACAGTGATCTTATCCTTTAAATTATTGTGCAAAATAAAATGCGTGTGTGTATGTATATGTGTGTGAGTGTGTATATATATATATATATATGTGTGTGTGTGTGTGTGTGTGTGTGTGTGTGTGTATATATATATATATATGTGTGTGTGTGTATGTACACACGCACACACAGTTGTGTTCAAAATAATAGCAGTCAGACATCATTAACCTGATCAATCACTGTTTTTGGTAGAAATGATATTTCTACATGGCAAATAATTTACTAGCAGGTGTAGTAGAGTAATAGAAATCCAACAGACCCAACAGTCATGACATGCGTGCTGCTGATTCTGTGTAATTGAATCACTAATTGAAAGGGGCATGTTCAATATAATAGCAGTGTGGAGTTCTATTAGTGAGGTCATTCATTCTTCTAAAAAACAGGTGGCAATTATTGCCCTTATTTAAGGAAGGAAGGCAGCAAATGTTGTACATGCTGGTTACAGTGCATTTCTCTCTGAAATTCTGAGGAAAATGGGTCGTTCCAGACATTGTTCAGAAGAGCAGCGTACCTTGATTAAAAAGTTGATTGGAGAGGGGAAAACATATAAAGAAGAGCAGAAAATGATAGGCTGCTCAGCTAAAATGATCGCAAATGCTTTAAAATGGCAACCAAAACCTGAAAGACATGGAAGAAAGCAAAAAACTACCATTCGAATGGATAGAAGAATAGCCAAAGTGGCAAGGACTCAGCCAACAATCAGCTCCAGGAAGATGAAAGAAGGTGTAAAGTTCCCTGTGAGTACTGTTACAATTAGAAGAGGCCTATGTGAAGCCAAGCTATCTGCAAGAAGCCCCCGCAAAGTCCCACTGTTGAAAAAAAGACGTGTGCTGAAGAGGGTACAATTTGCCAAAGAGCACATTGACTGGCTAAAGAGAAATGGTGCAACATTTTGTGGACTGATGAAAGTAAGATTGTTCTTTTTGGGTCTAGTGGCCGGAGACAGTTTGTCAGACGACCCCCAAACACTGAATTCAAGCCACAGTACACTGTGAAGACAGTGAAGCATGGTGGTGCAAGCATCATGATATGGGGATGTTTCTCATACTACGGTGTTGGGCCTATTTATCGCATACCAGGGATCATGGATCAGTTTGAATACATCAGAATACTTGAAGCGGTCATGCTGCCTTATGCTGAAGAGGAAATGCCCTTGAAATGGGTGTTCCAACAAGACAACGACCCCAAACACACCAGTAAACGTGCAACATCTTGGTTCCAGACCAACAAGATTGACGTTATGGAGTGTCCAGCCCAATCCCCGGATCTTAATCCAATAGAAAACTTGTGGGGTGACATCAAAAATGCAGTTTCTGAGGCAAAACCAAGAAATAGAGAAGAACTGTGGAATGTAGTCCAATCATCCTGGGCTGGAATACCTGTTCACAGGTGCCAGAAGTTGGTTGACTCCATGCAACACAGATGTACAGCAGTTCTCAGAAACAGTGCTTATACAACTAAATATTCATTAAGTGATTCAAAGGAAAGCAAAATCTTCAAACATTTTTCAGTTTATATAGTGAATGTTTGAGTTTGTAAAGAAGAATACAAACACTGCTATTTTTTTGAACAGTCTAATATTCACTTCTTCAATTTTTTTTTTAGAGGAACAACACAAATTTGATATATTTTTCTTCATGTTTTGATTTGGAATAGAATGTGTCGTGTTCCCAATGCATTTGTGTGTATGGAAATAAAAGCTATTGGAAGGATTTTGAGCTTTATTCAAATTTTTCAACACGACTGTATATAATTTTTTATATTTTTTTCAATTAAAGTTATTTAATGTATCTGAATATATATATATATATATAAAAAATATTTTCAGTTTTAGTGCAGAATTTTCATTTCAGTGTACCACTACTTTAAGATTCTGTGTGGTCAGTGAATTAAAACTTTGCCATGGCTGTCCTTTCTGTCAGCAGATTCGGTCAGAGTTCCTACCCCTGTAAGTCTTGGTACTTAGGCATCATCATGCTCCTCATTCTTTAAAAGAATCCCACTCCCACAAGTGGCAGATAACACCTGTTTTCATATTTAAATGAGAAATTGCTAGACTTTTTAAGTAAAGTCACTTTTTTTGAGACTTGTATAACACTGCATTTCAGTATGAAAGTGGAGATGTATGATGCAGTTTAAATCTTTTGAAATCGAATTGTTTTGTTACAGTTGCGTTGTTTTGTCGAGTCAGGAAAGCTCAGAGAGGGTCACAACATCAGGTGTTACCCTGGCCTTTTCTTCTTTTTCCTTTATTGTCCATGGTTGCTGTGAGACTTGGTGTAAGCGATGCGGTCTGACTTCATAACATAGCAGTGTGTATACTACTGCAAGTACAACCCAACATTTCATCTGTATTCATTGATGGCTGAAAAGTTCTGCTTTCAAGTCTCAGTACAGAATGATGTAAGCTAGAAGGAATGTTAACTGCTTGTCTGCCACCTACTCTAGAGGACTTCACAAAACTGTTCCCACAGGACCCATCCATGCAAATTCCTCTCCTCTTGCTCTTGATATGGAAATTGAGATTTGGCAACATAAATTCTAAAAACTGTGCATTGTACTCATGAAAAAAAAATGCATACATTACATGTGACATTAATGGGATTTGCTTTTATTTTTGTGGCTTTTCATTGAAATGGGTTTATCAAATCTGGAGCATATGCCCATGGTGACCAATCAGTTTCTCTTTTTATTTGTAAAGCCTAAAGCACTATTAAAGCCAAAAACAAAAAATTATTAAATAGCAGCTTGCCAATTCTTAGATGTGGTGGCTGCATAATTTTCTTTTTCCTGTATTTTACTGCCTGGTTATCCAGTCCTATTTTTTATTTTTAATTGCCCAGGCTGTCCAGACAAAGTAGCAGTTAGGGGGGTGCGACAAACCATTTAACACTGACAATGGTGCTTACAAGGATCAGATTTTTTCATTTGTTAAACCTTTTTCCCAAAAACAGAAACAACTCCTGCAACGGCTTATAAGTGTGAGATAGAGGATTGGTTCAAAGGTATTAGTCAAGTCTATCTAAACCTGCTAGTCTTTTTGTTTTTGTTTTTTTTATCCAATTTAATTTTTCCAAAAAGTGGCTTTTTTTAAGTTTATAATGGTGCTACAACGGAAGAAGTGTACACAACACAAGGAAAAGAGGCACACATAGTGGCACGTCATTATAAATGTACCATCTGAAATCTTAAAGTGAAAGTAAACCCACTTTTGTATGTTTTGCCTACAGGTAAGTTTGTCTGTAGGTAAAATGAATATTTGCTCATTTTGTCTGCTGGCGCATGCTCTGTGAAGGAACAGCATACCCCTGCCGTTCCTTCAGAACACTGTGCCGCGTCCAAGACTCCCGCAGGCATGCATGGGAGTGACATTAGTGCAGCTCAGCTAGTCAGGCGGCCAGGACTCACGAACCCAGAAGGAAGACTGGGAGAAGAAGGAAGCTTCTGCAGCGGGGACATCGCACTGCTGGAGGGCTTCGTTTTTAGGTAAGTCCTGCATAGTGTGCCAGTATGTGATGCATACTAGCACATTATGACATTTACTTTCCAGGGGAATTTTTTTACTTTTTTGTGTCAAGTTGCGGTTACTACTGCTTTAACCTGGTTGTATCATAATGCCACATCTGGCCCACATTAGGAATTTTTTTTAATACACCCCTTTGTTCATATGTGATTTTTTTCATATACTAACAATTTGCGAAGTTCTTTGACCCATTCTCCTGTCGAAAGGGTAACACTTGCAACCCACTTCAGCAGTATCATTCTGCGAGCCGCAAATAGAGATCTAGTCTAAAACTACCCTCTCCACACATGAACAATGCTTCTGTGCAAAGGTGTCTGCTTTACTGCTACATTCGGAGTGTAGAGACCCTTGGCAAGAAGTGTTAATGGCTGGACCACCAGGTGAAATAAAAGAAAAAAACGGCCCCAAAAAACTAGTGCAGCCCACACTTTTAATGATTGGTAAGCTGCAATAGTTTACATTTTTTGTGTTTAATTTCGCTTTTAAAAAGCTGAAGCTAGAAGCTGACTGGTTACTTTGTACAACTGCTCCAGATTCTGTCCACTCAAGTTTTGATAAATTCCCCCATTTTGTAGATAACATTTATATGAATACCATGTCTGCTCTAAAATATTATGTTACTTTTCTTTGGTTTTCTTCAGGTTATGTGTTGCCTCCCTTTTGGTTAACAACTTCTGTGATAACCGAGAAGCAGTGTATGGTGTGTTTGATGGAGAACGCAACGTAGAAGTGCCTAGCTTGCTGCAGTGTACTATGTGTGACATATTAGCTGATGAGCTTCAGAAGACCAAGAGTGAAGAGGAGTACATGGGAAACACCTTCCTTGTCATGCAAAGGTAATCCTAATACATTTCTGCTTCTTACCATAGTATTCTTGCCTGTGAGATGCAAAGGACAGTGGGGCAAATGTTGACAAGCAAGTTTTTTCACCAGCAAAATAAAGGAGCGTGAATCTAGCCTTAAAACCAAAGATAATTATAAGGTCTTTATATGATTTAGCTTTTTACAGTGATCATTATGGATCGGCTATTAGTAATGTTCATTGTAATACTGGCATTTAGTTAAAACCCTTCCCCCTCCTACCCCTACTGCTCAACCTTCTCTGACTAATCGCTACATTGCCAAAAAAACACAGCACTATCTTAAATCACTTTTCTCTTACGTAAATTGACGGACACAGTTCTTCTGATTCTTGACCATAGGTTATAGCATCACCTACAGGATTAGGACACTAGGCAGAAAAAACACAGCACCCCTTATGGTTAGTTTAAGCTGGTATGACCCACCTCTCTGCTATAGGCAAGGCAGTTATCTTTGCCCAGTGTTTCAGGAGTAAGGACCTGGTTCCCTACTAGAACCTGTTGTTCTATGGCTTTTTTTCCTGGGATTTTTTTTTCCTGCTGAGATCTTCAATCAATAGCTGGGTTGGGGACAGGCTGGATAGTCTAGATCCAGTGGTCACCCCAGTCTAGCCATGGAGCGTGTACAGATCTTTAGCTCTGTGCTCGGACAGCCGCGACAAGCCCCATCCTTGACCAGGTCAGCCAGCGAGGTAAACATCTTGCAGGGACATGTATGACTGGGCACCAGTGTCAGTGTTACCCTGGCCGACAGCCCCACCACTTTGTTGGAGAGGAGGATCTGTCATGGTAACCTTACCTGCATGCTCTGCTGGATCAGTAAGTACAGTGGGGATCGAAAGTTTGGCACCCCAGCTAAAAATTTGTATTAATGTGCATAAAGAAGCCAAGGAAAGATGGAAAAATCTCCAAAAGGCATCAAATTACAGATTAGACATTCTTATAATATGTCAACAAAAGTTAGATTTTATTTCCATCATTTACACTTTCAAAATAACAGAAACCAAAAAAATGGCGTCTGCAAAAGTTTGGGCACCCTGCAGAGTTAATATCTTGTACTGCCACCTTTGGCAAGTATCACAGCTTGTAAACGCTTTTTGTAGCCAGCCAAGAGTCTTTCAATTCTTGTTTGAGGTATCTTTGCCCATTCTTCCTTACAAAAGTCTTCCAGTTCTTTGAGATTTCTGGGCTGTCTGTCACGCACTGCTCTTTTAAGGTCAATCCATAGATTTTCAATTATGTTGAGGTCAGGAGATTGTGAAGGCCATGGCAAAACCTTCAGTTTATGCCTCTTGATGTAATCCCCCATGGATTTCGAGGTGTGTTTAGGATCATTATCCATTTGTAGAAGCCATCCTCTCTTTAACTTCAGCTTTTTCACAGATGGCATCAAGTTACCATCCAAAATTTGCTGAAATTTTATTGAATCCATTTTTCCTTCTACTCGTGAGATGTTCCCTGTGCCACTGGCTGCAACACAACCCCAAAGCATGATTGATCCAACCCCATGCTTAACAGTTGGACAGAGGTTCTTTTCATTAAATTCTGTGCCCCTTCTTCTCCAAACGTACCTTTGCTCATTCCGGCCAAAAAGTTCAATTTTAACCTCATCGGTCCACAGAACTTGTTTTCAAAATGCATCAGGCTTGTCTATATGTTCATTTGCAAAGTTAAAACGATGATTTTTGTGGTGAGGACATAAAAGAGGTTTTCTTCTGATGACTCTTCCATGAAGACCATATTTGTACAAGTATCTCTTTATAGTGGAATAGTGTACCACAACTCCAGTGTCTGCCAGATCTTTCTGGAGGGATCGTGCAGTCAAACGTGGGTTTTGAATTGTTTTTCTCACAATCCTGCGAGCGGTTCTGTCTGATATTTTTCTTGGTCTTCCAGATCTTGCTTTAACTTCCACTGTTCCTGATGACTGCCATTTCTTAATTACATTCCGTACAGAAGATATTGACATCTGAAAACACTTTGCTATCTTCTTATAGCCTTCTCCAGCTTTGTGAGCGTCAACTTTTTTCAGTTTCAGTTTTCTAGACAACTGCTTAGAAGAACCCATGGTGCTGATTGTTTGGGCAAGGTCAGATGAGTCTGGGCATTTAAAACCTTTGAGATTGACATCACCTGGTCTTCCCAGACAATGATTGAGAACAATCCATGACACTGGCAGGTCTCAGCTTGGCAAAGGGGGCAGTGCATGCTCTAATTTCTACAGGGTGCCCAAACTTTTGCAGATGCCATTTTTTTGTTTTCTGTTCTTTTGAAAGTGTAAATGATGGAAATAAAATCTAACTTTTGTTGACATATTATAAGAATGTCTAATCTGTAATTTGATGCCTTTTGGAGACTTTTCCATCTTTCCTTGGCTTCTTTATGCACATTAATACAAATTTTTAGCTGGGGTGCCCAAACTTTCGATCCTCACTGTAGATGCCTCCCACCTATATGCTGGGTGCGGATACTCTCTGGGGTGGTGGGTCCTGATGGGTCTCCTCCTCCCCCCGCCATAGGCCCTGGTCCTTTTGCCAATCCCCCCTCTCCCCCTATGTCCCCTAGTTGGTGAAATGGTGCAGGGTTGGGTACCTAGTTGCCCTAATCCCCTCCCATGCTTTGATTGGGTTGCGTGGTGTAGCTGTGGGGACAATGTCCTGTGGGTGCCTGTGCTGCCCATTTGGCAGGCAGCCCCCTGGTCTCAGACAAGGGGGACTACTTGTGCTGGGGTAGCATTGCTACCTGTGAGCTCTCGATCTCCATTTTTTTTTCTCCTGGGTTTTAGACCATGTGGCTGCAGGGTCCAGACCAGTTCTCCTCCTGTCTGCTGAGGCTATTTTCACCATATGTTGTGGGGTGGGGAGGGTACAGGCTACCCCCTTCCAGCTGGAGGCACTGCTATGGGCCCTCCCAAGGGAACGCGCACCATACGGTCGGTGTGCCCAAAAATGTAGGCCATGGCTTTGCAGCCTCAACATTTGGACCCTAGCGCCATACTGCTTTTGGGCAGTTTCTCTTCTCCACCATCGTACTGCCACTGAGCCGGGTGCCCTGCCTTGTGATAGGCTATGCTTTGAGAGTGGACACAGGAGATGGCTGGTGCAGCCACCATGCTGACTCTGGGCTTCCACCCTTTTCTCCCTATGTGGACACACACACAAAAAAAACCAAATGTGGAGGAATCCATGGCTGTGGCGTTGCAGGTGCTGTTAGTGACCCTGCATATGCCTGTGGTGGGTTGTACCCAGCCGATGCCAGGTCAGCAGCTACAGTACTGTAGTGGTCTACAACTAATGGAGTCAGCGCAGGAGGTAGACTGGCGCTGTGCCAGTGCCCTTGCAAGCACCTATGCGACCGCACTTTGATGGCAACTCTATACCCTTCCCTCTGCTACTACTGTTGATTCATGGGCAGTTTTGGGATGGGTGGACCCTGTCTCGGGGCATCACGCTCGGCATCCAGCTTGTCCTGCTCAGCTGTTCGGCAGCTGCTGATAGGACAGTATTCCCTCTGGGTTGCTGTAAACTCTGCTGCTACACCTAAAAGGGCGTTTGGGAGCAGGATGAGCAAAAAATACCTTCCGCCATGTTCCACTTCCTCAGATGTTTCTGAGCCCGAATCAGGCGCAGTCACCGCAGGTCCTGCACTCTCTGCGGGCCATGAAGCCATGATCCGCAATTCCTCAGACAGCAAGGATGAGGCCTCTGTTGCCACGCAAGCAAAAGCGCTAATGGCCGTACTGATTTCCTCTGTGCGAGAGACATTGGGCACAGTTCACTAAACAATATTTTACCACATCGGAGCATGCAGTAAAATAACGCACAGCATGTTTTTTAAAAAAACTGTATAATTCTCGAAGAAACGCTGCTTAAAATTTGACATGCATTATAGTTCCGAATTATGCGTTAATTACCGCATGAAATCATGCGGTCAGTTATAGCGAGAATATTGCATAAACATCATCACATCCTGTGTGCAAAAGCAGTGTTGTGTCTATTTTCATCAGCTGTGGACAGTCTCAACAGTGGCGTGAGAAGCCATGGGTAACAAGCATCACCTAGCTCGCATGTGCCAAGATCTGCCCGCCAGGCCATTTCATTTGGTCCTCGCATCTCTCCTGCAGCTGTGTCACCCCCCTCGTCTCAATAGTTGGCAGCAGAGAGGACGACAGAACTCCTACAGATCCTGCGCCTCTCTGTACAACTGCAGCAACCCCTTGTCTCAGTCTCCTCCGGTCTCAACATTCAGCAGACTCTAACAACTGACTCCAGTCCTCGTCTGGTCCTCTTCCTCCTTGCACTTTCTGCTGCCCTGTTCCACCCCCAGCTTCTTCCTAGCAGCAGCAGAAGGTAATAGATGTAAAGGAAGGTGGGGGACTCTTGACTTTTGATGATGGGGAGGCTCTTGATATCTGATGTAAGAGAGGGTGGGGTGGTCTAGTCTTACAGATAGAACTGGCTCTTTGAGGGAAACCATCATGCTGATGCAGCCCTCAGTGAAATTGAGTTTGACACCCCTGACCTAGATGGTAAAACATTTCATTAGTTGCTTTAAAGGGAAAGAACACAGGATATAAGCATAAAAACACATGAACACACGTGTTAACCAGCAACCAACCTTCGAATATTTTTTGAGTTTCAAAGTTGTCATAGATTTGGGATTGGCACAATATGTAGGCATCATGCTCAGATCCCGGGAATCCAGTCACTACATTCCTGACAATCAAATTTGCATCATATACCGCTTTGATATTTATGTGGGATGTGTGCAGGCTCAGCTTGCCAAATCTCTATTTATACCTCTTGGATATTTAGGGAGTGGTAACCTTTCCTGTTGCAGTAGATATGCTCTTTAACTGGTTGCCCTTCACCCAATAGCAGAAGTACTGCTACAGGGCAGCACAGCTGCGCAAAATCACACATATGTACATGATTTGCATCTCCGGGTAGGGGGTGTACGCCGGCTTACCCATGCTGCGGTTGGCTGCTGGGAATGTACAGCAGCGGGTCCTGACCGGCGATTCCCGGTCTGTACTCGGTGATTGTCTGTAGGGCTAAGAGGGAAGAGATCTGTGTGTAAACACAGATCTCTCCTGTCAGCATGGACGTGCTGCTTTGTATGGCTCTGCACAGCAGAGCATATCCTTGAAGCATCTTTCCTTCACAAAAAAACACTCTAGAGCTTCTCCTCTTCTGCATTACTTTAAATTCCAGATGACTGGATTCAAAGGGCTCCATCGTCTGTGCTACACAGTCTGCCAGCCTCCAGAAACAACTCCTGAATGGAATCTAGCTGCCACCTGCTCCTGCTTGCACTCTCCTGCCTATTTTTTTTTTTTTTTTTTAAACAATCACTGACCTCTTACCCTGGCTCTGACCATTGCCATGCATATCGCATAGTTATCGCAAGCTTGGACCACAACCGAATTACTGCATGCATTTACTTCCTTCTGTGAATTGACTGTAACACCTTTTTATGAGGTATTTACCAAGTGTTTTTGTTTGTGCTAAATACCGCATATAAGCAATGGTGAATTTACTATAATCGCATGCATTATGACAGTCACGTGGCCACTTAATGCATGCAATAACTTTTAGTGAATTGTGCCCATTGAGGATTGAGGTCCCTTCTGGGGTTGCCAACGAGATGGCTGCCCCCTTTGATTAGCCTAACCGGCCAGGGTGGCTTTTCTTTGATAGACTTACTTTCAAGTATTGGAAATGTCTGAAGCGCTTATTCTCGGTTCAAAGCACCCTTCGGTTCATTGCCCTTTTTTAGGAAGTAGATCTCTCCTCTTTTGGTGGATTATCCTGTATCTAGATTGCGCATGGCAACTATGCCACCGATGGAGGAGTATTTATCCTTTAAAGTGACGGTAAACTCTGCTTTTGAAGCTGTATAATAAGGCTTACCTGTAGGTACAGTGAATATCTCCTAAACTTGCAGTTTTTAGGAGATCTTCACACTGGATGCATCCGGTGACATCACTCCCACGCATGCGTATGCCATCCCTTCAGAGCTCTGTGCCTTAAATCCGTGATGTCATTGTGCGTCGGCTATTCAAAGGACAGAAGCCAGCAAGCCTAAAATGATGACTGGGGGAAGATGGAAGCCCTAGCACTGCTAGAGGGCTTTGTTCTAGGGTAAGTATTTCATAATGTGCTAGTATGCAATGCATACCAGCACATTATGCCATTGCCTTGCAAGAGATTTTTTCTTTTCTTTTCTTTTTGAAAGACAGCAGTTTACTATGGCTTCGGATCATTAGACCGATTCGGTTACCTGCATTGTTTGCCATTGCTGGTTCGGCTTTGTGGCCTGTTTTGGCCACAGCCCTGGAGCCCTACTGAATGGGCCATATTTCTACAACTGGGTCTGGTTACAGGCCATGTGTTTTCTATGTGAAGCTGGTGGACCAGTCGGTGCAGGCCTGAAATTTGTTGGCAATGCAGCCCCACTACATTCCAAGCTCTGTCTTGGCTGTTGCGCTTTGGTGAGTTCTTTGGCTTGAATGTTGGGCTGCTGACTTGACATATAAATAGGTTCTGGTGGATTTACCCTTCCAGGATGATTTTTGCTTCAGGGGTAACTTTGGCAGCATCATCAAAAACCTTATGGGTGACGGGAGTACTTTTCTCCCACAGGCCAAGAAGGATAGGTCGTAGGCCAGGTCTCTGCACACAAGAGGCCTTTTCATTCACCTAACTTCTTAGATGAGGGTTTATCCAAGGTCCCTGCAGATGGTGCTAAGCATTCTGGCTCCACAAAACCTGCGGACAAGTTCTCAAGCATCCAGATCCAGGTTGGGGGGTCATCTTCATTGGATTGCTGGCCTGTGGACCTCCTTTGTTCCTGACACGGTCCACGAGCTGCTATGTTTAAGATGGATTCCATCCCTTACATGGTGGCCTCCATTTCGTCTAGAGATTTCCTGGCATCATGCATACCTGCATGTTCCCATCTGCGCAGGACTTCAGTAGGTTCCTATGCTTTGCGGTGGGGATGCACATTATCAAACGGTGGTGCTCCCTTTCAGTCTGGTCTGTGCTCCCTGTGAATTCTCTGAAGTGTTAGCCCCAATGCTTGCCGTGACTGGTTACTTGAACGACCTGTGGCTGGCAGCGGCCTGCGCTAGCGGTCAACATGAAGATCACAATGCTTTGGCTGGGTCCTGAACCTCAAGAAGTCTGCCTTTCCTTGACCAGGAGGCTGGAGTGTCTAGGTCCGAGTCTTGCCTCAATGCAGACCATAGTGTTTTACCTGGTGGATGAGCTCTGGGAGCTTCAGACTGCGGTGCAATGACTCTTGTTCCTTAAGTGGTCTTCCTGGTGTTCTTGCATGTAGGCTCTGAGTCTTATGGTGTCTGCCTCCAGGAAGCTCCTTCTGTAGTTACGTAAATAGGGAAATCCTGTTGACATCTGGCAAGTCCCCTGCCTCCCTGGACAGCCAGTTTTTTGTCTGGGCCAGTTAACAATGGCCCCCCCTCCACTGGTGGTTCCGGTCTCCTTCCCTACAGGACAGAAAGCCCTTTTGCCCCCCCCCCCCCTTGATGGTAGTCATGACAAATGCCAGCCTGTATGGTTGGGGATGTGTCTGGGTTCCAGATCCACACCAGGTTACTGGACTACAGAGGAGCCTCAGCTACTCATCAACGTCCTGGGATCGCGAGCAGTCAGGTTGTCTCTGAGGCACTGGACAAAATCTTCTCTGGGGGGCTTCCGGCCAGGAGCCAATCGGATACTGCAAAAGTAGTGGCCTATGTCAACCCCCAAGGTGGAATGAGCTGTGCGGCAGTGGCACTGTTGCTTTTACAGTCTGAAATGAGTTTGTTTTATTTAGCTGTATTTACTCAGTACTTACAAAATCCAAGTGAAAGATATAACACCAACATATCAGAAAAAAATTTAAACATTTTCAAAAACCGAATCCCTGAGTTGGAAAAAGAATCACTCCCTTCCTAAAAAAAAAAAAAAAATTCAATCAGGTGTAGCTGATCACTTTCTCAGTGGCACACAATGCCTTTTGACTATCAGCTGTGCTCATTTTGATTAGCTCATGATTAGAGCTTTCCTGGAGCATTTCAGTCCCTGATAGTGCAAGGGAAGCAAACAACTGGGTGGTAAGGCGCTGTCAAAAGATCTCCAGGATAAAATTGTGGAAAGGCACAGGTCATGAGATGGATACAAAGCAATTTTAAAGGCTTTATCAATGCATAGAGGCACAGTGAATTCTATTCTTAATAAGTGGAAGGTGTTTGGTACAACGCAGACCCTGGATGTCTCGTTAAAGAGAACCTGTGACCAAAAAATCATCCCCTCCTGTGATGGAAAAAAAATGTAAGCAATAAAATACAAAAAATATTTTTTTTTTTGCAAAAGTTACACCCACTCACATAACTGAGGCCCCCCCATATATACGCTCACTTGTACGAACATAAACGCACACGTTGGGGGTGCCTCCACGTGATTGCGATACACATGTTCCATATTGCCTCGCACGCCAGAGTGAGAGCACTAATGCTAGCACCAGACCTTCTCCATGACACTAAACTGATGACCTATAGAGGTTTTTGAAGTGTTGCCTATAGAAAATATAAGGTACTGAAGTTTGCCATTTCATGGAAGGTTTGACATGTTTGGTATTTATTTACTCACTGCAACCTCGACTTTTATATTTTACCAAAAATGTGGATAATTATTGTGTTGGTTTACCCCAAAATTCACTTTAGTGTGTTTTTTACTGGAATTTACTAGACTTTTGCAGTAATATTGTGTGACATTAAAAATTGGAACTACCACTATTTTATTCTCTAGGGTGTCTGCATTCAGAAAATATATAATGTTTGGGGGTTTTGTGTAATCTACAGGCCTAAAATGCTTTTTTTATACGTGTGCGCAAAAAGCAAAAATGGCTATTTAAAAAAATAAATAATCTGATATGTTAGGCTCCATTCACACTAGGCTTTTTCAAAAAAGTTCCAGGTTGCATGTGGAAAAATGCACCGTGATCAGAGCAAAAACACCCTGCTTTTTTCGAGTGCCGTTAAAATGAATGCCACATGAAAACACATTTGTGCATTTTCACACTTTTACAGCGCATTTTCAAATTGCGGGCAGAATCGCGGCCCTTAGTGATATATCTTTCACTTGGTTGTTGCACTGAGTAAATATAGCTGGATAAAACAAAAACTGTCTGGCTTCATTTCAGACTGCAAAGCAACATAATGTGATTATTTTGAAAAGGGGATGATTATTTTCTATACCCACTGCACTGTGCATTGGAAATTAAAGACCTTTCTTCTTTTTTTCTTTTTTTTTTTTTTTTTCTTTTTTTTTTTAGGAAGCTGGGAACTGCCGGGCAAAAGCTAGGTGGCTCTGCTGTTCTTTGCCACATAAAGCATGACCCCATGGATCCAACCAGTTGCTTTACACTAACCTCTGCCAATGTGGGCAAATGCCAAACTGTGCTCTGCAGGAGTGGGAAGCCCCTCAACCTTTCCAAATGTTACACTGTTGGCTGTGAGGAGGAGTTGAAGCGCATGAAACAGCACAAGGCAATTATTACAGAGGTGAGGACCTTTTTTGCTTTTGACTCCAACTTGTCTTATACCCGTGCTATATGAACATCAGACTTGTAGAATTCTTTTTGCAGGAATCCTGAGCCTTTTGGGAGAACATTTTGTTTTTCAAACTTGAAAGCTACTGTTAAGAAATCTGTGAGTTCCTTGGTCAGCTGTTGAACAACTAGCTAGGAGTATGCAGGAGGACCCATTTAAAGAAATCAAATTTAATATTTTAAACAAAATAAGTTGGAAGGATTTTGTTGTGCTGGATGGTCAGTTTCATCTAACTCCAGAATTGTTCACGCCGGTTTTCAAAAAATAGGCTTTCAGTAGACCCTCTCATACACAGAGTAGTGTACAGTAGTCAACTTTACCAACTGTATATTTGAAAATGTACCGGTAGCTTGTGAATGAAGTAACTAGAAGACTCAGCAGTCTTTGCAGCCCATAAGCTGAAGCATCTGTTAAATTGTCCTATAACTTTAGGATCTTTTCACATTGAATGTGACTGAACTGATGCCAATCAGAAAATACTGATGCAGATTACATCAGTTTGTACATCTATCTTCAGTTCAGTCTTGCTTCATTTTTTTTTTTTTTTTTTTTTTTTTTTTTTAGATGTTGCAGAAACTAATCATAGGTGAAAAATAGTATAAGCAACTCACTGAATCTGCACTACATAAAAACAAAAATTTTCTTGACTAAGGGCTAGTTCACAGTGGATGCAGTCCAGTGCATTTTTTTCTGCATTAAAAATGCATGGGACAGCATGTTATGAGTTCTATTGGCATAGTTCACACCAATGCAGTCCCAGTTCAGACAAAAAGCACATGCTACATTGTTTTTATGCACAGAACTGTACTGGAACGTGGCAAAATGCATCGACAACACACAAGAAAGTATATGTTCCTATTTTAAGATGAAGTAAAAGAGGGGAAAAGCACACAGAAATACATACAAAAAATAACGCACTAGAACGCATCAAAAATGTGCCAAAAACATGCATGCACAAACATATCTGGAATGCAATGCGTTCCTGTGTGGTAACTGTGTGTGTTAACCGGCCCTAAAAGCGGACATAAATGGACAACGTCTGTTTACATCATTCAGATCAGTCTAAACGCAAAATAATGCAGCCCTGTTTTGTTAAAAAGGAAAAAAAAGACCTGAACAGCCATGGATGTAGGTGGATGGTCATCTGTTTGCCTGCCCATAGACACTCAGTACTCTGTGGTTAAGTCTGGATCTATCTGAAAAACTGACAAGATGGATGAAAACTGAATGCCTATGTGAAGGGATCCTTATTTTACAACTGACTGTAGCATTCAGTAAACATTTCTAAGCAGTTATAAGAATTCCCCCAAAATGTCACTTTAAAAGATTGCATAATACAGAATGCCGCATTGTCTAGCATTCAATTTTTTTAGCGTGTGATGTAGCACACAGCTGATATTTGTGACCCCTATATTAGCAAGGTTTTGATAAGATGTAAATGAAATGTCAAAGCTGTAGGGATTTGTTGTTCAGGGCTAGAATGGGAGGCATTTAGCACTCTGAGAATGAGGTAAAGATACTTATCCTGTGCTCATGTCCCAGCATCACAAGAAACTCTCATTTATCCTATCCTCCTCTTTGTGATGTTATTTTTCTTCCTCTTCTCCCCCCCCCCCCCTTCCCTTTATCCTGCTCAAAAGTAATTGGAGCATAAATAACTCTGAGCTGCAGCTGGCTGAATAAAGCTGCTTTTTTTTAAATGGCATCCAGAACTATTACTTCAATGCTAGCTTTTATCCTATACAATGCCTGAAAGTAAGAGTAAAGTGCTTTGCTACAAGATAATCTTGAGATCTCATAACAAAGTGTCTTAAGGGAAATCTGTATTGCCCATAATAACCAGTCAGATTGTCATGTGACTTTTGCTGTGGCTGGCACAGTTGTAGCCAAGTGTGCAGCTTTCTACAAGAGTAAATATCTGAGAGAGCTTTGTTTTTGGACTCAAAGCAAGAAATATGCTGAAGCCATTACAAGGATGGCTCTACTCCTCTATTATGTCATTCAGGCAGTTAAGCTATATGTATTTATCACCGCAACAAACTGGCAGCGTTTGTTTACCTTAATGCATTCTATGCATTAAGATATAAAACCTGGCTGCAGCTCCCCCCTCAGCCCCCTTATACTCAATTGAGCCCTATCTCCAGTGATTTGCATGAGAGCCACGGCTGTTCCTTGTCTCTCTCTCCTCATTGGCACACACAGTAATGGCAGCCATTGACTCCTGCTGCTGTCAATCACAACCAGTGAACCAATGAGGAGAGAACGGGGGGCAGGGCTGAGCCAGGCTTTGTGTGTGAATGTACAAGGTCCATTTACAGGAGCGCAGCCCAGGAGCAAGCCTGCTGGAGTGCCCACATAGCAAGAGGCTTGCTGTTTGCTGGAGGAGCCAAATGTTTTTGTTTTTTTTTTTGTTTAGTTTATTTTAAATTCCAACCTTTAGAATCACTTTAAGGGACTTTACATGCACCTTCATGAAGAAATGAACTACTTTTATATCTTAAAAACAGTGTTTATTATAAATACAAATTAACTAAGCAATATTACATAGATCAACATAAGAGACATCAGCTCAAATTCTTCATGATATGTAAATTACAATCACATGTATGCAGATATCTGGGCATTTCACAATAATCGCTGCTTCAAGATAAGCACTACAGTGCAGATACAATTATAATATACACCCTGAGGTGGAGGGTAGGGGGAGCCAAGGAAGGATCACAACAAATACCAGTCCTCTTACCGACTTACGGAGAGTCTGCAAATACAAGCAGGGTAAAGATACAGACACACACACATACCTCCTACCTGTGAATACGGGAGCTGGTATATAGAATGTAAATACAGTAAAAGAAAATGCTTCATCTATTTATGCAGTAGGGTGTCCCCAGATCCTTGGAACCTTACTCTAATTTTGAGGCAGCCCCAAAATTAAACTAGCTAGGCCCTCTGAAAAAAAAAAAAATCTTCCATATGAAGGTGAACCCCTGCTTCAAAAAGTGTAGGAGCCGATTGTGAACCCTAGCAGGTCCCTGCGTAGTTTTTGACTTTCAGGCATTCATGTGTAGAATGCCTCTTTAGGCTTACAAGCCTAAGCCTTTACCTCTGGCACCTTCTTCAGCGCTCCTTTCAGCTGG
Source organism: Staurois parvus (assembly GCF_062004578.1). NCBI lineage: Eukaryota > Metazoa > Chordata > Amphibia > Anura > Ranidae > Staurois > Staurois parvus. Next base: position 24,331,823 of record NW_028317949.1, on the reverse strand, counting down.
TCCCTCATCTCCCCTGTGCTACTATGCAGATTAAAAAACTTTCCCTGGCGTTTTTGGGTTTTTCCCACCCCTAGACTCCTTGATCAACTCTTGTGACAACCGGTCTCAGGAGCTGTGTGTGTCCTATTCGGGTCACAGCTTCTTCCCTCAGGAAAATCCCCTGGCTCAGGGATATGAAAAGCCCTTAATGGTACCTGGTATAAGAGACCCCTTGACTTACTGGGGTTTATTTACTAAAGCTGGAGAGTCCAAAATCAGACTCCCTTCTGCATAGAAACCAATCAGCTTCCAGGTTTCATTGCCAAAGCTTCATTGAACAAGCTGAGGTTAGAAGCTGATTGGTTTCTATGCAGAAGGGAGTCTGATTTTGGACTCTCCAGCTTTAGTAAATAAACCCCACTATGTCAACTAAGATGAGTTTTGCGTGTTCCTTACCTGTATAAAAACCTGTATTCTTAGTGTTGACCCATGCATACCTTAAACTACTCAGGAAATTGGCTCCTGTGTACAGCCTAGTGCATTTTCCTGGCATTACCTGGTGGAATTCTAAGACCATTTCCTGTAAAGATAGCTTGCAGACCTTTTCAGTTACCATTTTTCTGAAGGGCCAAATAACTGCAAGATCCATCTTGATGTATCTTCCCCGCCTTTTTGTCACCTTTAAGCAAGGTTAACCAGCCTTATTTCCTTGCTACAGTCTGTGTACTTTCGTGTCCCTGGTCAGACAGGAAGTGAAGCTTTCTCCTCCCTTTCAGGAGCATTGGTGGGATCTTCTTCCCTATTTTTCTTGGTCTATTTCAGCCCCCTTCTCTGCATCTGGTATTTGTTTCTGAGCAGTCCGTGTCCAGGTGATCCTTCTCCCTGCATCTGGAGGCTTTGCTCATTAAAGTACCATTATCCCATAGCCATTGTTTGGCCTTTAAGAACAGATGGTTCTTTTCTTATCAAAGAATCTCACCTTGAATGGATCTCCTGGTTTGGACCCCAATGGACACCATCTGCTGCTGTACCTTTAACACCAAGGAAAAATGGGAGTCCCTTCTTCCAAAGGGGAGGGAGGCTAGTTCCTGTGCTCAACATCACTGCAACTCTTAGCTTTGCTAGCACTGATTACTTAAGGACAAATTCTTGGCAACAGGTTCCTGTTTCATGTCTATTTGGACAAGAACAATGTAACACAGGTGTACTTCAGATACTGCAATGCAGGTAAAGATCGTTGTTGGAGGGCCCTGTACCTTTCTGGATTGTCAGCAGGCAGGTCACTATAGCTTCCTGCTGCAGGTATCCTCTGACATGAACAGAGTATGCTTTAATGACCTTGTAGGACCTGTGCACCTGGGTATAGCACCTCCTTTTTTGGCTGATCCACTGCCTGTTGAAGGTTCTGTGGATGCCTTCTCTTGTTCTGCCTCTAGTCAGGTGAATGCTCTTGGTGGTACTGCTAAGATTCCAATTCCTTGCTCCACGGCTTTTGATTCTTTGCTGAATCTAGGGAAATAGGAGCTTTTTTTAGACCTGCTAGCTTGAGGTTAGGGATAGGCAAGATGGTTTATCTGCAGGAACCTCTGCAGTTCCCTAGCGTTGATCCTTGTGTGCCATGGAGGATGTGTTGTTCTCTCCTGTGGTTCCTATCTCACCAGTCTGGAGCTAAGATCTCACTTCCATTTATTGCTTTCACTTGTGCAGGTGCCACCCAGGCATCCTACCTCCTCAGTCACATTGACTTCATGGAATCTTGAAGATCCAGCCCTGCAAACTGCTATTGCTGCAGTCTGTTTGTCAAATTGCAGCTAATTGGATTAGGGCGATCAAACAGGATCCTTGTCTTTGAATAATCTGTGATTTTGAAGTGTCTTCTAATGGTGTAATACAAAGTAAATAACGTATAGTCCACCAATCTTAAGTGATGTGCTCTTTCACCAATTGTGTACAACCCCATTAAGTGAGGTCGTACAAGCTTGTGTCCCTTTAATTGGACTCATAGGTGAACAGATGGATATATCCCTGTTTCCCAGATGGATGAACAGAGTTTTTCACTTTTCCCAGCAGAGGGTCTCGCCACATCCTAGAAACCTTTTTCCTGGAGGCGGATGGATGGAGTTATCCCTCTTCCCACTAGGGGGTCTCTTCACTCCCTTCTGACTTTTTCCTCCATGTGCATCTGGTGAGTGGCTCTAATTTGTACCATAGCATTCATCTTGCAGATCCAGTCTCCCTGGTAAAATTGCCAGCATCCTTATTTCTTGAATTATGGGATAACTAAACCCTCTGGAGAAAAAGGAAGACCCAGATCTTGCCTGCACAGTTAAATTGGATAGTGTCACAGGCAAACCTGTGTAACAAAAGTCTGAAGGGAGTGAAGAGGGATAACTCCATCCATCCTCTTCTATACGTTATTTACTTTGTATTACGCCATTAGAAGACACTTCAAAATCACAGATTATTCAAAGACATGCATGTAGCACCAGCATGATTGTAATATCACACTGCTGAATTAATGTTGGACTTATTTACTCATTTTTATTTAATTTATTCAATTTAATCTCATCTAATACATTTCATTTAATCCATATATATGTTTATATATTATTGATAGTGGACCGTGACACCATTGTTTTTTGATTTATTTTGACACACTAGTATGTGTATAGTGTAGGCGACCCATTCATTTATTTAATCATTTTAATATTTTATACACCAGCTCATTTGGTATAAATTAAAAATAAATACAATGAAATATAAAACAAACACACGATATTTCGTTAACTTGTTTTTTTTTTTTTTTAAATATATATTAATTTTATTTAATTTTCACTTATAGTATACACCATAGTAGCGCACAAGAATCATGTTTATTAATCAAACAGGACCCTGTAAACCAGGGCTGAACTCTGATGGAACACTTACTAACCCTGCCATCTGCCTTAATTTTTCATGTTGATGCTCTAGAACACAGGTGTCAAACACAAGGTCGACGTTCCAAATCTGGCCCTCCAGGCCATTTCATGTGGTCCTTACACCTCTCCTGCAGGTATTCCCTTGTCTCCGCCCCCACCTTGTCTCGGCAGTGGAGCAGAAAATAGAACTCCTCTACCAAATGATGCACCTGTCAGTGCAGCTGCAGCACCCTCTTCATCTCTGCCTCCCCTGGTCCCAGCATTCAGCAAACTCTGGTAATTGACTCCACACCTACTCTGGTCCTCCTCCAGACCCTGCACTTTCTGCTTTCCAGCTCTACCCCCAAAAGGGGTGTACGGTGATGTTAGGGAGGGTGTAGGATTCTTGACATCTGATGTAATGGGGGTGGGGAGCTCTGGACATCTAGTCTTACAGATACAAACTGCCTTTTGAGGGCAACCATAATGCTGATACGGCTCGCAATGAAATGGAGTTTGACACCCCTGCACTATAACAAGTCTTAACACATCTCCAAAATGATATGCACAGAATCATATAGCTAAAAGCCAGGTCAGAGAAGCTGTCTGTAAAAGACTCCTCACTCATTTGACCTTTGAAGGAGAACATCTCTTTGGTGATGCATTTGACAAGATCACAAAGGAGGTCACAGGAGAAAAGGTCCTTTCACAGCGGATGGCTCCAAAACTCCCCTTCTACTTCCTCTAAACAAACTGTGCTTGTCATGTACCGCCCGGCGGTACCTCTAGCAACCCACAGAACGGGATTCCCCAGGGCGCGGGGTCTAAGCCTCAGTCTGCTTATTCACCAGAGCCCCTGATGGTGGAGATGGACTTGGAGCAGACTGAAACCAGGTCGTGGCCCCTGAGCACACCCAGCTGTGGTAGATGGAACTGCCGGAGGTATGTAATGGAAGAGAGCCTGATGTGAAGAGGCTGGCAGGCCCGGGCAGTAGTGACTGGATCCGTGCAGGATGGATGGACGGATGACAGTGCAAGTATAGCGTAATCAAACAGACCAGATCGGTAACAGCGGAGGCAAAACGATACAGAGCAGCAGACAGAGAGTAGTAGTCGGGTCACAAGCCAAGTTAAGCAACAGGAGGTCAAGTAATCAGGAGTAGGCAGAAGAGTACTCAAACGAGCCAGAGGTCAGAGCAGGAGACGGTCAACAGGGATCAGGATCAAGCAGGGTCGGCAAGAAGGTATATCTCTCAGGAACAGACGAACAGGGAACAAAGACCATACGGCAACTTGAGTATGCACAGGGCTGGTTTAAATAGCGTGATCGCGAGTGTGCATGCGCGGACGCCGCTGTTGCCGCGGATGCCTATGTCCTAGTGCCCGCCGGCTAATGCGCATCGGCGTTCTGCACATGCGCCGACCCATGCGCCGCCGCGAGCCCTTGGATTCCTGACAGTGCTTCATCATTCTCCTCAGGCTTCATCTTCAAAGCCAAAATTCAGCAGTTCTTTTCAACACAGTCTACCCCAAAGCCATCTTCAAAAGGGATGCCCTCACTCTTAAGAATAGAGGGATATTTGTTACAGTTTTCATTCCTCTGGGTCACAGACATCCCAAATTTATGGGTTTCATCAGTGATTTCAAATGGGGTACAAAATGGTTTCAAACTGTACCCCTTCATCATTTTCCACTCTCAAACCAACCAAAATTTGCCCAAGGACAGTCAGATTTGCAGACCACCCTGAAGAATCCCCTGTCCTAGGGACTGGTCGTTTTTGGTCCCTCTAGAGGACATGTTCCTATTCAAGGTACCAAAACGCAGTTGGGGGGTATTCATCCTATCCTGAATATATATATATATATATATATATATATATATATATATATATATATATATATATATATATATATACTCTTTCTATTCCTGAGTTTTGCATGGAATCCACAAGTTGCTTATCTGAGACCAGCATCAGTAAGCTTTCAAGATGCCTACCTACATATTCCCATTTACCTACTCATAAGCACTTTCTTCACAGAAGGAAGCAAATGCCTCCAATTTGTTGCATCGATGTTTGGCCTTTCCTCTGCACCCAAAGTATTCGAATATGTTTACTCTCCTAGTCAGCCTCTTAAAAACACAGGGCATCTAGATTACAGGGTACCTAGAAAACCACCTGAAGGATTCATCTCCTTCAAAACTATCTGCAAATGTCCATAGGGCTATTCAAATTCTTATGCTTTCTGTTGGGTAGTCAGCTTGCAAAAGTCTGCCCTACAGCCATTCCTCTAGAATACTTGCACCACATTCTAAGCATGGCCCGGGCATAATTTTTTTTCCTTCAAACAAGCTTGTATTTCTAAGATATCATGCTTGGAATTTAGGATCAAACGACATCCCTCAAAGAGATTCCTGAGCCTCCTGATAGCCTTTACTCAGTTCCAGTTAAGGCTTCTTTAACACAGCATTCTGTTAGAATGGAATAAATGCACTGCTTCTCTGGACCTCTTTACGCTTCTTTCCAGTCAAGCAAGGAACTCTCTAACTTGGTGAATTTCCAATCCCACCTTGGAAATCTGATTTTTTTTTTTTTTTTTTTTTTTCTTCCACACTCATGGAAGGTGGTGACTACAGATGCCAGTTTCACAGGCTGGGGAGTAGTTTTCCAATCTCTCACAGTTCACGGAACCTAGTCTCCCACGGAAGCAAAGCCCCACATCAACATCCTGGAACTTGGTGCAATAAAATTAGCTTTGCATCAATGAACCCCTCTTCAAGGACACCCAATCAGGGTGCAATCAGCAATGCCACAAAAAGTGAGCTATATCCATCTTCAGGGGGTACTAGAAGCCAGCCAACCTTGAAGGAAGTAAGTCTGATCGTCTCCAGGATGGGGAAACACTGATCAACAATCTCTGCTGTTTAACGCCCTAGGAGTGGACAATTAAAGGGTGGAGTTGCTCAGTTATCACTGCCTGGACTAAAAGGAATGGTCCTTTCATCCTGACATCTTCAGTATCCTATGTTGGAAATGGGGGACTCCAGATGTGGATATCCTGGCTTTCAAGTTCAACAATAAATTACCCCTGTTTGTAGCCAGGACCAAAGGATCCTCTAGCACTTGCATAGGATGCTCTGGCAATCCCATGAACATTGTTCAGGTTATTATAGGACTTCCAGTGCAGATTCTTCCTTGACTGCTCCGCAAAATAGATAGCGAAGAAATCCATTGTTAGCGTTGTCAAAATGGCCCAAAAAATTTGGTACACAAACTGCTAGGAAACAACCCCTGTCCTTTTTCAAACAGGCCAGACTTGCTGTCTTAAAGGATACGTTCACCTTTTAGTAAAAAATAATGCAGATATGTCATAATATCTGCTTCCTCATACGGGATGTATGAGCAAGCAGATATACTGACAGGAAGAATCAATTAACTACTACAGCGCTCCACAGTGCCGTGGTAGTTCATTGAGGACTACAAGCTGACAGTCACGAAGGCTGCTGGGACTTGCAGTCTCATTTAGAGAATGATGTGAATGAGTGACATGGCTGGGTGGGCGGAGCCGCGCACGACCACTTTTTTTTTTTTTTAACTGGGACATTGGGGTGGGGGGCGGGGCTCTTGGACAGGGGTATATCTGACTGCCATTCCCTCATTATGCTTAATCTTTTTTCGCCTGGTGTGAACACAGGCATTTCAACCCCAGACATTATTCGGTACTTGACATTCTGGTCTACAGTCGGGACCTCAACAGAAGTTGACTTTAAATACTCTTTAAGGGACAGGTTTCAGCATTGTATATTTTAATCCAGAAACCTTTTGGCTTTAATTTCTCTTAACAAAACCTTTATTTAAGTTCTCCGATGGATCAGCACACTTTGCTTCCTTGGGCTATCCGGTTGGTTATCTCTGCACTGCATTAATCACCGTTTGAACCCATTAGTCTCCCCTTGGGAGTTCTCTTCTGCAAAGAGACATGGAAAGTGGCTATCCCATCTGTCAGATGAGTTTCAGTGTTAGCAACTTCCTCTTGTAAGGAGCTCTCCTGATTCTTAATAAGAATAAAGTAGTCTTGTACCAAGATCCTCCTTCCAACCTGAGCTGGCATCAGCTCTCTCAATGAAGATATTGTCCTTCTTTCTTTATGCCCTGCTCCTAAGCACCCAATTAATTTCTCTCCATTGTCTGGATGTGGTTGCTTTAAGACAGCTAAAAGGATAAGGTACTTTCTGTACCCTTACATGCTCACTGCACCAGATCAGGGAGGGTTTCCTGGGTGTTCCAACATCAAACATCCGTTATCCAGCTTTGTAAGGCCATGGTTTGATCATACCTTCTCCAAGGTGGATGTTCAGGCCTCTGTGGATACAGGCTTAATCCACCAGGGCACTTTCAGCAGCACCCTGGCTTGGGTCCTTGACTTTTGTCTTGCTGTTTCCCACTCCTCTGTTTCATTGCTTGGGACATCTCGGGGTCTATGAATATCCATCCTTTGTCCAGTACTGTATGACTAGGATAAAGGGAAATTTGACTTGCCTGTAACTTTCATATTTTGAAGTAAAGGATGCAAACCACCCTCCCCTCTTTTTGTGTTACTCTGCATTGCTTGCTGAGAAAACCCAAAGTCTGAAAAAGTGGGGGAAGAATTATAGGGTACTACCAGGGGTATGTCCAAAATCTTTCCAGTGTTCAATCACCTAAAGGTAGCAGCCTATAACCCAAGGTCTATATGTTTCCAGCCTATAGTCTATAGTGTACAGTTGCAAGAAAAAGTATGTGAACCCCTTGGGATTACGTGGAAGTTTGCATGAATTGGGCATTAAATGTGCTCTAAACGTCATCTAAGTCACAACAATAGAAGAACACAGTCTGCTGAACATAATACTACACAAACATTAGATGTTGCCATGGTTTAATTGCACATAACATGTAAACATTCACAGTGCAGGGAGGAAAAAGTATGTGAGGCCCTAGCTTAATGACTTCTCCCAGAGCTAATTGGAGCCAGGAGTGAGCCAACCTTGACTCCAATCAATGTGATGATATTGGATGTGTTGCTGACAGCTGTCCTGCCCTTAAAAAACACACACCTGTTTTGGGTTTACTGGTTTCAAGAAGCACTGTCTGATGTGAACCATGCCTCGCAGAAAAGAGCTCTCAGAAGACCTACGATCAAGAATTGTTGACTTGCATGAAGCTGGAAAGGGTTACAAAAGTATCTCCAAAAGCCTTGATGTTCATGTGTCCACGGTAAGACAGACTGTCTACAAATGGAGAAAGTTTAGCACTGTTGCTACTCTCCCTAGGCGTGGTCGTCCTGTAAAAATGTCTGCAAGAGCACAGCGCAGAATGCTGCATGAGGTAAAGAAGAATCCCAGAGTGTCAGCTAAAGACCTACAGAAATCTCTGGCACATGCTAACATTTTTGTTGACACATCTACAATAAGGAAAACATTAAACAAGAATGGAGTACATGGGAGGACACCACAGAGGAAGCCATTGCTGTCCGAAAAGAATATTGCAGCACGTTTGAAGTTAGCAAAAGAGCACCTGGATGTTCCACAGCACTACTGGCAAAATATACTGTGGACAGATGAAACCAAGATTGAGTTGTTTGGGAAGAACACACAACACTATGTGTGGAGAAAAAAAGGCCCAGCACACCAACATCAAAACCTCATCCCCACTGTAAAACATGGCGAAGGGAGCATCATGGTTTGGGGCTGCTTTGCTGCCTCAGGGCCTGGACGGATTGTTGTCATTGATGGGAAAATGAATTCCAGAGTTTATCAAGACATTTTGCAGGAAAACGTACAACCATCTGTCCGCCAACTGAAGCTCTGCAGAGGATGGGTGATGCAACAGGACAATGACCCAAAGCATACAGGTAATTCAACAAAACAATGGCTGCAACAGCACAGAATACGCCTTTTGGAGTGGCCCAGTCGGAGTCCTAACCTCAACCCGATTGAAATGCTGTGGCATGACCTTAAGAGAGCGATTCACACCAGACATCCCAAGAATATTGCTACACTGAAACAGTTTTGTGAAGAGGAGTGGTCCAAAATGACTCCAGATCAATGTGCAGGTCTGATCTGCAACTACAGGAAACGTTTGGTTGAGGTTATTGCTGCCAAAGGAGGGTCAACCAGTTATTAGGTCCAAAGGTTCACATACTTTTTCCTCCCTGCACTGTGAATGTTTACATGTTATGTGCAATTAAACCATGGCAACATCTAATGTTTGTGTAGTATTATGTTCAGCAGACTGTGTTCTTCTATTGTTGTGACTTAGATGACGTTCAGAGCACATTTTATGCCCAATTCATGCAAAACTCCACGTAATCCCAAGGGGTTCACATACTTTTTCTTGCAACTGTACTCCAAGATACGCGATTTATAGGCAAGTCAAAATTCCTTCTTTAAAACGACCAGTAAAATCGGTTTCCTGGTGTACAGAGCACATGACCCTCCCCTCCTGATCTTCTCATTGCTTGTCACAAAACTGAGGTTACCTGGAGTGGGAGGGGTTATTTAGGGGGATGTCCTTGTAGTCTTTCTTTTTTTTGCTAGTTTTCAGTAACCTGAAGGTAGCTTCATATAGTCACAGTGGTTTAAAGGAGGCTGTGTCCTGTACTGTGCTCCAGGAGAAATAACATTATCATTTTTCTTGCAGTCCAGTGAGGGACACCATTCGCACTACTCTGTTTGGCATGCTCTTGGTTTTGCTTTCTACAACTGAGGCATGCTGTGTAAAGTAGGGGCTATTGTAGGGCTGACCTACAATTTTTATTTTGCCTTTTGTCCTATTCTGTATGCAGCAGTCCTGAATTCCCATGTCTCTAAATAGACTGCAAGAAAATGATTTTACAGTGAGTACAAATACCCTATTTTTTGGAATCTTATCTAATGAATTGGTGGTTTTCCTGAGGCTGTAGGTAGACTGATTATTGGGCTTCACAGTTATCCTAAGGTAACCTTTGTAAATTGATTCCTACTGTACATAAATTTGGATGTTGATAAGATAACATGAGGTAACCACTTTTTGTTATGAATTAATATGAACTAACAAGTTCTTTGCATTTGTGATATTTCTGCACAAGTGATGAAAATAATGTAGTAATTCTGTTCACTGTATTATACCGTGTATAGTTATTAGTTCATTTTAAATAACACTGAATAACTGTGTTCTCCTGCAGGATGGTAAAGTAAACGGAGTGACTGACTGTACACGTATTTTGGGATACACATTTCTCCATCCTAGTGTTACTCCAAGGCCTTATGTTCAGTCAGTTTCTTTAACACCTCAAGATGAATTCTTCATTCTTGGAAGTAAGGGATTATGGGATAGCATCTCGGAGGAAGAAGCTGTTGAGACGATACGAAATGTGCCAGATGCCCTGGCTGCTTCCAAGAAGTTATGCAGCTTGGCACAGAGTTATGGCTGCAGCGGGAGCATATGTGCTGTAGTTGTGCAGCTGAATGTTGCAGAAGACTGCTTCTGCTGTTGCGAACTGAATGGTGGAATTCCACCACCCAGCCCTGGAATCTTCACACCTTCTGTCAATGTTATTAAGGACCGTGCCCAAGACAGCTTAGGCATGCCATCTTCTAGCAGTGGCCTGGCTTCTGAAATCAGCAGTGAGATATCCACCTCTGAGATGAGCAGTGAAGTTGGGTCCACAGCCTCTGATGAACCTCCTGCAGTTTCACTTCATGAGAATGGAGTTGGCCCAGCAGGATGCCCGAGTGAACAACGCTGTACATTACATCCTGTATGTCTTTCTAGCGCTTTTCAGCGACAACTATCCAGTGCCACTTTCTCCAGTGCCTTTTCAGACAATGGTCTTGACAGTGAAGATGAGGAACCTATTGAAGGAGTTTTTTCCAATGGAAGTCGAGTTGAGGTGGAAGTGGACATTCATTGCTCGCGATTTAGAAATGGTGGGCAGCCTGCACCTACCTGCACTGTCTTAGAGCCCACTGATGAGGGCATTGTTGTAAGCGCTAATGAGGATGACCTGGGAGGCTTAGTCAGGAGACAGGACTTTTCTTCCAACACTCTTGGTCGTCAGAGGAGAGGTAATGGCTCTGTAGCACCATCAGAGAGAAGTCATAATCTAATTGAGATTGCTGCAGATGCACCTTTACGAAAAACGGGAGGATATTTTGCAGCACCAGCGCAGCCAGATCCTGATGATCAGTTTATTATACCTCCTGAACTTGAGGAGGAAGTAAAGGAGATTATGAAGCAACATCAGGAACAGCAGCAACAGCTGCAACTTCAGCAGCATAGACAGTATCAAATGGACCAATTACCAGACTACTATGATACACCACTATGACACTTTCATTCCTGAGTGACTCCATTTTAACTGAACTTTTGAGCTTCCTCCACTCTTCCAATTATGAGGACAGCAAATTTTAGGTACCTTTTTTTCTTTCTTTAAGCATCTGCTCATCTTCCTTTTTAAATAATGTAATCTTCCTATTTTTCACTTCTTTACTACTTCATTACTTTCTCCCTTCCTTTTTTTAACTAACCACCATCCTTCTACAGATGCTTTAACAACCAACTTTTAATCGCTGTTTTCCATAACATATCATGTTTAAGGAAATTAAAGTTTGAAGAGAGGTTTTGATGAAAAAAAGTTTAATATATTACAGAGATACAAATAATACAGATTTGTAATATTTTTTAAGAAACAAAAATAGTTTTGTTTAATTTTGAAGCGCAACAGTGTCTGGCAAAGCTAAAGACTTGTAACCTAAAATGCCTTGTGGAAGTGGAGACACAAACTTCTGTGTAGAGATGGACCATGGGACGTGCTAGATATTTGTAGAACAATATGACTTAACTCTTAGGAGTTGCTTACTCTTTCCAGTGACTTAAAAATCACGGAGTTTCACTAATTTTCTCTGAGAGAACAGTTGATTAGGACATTTCGGCTCTTTTGCTGCTGGCAGGAGCTGTCTGGTTACCTCAGGCATTTCCTTCCAGCAATTTAAGGGTTAATGTATATAGCTTATGTATTGTATAGTGTTCATTATGATATACTCTGTGGTGCTGCAGCTATCAGAAGGATTTTCTTTGCTGGAGATCCATGACCAGAGTATCTTTCTCAACCAATGTGAGCATTACTGGGTAAATTTAATATATTTTTTAGCTTTGTGAAGGCACAAACAGTATCAAAAGGGTAAAATCGAAGGGTTTATTTTTTTTGTTTATACAGCAATCAAGTCACAGTTGATCTGAATGGCTGTGGTGAAAAATGTGATTTTTCTTGAAAAATTGAAAGAAAAAAAATGAAATGGAGCATTATCTGCTGGACCATGTTTTCCCTTTTTTTGTTTTCGTTTTTTTTTTTCTCCCCCCCCCCTTTCTCTCTCCTGAATGTGTTCTGTATTGCTGCCACCACAATCCAGCATGATTGTACAAAGCTCATTTAGATTCAACCTACCCGGAGTTATATCAATGCAGAATGCACAGATGAAAGTGTTGTCATTTTGGTATAATAAACATCAAACTTTACAAGTAACACAAAGCTTCCTGTCATTTCTACAAAAGCACAGTGTGGATTGTGTTTTCATACTGTGGTTGATTTTAACCATACACCCTTGGGAAATAGGTTGACTTATATTACAAAATATCTGAGCTGAAGTATGAGGATAAACTAGTCATTTCTGAGCCGCTTGTTTTGTGCTTGTTTGCAGTTATTAGCACACTCATGGACTTATTATATGAGGCAGTGCAAGGAGCAGAGATGATTAAGTACAGTAACACAAAGTAACCAATCTGCTTTCACTTCACTGACGACGTTTCTGTTTGCAGTAGGTAGAGTTTTAGACCAGTGTTTCTCAACCTTTTTTTCAGTCAAGGCACCTTTTAAAATGATCATAATCTTGAGGCACCTCATTCTAAAATATCAAAAAACTAAACTAGTATTTTTACTTAATGCAGCAACATCCACACACGTAGGACACCCAGCATTAGAGGATGTTTTACACTGTAAGCATCAATTAACCACTTGCCACCTGCCCACTGTAGTTATACTATAGATGGGCGGCACTGCCAGGTTGGGTGATGTACTTGTTCGTCATCCTGCACATGCGCACTAGCATGCCCCCTGGGCTGCTCATGATTGGTCATAGCGGTCATTAATGACTGCTTGCATAGTGTTGTGAAGCTGTGATTGACTCGCAGCTATCACATGGCACCTGTATACCTGTACAATGTGATTAGCTGTAGCTAAATACAGCATGTCAACAGTAACTAAGCTGTCATGAATTTTACTCCATTCACTGTTTTAAGCAATAATTGTGTTTACAAAAAAAAAAAGCCATCCCTTATTCCCTCCACCCCTCCCAGAGTAGTACAGTATTACTGTGGTGACGCTGAACTGCTTTAACCGCCTCCCGCCTGCCATATAGTAAAATGACAGATGCAAGGCTCTCGTTCTGTCTGGGAGGACATCATATGACGTCCTCCCATTCTAACCACGCATGCGTGGCATTCTAACTGGCGCGGCGAACGGCGGTGCGCTGTGTCCCTCGGACACAGCGGATCACCGATCAACAGAAAGAGCCAAAGATGTCCAATCACAGCTGATCGCATGTAAATAGGGAAATGCCGGTTATCGGCATTTCTCTCCTCACGAGCTGTCACGCTGACAGCTCGAGAGGAGAGCCGGTAATCTGCATTCCTCAGAGGGGACATCTACACTGATCATCAGGGCACTGATGATCAGTGTGCCCTGATGATCTGTGTAGCCCCAGCAGTGCCACCTGTCAGTGTCCATCAGTGCCAGCTGTCGGTGCTCATCCATGCCACCTGCCAGTGCCAGAAAAAAATGGTAAAAATTTCATATGGGTACAGTGTTGCATGACCGCGCAATTGTCATTCAAAGCGTGACAGTGCTGAAAGCTGGAAATTGGGCAGGAAGGGGGTATAAGTGCCCTGTAGGCAAGTGGTTAAGGGAATGCATGTTTTATATATATTTATTGGTGCCAGTATGTAAAAAATAATAAAAACTTTTTTGTTTTTTCTTTTTACAAAAAATTAAAAAAAAAATTACAACTTAAAAAAAACTAATGCCTCTTACTAAATGCCTTGGACTGTCATTTAGGGGGTATATGTACTCTCCTGGTATTTTAGGGCCTGAAGAAATGAGATAGGTCGACAGTACTTCAGAATTGATCAGTTTTCAAATATATGTCCAATAGTTTGTAAACGCTCTACCTTTCACACAGACTAAATAATATTCACTGATTTGGGTTAAATTTACCAAAGAAATGTAGCAGAATGCATTTTGGCCTAAATTTATGAAGGAAAATGTATTTGTAAAATTGTATAACAGAAATTAAAAACATTTTAGTTGTTTTAAAAATTTTCAGTATTTTTTCATTTTATATAGCGAAAAAACCCAGTGGTGATAAACTACCACCAAAAGAAATCTGTGAGGGGAAAAAAAATAAAAATTGAATTTGGATACAGAGTTGCATGACCAAGCAATTGCCAGTTAAAGGAGCACAGTTATGACTAGCAAAAAAAAAAGGTCTGGTCATGAAGGGGTTAAAACCTTGTGGAGGTCAAGTGGTTAAGGCAGAACATTTAGTTTAAAATGTACAGTCAGGTCCATAAATATTGGGACATCGACACAATTCTAACATTTTTGGCTCTATACACCACCACAATGGATTTGAAATGAAACGAACAAGATGTGCTTTAACTGCAGACTGTCACGAACGGTGTAGGAATTACAACAGTTTGCATATGTGCCTCCCACTTGTTAAGGGACCAAAAGTAATGGGACAATTGGCTTCTTAGCTGTCCCCCCCCCCCCCCCCCCAAATCCTGTGCTGCTACCTGGAAAAAGCTAGGGGTGGAGCTGGGAAGCAAAAAGTGCAAGATCCGAAGGAGGACTAGAGAAGGGCTGCAGTAAGCTGCCAGAGTTTGCTTAGATGAGGGAAGACAGAAGATCTATAAGCTGGAGTTCTGTCCTCTTTGCTGCTGACTGCTTAAAAAGTCAGGGGCGAACAAGAGGGAGTTACCGCAGCTGCAGGGGTGGTGTGGTGCAAGGGCCAAATGAAATGGCCTGACAAGCTTAATTCAGCCTGCAGGCCTTGTGTTTGACACTGAAGTGTGACCTATAGCAGTCCCTGTTCCTATAAGCCAAGCAAACCTGGCCTACTACTACACGGCTGTCCCTGGCAAGGAAGTACATTAAGGCAAAGAAAGGAACAAAAGAGTTCATGTGATTCCAGTGCAGTTGTCCACAGGGGATGGCTGGGACTGGTGTCTCACAGGAACATAGTCAGTTGGATGTGCTGATGGGTCAGTTAAGGTGGCAGGCAGAGAAATGGTCAGCAAACAAGCAAAAGATTGTTGCAAGCAGCAGGCAGAAATTACCTTAAATTGGTGATTTATCAGAGGTGAAGTCTATCGCTGAGTCCAGGACACAATTGAAAGAAACACCTTTGTTTCACAAACAATTTATTGGTTTTTAATTGTTTTTCAGTACAATGCATACAGAAACACAGGAATGTCACTCAAAACAGTTGGGTAAACAGAGGCATTTTGGAGATATACCACAGCACAGCAGTATGAGACAAAGCATAAGCGATTTGAGCCATGGAGTGCTGCAGACTCCATATCCAACACAAGGGATAGGAGTTCTGATGAGTCCAATGAGGAATGTTAAAATAAATGAGCGCCTCTACTGGGAAAGGAAACATGCCAAACAGTGCATAAATAAGCCACTAGAATGACAGAGGAGCAAGATGGAGTAAGACTGAGTAAGGAAGAAAATAAGGGGGGGAGGTTAGGCCTTTGTGGGACAGTGCCTGGAGTGCCCACGTGACCAGCCGTAAAGGAGCGTCGGGAGCAGGAGAAGCCGGCCGGCATTCCCAGGCAGAGGGAGACGCCGGTTTTTCCTTGAGCACAGGGGACTTGTATGACCAGGGACGAGACCCAGCGGGAGGAATCTCCCCCTAAGCAAGAAAAGCAGCATTAAGAAGCGGAGGGGCTGTTGAGAATCACAGCCCCCAGAAGGAAAAGCCTGAAGCCGCCTCACAGAAAAGAGAAGACGATGGGAAGGTGAGTGAGAGTGGCAAGGCTTATTGTATTGGAATGAACTAATATGTAACGTGAAATCAAAGGGGGAGATCCTCCAGGGGGTCTAAAAGAAAGAGAGGACAAAGTATTATAGCACTAGTCCCAGAAGATACAGATTTTAGTAGAGGGGAATTTAAAGTGATAAACAGGACAATAAAATAATTAACCCTCCACACAGCCTGGATAAGGGAATTAAGTCTTTGAAGGCATGAAAAATAAAGTTGCCAAAGGAAGTGGGCCCAAGGGTTCCCAAACAGGTACGATTAAAAAATATATACCCTCACAGGGGAATATGGCCCCAGAAAGACAAGGAATAAGTGAAAGGAGTGAGCTGGAAATCAGTATGGAAGACCATCCTAGACTATCCCTGGGAATGGCTAACAGCAGTCAACAAATGAAGTCAACAAATGAAAGAGAGTGGAGGCGGGGCAAATGCTATCTTGAGTGGAAGAGACAAAGGGAAAAGTGAATAAACACGCCCAAATTATTTTGAAATTAGAAAAACGGACGATAGAAATGAGAAAAGAACAAAGAAAGCTGCTTTAGAAGATGGAGGATCAAGAAAATAGGGATAAGAGATGTAATCTAAGGATACCAGGAGTACCAGAGATTTAACACGGGGAAGACCTAATGGGAATAATATGTAAAATGTTGAACACTATAATGGACAGATCTGCATCAGAGACTCTTAAATTGGATGGTGTATATAGAATAGGAAAGTTCCAACAAGAAAGGTGTAAAGAAAAACCAGGAGATATAATTGTGCAATTCCATAACTATGGGGATAAAGAAGAGATATGGAAGAAGATCAAAGGAAGAACACCTATTAAGTATGGAGAAATAAATATCCAGATTTTTGCCGATTTAGCAGCTGAGACACTGACAAGGAGATTTTTTAAACCATTATTAGAGCAGATGAAGAAGCAAAATGTGCAATATAGATGAGGCTTCTCGGCGTGTTTAATCAGATGGAAAAATGGAGTTACAGCAAGATTAAGATTTCCTGAAGATATGAGAGACTTTTGTGAGAGACTTGAATTGCAGAGAATGGAGATACCTGGGTGGGAAGAAGAGGAAGGAGAGATATGGGCTATTGATAAAGAGGATTGGCAGCCAGTTAGGAGAAATAGAGAGTAGAGGAGAGGGAAGGGGAGGGGGGTCCCTTTTTTTGTTTGTTTTTTTTTTTCTGCCCCTTTCTCTTTCCCTCCAACCCTTCCACTCGGATGGGTTGCGGGAGACATTGGATATAGAGAGTGGAAGGACATGGAGGAGGATAGGTGGCTGGTGAGTCGTACATGGTCGGAGCATCCCCTTAAGGTTGAATCAAAAGTGGGATTAGGACCACAAATGATTTGTAGGCAAAAAGGTAGCCTAAGGGATAGGGAGGGTAATGGGAGGGGAGGGAAAGTGGAATTGGGGAGGGTAAGGGGATAAGGGTGAGGGAGCAGGGAGGGATAAGGGTGACACTCAGCATAAAGAGAGGAGATAGAAGAAGTAGGGAGAATCCTAGGGAAAGAAAGAATGAAAAAATATATAGTAATGGAGGTTAACTTTATGACATATAATATTAAAGAGTTAAATAGCCCAGAGAAAAGATTCAAGATACTTAGAGAAATACAAAAAAGATTTATTCAAGTAGTGTTTATACAGGAAACCCATCTAATACAAGAAACAAATGTGAAATTATATTCTAAGCACTACCCAAAATGGTATTATGCAGACTCCTCAACTAAACGTGCTAAAGGTGTAGAAATTGGGTTTGCGAAAAATATAAGGTTTAGTTTGGAAGATAAAATGGAGGATCCAGAGGGGAGATTTTTATTCTTAAAGGGGAAATTGCAAGCGGTAGAATGTACACTGGCAAATATATACTGCCCTAATAAAAAAAAAACCTGAGGTCTATCTAAAGAACATATTGAAGTAGCTATTAGATTTTAAAATAGGTAAACTAATTGTGGCAGGGGATTTTAACTGTTGCATGGAACCGCAGATGGATACGACGTCACATGTGCTGGGGGAGGGTAATAAATATCTGAAAGTATTAAGGAAAACAATACAATGTTGTCAGTTGGTGGATAGCTGGAGAATTAAAAATCTGAATGATAGAGACTATACATTCTATTCCCATGCACATGAGACATACTCAAGATTGGATTACATATTGCTAGATCATAGACTCATAGGGGTTTATTTACTAAAGCTGGAGAGTCCAAAATCAGACTCTCTTCTGCATAGAAACCAATCGGCTTCTAACCTCAGCTTGTTCAATGAAGCTTTGGCAATGAAACCTGGAAGCTGATTGGTTTCTATGCAGGAGGGAGTCTGATTTTGGACTCTCCAGCTTTAGTAAATAAACCCCATAGAGTCTCTGGTGAAAGCAAAGATAGAAGTTAGAACACTATCGGATCATGCACCTGTCACAATGAGGTTGAGATGGGGGGGAGCATAAAAAAGATAAACGCGTGGAGATTAAACGAGACACTTCTTCAGGATTAGGAGATGGAACAGACAAAAGATAACTAGAACAATATTTTGAAAGAAATTAGACTGAAGAGGTGTCTGTAGCGACTGTGTGGGAAGCCCATAAGGCTTATATTAGAGGAATCTTAATAGTGATTGGGGTGAAAAAGAAAAAGGAAAGCGAATTAACATGCTTCTTAGAGAATTATTTGAATTAGAACAGGTACATAAAAAGAAAATAACAAAACAAATTAAGCAGAATATAATGGAAAAACAAGAACTAAACAATTTAATGGAGGAAGAAAAAAGAGTGTTTAATAAGATGATTAGTGAAAGATATCAGTGGGGAGATAGACCAGGAAAATTTTTAATGAGAGCTCAAAGAAAATGGGTAAGAACTATATAGAGAAAATAAGAGATAATAAAGAACTAAAATATTCCACCAAAAATATTGCAAACGTGTTTAAAGATTGTAATAGTAAATTATATAATATCAATCCTCAACGGTCCATAAGAGAAGAGGCAGAAAGAAGTAAAAAAAGACAGACATAGAGGCGAGGTTACCGAAACTGAGAGAAGATCAGTTAATATCCCTTGAGAGATCAATATCAGAGGAAGAAATTCAAAGTGCGTTGAAAAGTACTATGGCAGGGAAAAGTCCGGGACCGGATGGGTATACTGTGAGATACTATAAGAAATTTAAAGATCAAGTGACACCTAAACTGAGTGCATATATGAATGTATTGGGAGGGGAGATGGAAATAAGAGCGGAATCCCTGCAGGCTCATACTACAATAATACCAAATGAAGGGAAAGATAGTGCACAGTGTTCTAGTTATAGACCAATATCCTTACTAAATATAGACACTAAACTGCAAAAGTGTTAGCAAATAGGTTAAAGTATTTAATGCCGGAGTGGATCCATATGGATCAAGTGGGGTTTGTCCCTGGGAGAGAGGGTAGGGATAATGGACTAAGATCGTTATTGCTTATACAAAAAAGTAAAAGAGAAAAATGCCCTATTCTGTTACTGTCAGTAGATGCTGAGAAAGCGTTTGACAGATTAGACTGGGAGTATATGTTGGATACACTGAAAGCTCTGGGGTTAGGCCCTAGAATGTGAGTATGGATAGGGAAATTGTATAGTCAACCATCTGCTGCAATAAAGGTTAATGGGGAATTATCAGAGAGCTTTAAGATGTAAATCCCGTCAGGGATGCCCATTGTCACCTTTGCTGTTTGTCCTGTCCTTAGAATCCCTCTTTGCAAAAATAAGAAAAAAATATAGATTTTAAGGGAATTTGGATAGGAGAGACAGAGCATAAAGTAGCGGCGTATGCCCACAATTTGCTGTTTTATGTAGGTAACCCAAGGATAACATTACCCAATTTAATGAAAACCCTGAAGGAATATGGGGAACTGTCTAACCTAAAAAACCAACTAAAACAGAAATCTTGAATATTAATCTTCCAAGAAGAGAGAAAAAGGCATTACAAAAAATCTTCCTTCTCGTGGAAAGATAAAGAACTAAAATATTTAGGAATAAATTTAACTGTATCCCTAAAGAACCTATATAAAGAAAATTTATATTCCATTATTAAATTAAAGGCGAAATGAGAAAGTTTGGGATAGGTGGTATATCTTGGATAGGATGAATAAATCTAATTAAAATGGTAATTGTTCCAAAAATTTTAAATAAATTTCAGATTATCCCGATAAAGCTGCCAGGACAGTATTTTAGGATAATGAAAAAAATTATGATAACGTTTATAAGGAGAAATAAAAAACCTAGTTTCAGTTATGAAGTTCTACCTAGAGACAAAGAAAATTGGGGATTGGGTGTACCTGATTTTAAAAGATATTATAACGTAGTATTGATCGCACAAATTTTTGATTGGACACATAATGCACAGGGGAAAAGTTGGATAAATATAGAAAACACATTAAGTAAAACTAACTTCACTGTCGTGGAATGATAGCACAAGTGTATTTACAAGAATTGTTTTGAGAGTTTGGGACACAATGCATAAACAGATGGGATGGGAATTTAACTCAATGTTAATGCCTATCGTAAACACAGATTTCTTCCTGCCAGGGAATGATAAAGGTTGCAGGGAGACGGTTAACAAAGGGAGACACACAATTAAGACCCATTATGAAAGGTTAGGAAATTTGCCCACTAGTAGAAATGAAAAGGAAGGAGTTGTTTATTAAAGTAGATGAGTGGAGGTATTTACAAATGAAACCTTTTATAGAAAAACTTCCTAGGCCCCTAAGGAAGAAAGAAAAGTGGAATCCATTTGAAATTTTGTTTAGTACACGGGGGGGGGATGGGAAACATGGAACTTCAAAAATATACAAAATTTTTACTAAGTTAACCACAAACACAGTCCCTGCATATATGGAGAGATGGGAAAGAGAATTTGGATTAAGGATAGAGAAAGATAAACAAAATATTTATAAGTTAACACACGGTTATGTGAGCATGAAAGATGTAGAGATGAATTATAAATGTTTGGCAAGGTGGTATATGACACCAAATATAGTACACAAACAAAATAAGGATAAATCACCTTTATGTTGGAGGGGATGTGGAGAACAGGGCTCAGTAGGTCACATTTGGTGGGAGTGTTCTAAAATCCAAGAATATTGGGAAGAAATAATCCATCAGATACAGGAAATAACTGTGATAAAAAATACTAAAGAAGCCAGGGATATGTCTTTGTCGTTAACAGTCGAAAAATACAAAAATTCTGGGTTATTGCACTATATTAACGCAGCAAAAAGTCTGATTCCTAAGTTTTGGATGGAACAGGAAGTACCAAAAACAATGGATTGGATCAGAATGGTAGATCAGATATATAGAATGGAAGAATTATATCATATAGATGAGGATAAAATGGAGTGTTTTGGGGAAAAATGGAAAAAAGTGGGAGGAGTATAAGAAGGATAAATTAATTGAAAGCATATAGGAAATAGGAATAGATGAAAACCCTTGGACTCCAAAAGAGAAGGGAATGATGTGGAGGGAGGGGAGGGTAGGGTGAGGGAAGGGAAAGTTTTGATTGGGATAGGGTTGGGGGAAGGGGGAGTTTTGTATTTTTGTGTTTGGGGTGAAAATAGTTGACTAAGTGATACTGATATTTTTTTTATGGATGGAATAGATGAAATGTAAAACTTAATAAAATATTAATATAAATAAAAAAAATAGTCCTCAATATAATACTCTTGGCACACGCCTGCAGAATCCCTCTTTGCCAACTATCCACTGAGGCCGAGAAAGCATTTGATTGATTAGACTGACTCTTTCTGAGAGCGACTTTGGCCCATATCAGAATTGGTGGAAACATCTGTAAATGGATTGCCGCTCCTTTTTCTACCCCTACTGCTGTGGTACACACCAACAAAGCCAGCCATATTCTCCTACTTCATCTTGGCTAATTGTACATGACAAGGATGCCTGTTGTCACCCCTTATATTCATCTGGACACTGGAACCTTTCTTGTACTATATCCTGCAAAATCCAGATATTAGGAGTTTTCCCATGAAACAGGTGCACCACAAAGTAGTTGCTTTCTCGGATGACCTGTTTTTGTTATTTCCCCACACACCAACCACCTGATCATTCTCACAGAATTTAATAAATAAGGGGAATTATCGAACTTTAAAATTAACTTTCATAAATTGGAGGCCCTGAACATTTCCTTGTCCTCGTCCCATTGGAAAACTTTATGGTGTTCATTCGCTTTTTACTGGGCAACAACCCATATCACGTACATAAGCACCAAAATTACCCCGACCATAGATGAGGTTTTTGAGGCTAACATCCCATCCTTACTGTACAATAAAGAGGACCGAAAGTGATGGCACAGACATACGTATACGGGCTTTGGCAGAAATGTCATACTGAAAATGACCCAAGATGCTATTCTTACTCCAAACCCTCCCGATTGTAATCCCACAACCACTTCTGAAACCGTTACACAGGGAATTCCTACGATTTTTGGGAAGACGCTCTCATCCCAGTCTATCTTACACTCATTATTATTATTATACAGTATTTATAAAGCGCCAATAGTTCACTCAGCGCTGTACATTACAAAGGGGGACAGAACAATACCAATACAATGCAAAACATGAGGGGATTGAGGGCCCTGCTCTTTCGAGCTTACAATCTAGGAGGGAGGGGATAGTGGTACAGGAGGAGATAGCTGTGGGGGATGGAGTGGTAGGAAGAGTAGAGGAGGTCCTCAAGTTAGCAGGGGGTGGGGTAGGCTTCCTTGAAGAGATGGGTTTTCAGGGTGCGCCTAAAGGAGAGGAGAGTAGGTGATAATCTGATGGGTTGGGGCAGGGAGTTCCAGAGGATGGGTGACACCCTGGAGAAGGCCTGGAGGCGGGCATGGGAGGAGGAGACCAGGGAACTAGAGAGAAGGAGGTCTTGTGAGGAGCGGAGTGTGCGTGCTGGGCGGTACTTGGATATTAGGTTAGTGATGTAGTTCGGGGCAGTATGGTGGACAGCTTTGTACGTCAGTGTTAGGATTTTGAATTTGATCCGTTGCGCAATCGGAAGCCAGTGGAGGGATTGGCAGAGGGGGGTGGCGGAAATGGAGCAGTTGGAAAGGTGAATGAGTCTGGCAGCCATATTCAGGATCGACTGAAGCGGGGATAGCCAGCGGCGAGGCAGGCCAGTGAGGAGGGAGTTGCAGTATCGAGTCGTGATATGATGAGGGAGTGGATGAGCTGTTTAGTGGTTTCTGGGGTTAGGAACGTGCGTATTTTGGCGATGTTGCGGAGGTGGAGTCTGCATGAGTTAGTTAAAGATTGGACTTGGGGCTGGAAGGATAGGTTGGAGTCCAGAATGACACCAAGTACTCTGGCCTGCGGGGCGGGTTTGATGGTGGCGTTGTTGGATGTGATGGAGAAGTCAATGGGGGGTGGTGTCTGGGCTGGGGGGAAGACAAGAAACTCGGTTTTGGAGAGGTTCAGTTTAAGGAAGTGGAGCGACATCCAGTCTGATATGTCGCTCAGTAGGTGTGTGATTCGGGGCGGAGACCGAGGGGGTGAGGTGGGGGGGTTGAGAGATAGATTTGTGTGTCGTCGGCATAGAGGTGGTAGTTGAAGCCGTGAGAGTGTATGAGTTGGCCAAGGGAGGAGGTGTAGATGGAGAAGAGAAGGGGCCCAAGGACAGAGCCTTGAGGGACCCCAACAGAGAGGGGGAGTGAGGGGGTGGTGGTAACATTATAGGTAACGCTGAAGGAGCGTTGTGACAGGTAGGATGCGAGCCAGGAGAGAGCAGAATCTCTGAGGCCAAGGGAGTGTAGTTTTTTGAGGAGGAGGGGGTGGTTGACTGTGTCGAAGGCCGCAGAGAGGTTAAGGAGTAGGAGCACTGAATAGTAGTCTGAAAAGGATCTCAAGCTTGGGCGAGACCTTTGAGACTAGACTCTGCAAGCCTACCCCAGCCTCACAGAGACCCCACAGGAGGGAAGAGACAACCAGAGAAAGCTTGCCTGCGATTGCGAGAGACCCCACAGAAGAGGGAAAGACTACTACAGCCCATCTGCCAGAGCCAGAGGCTACCCGCCTGATCCGGACTCCACAGGTACCTGCGTTCTGCTTCTACCCCTGGGAGACCAGGCACCCTGTTGGATCCGTGAGTACCTGCTTCCCCACTGTGTTACCTGAACTGTTGCGGTGGTGACTCCTCGCACCCCTCTCCTGTGTTGGACTACCCCTGTTACAGGTACACCCCCTTGGCTCTCCTAGTGGACTATAAGTGGGTGGAGCCCCCTCATTACCATTTAGTGGCAAATCCACCCTCTCTGCCACCCCCGTATTGAAGGACTGCCGTCTGTTTGTCTCAATAAAGCTTTGTGCGTCTGTCATCCACTCTGTGTGTTCTGTCCTGCCTTTCCTCCGTCACTAACTATGCCCAAGCTATGCAGGGGAATAGCATTCTCTGACCCTATAAAGTACTACCAGGTGACACATCTTTCCAGGGTGATATTCTGATGTAGGGACTATGACCCCAAGCAATGGATATCGCTGGAACAATCCAGTTCAGACATTCCACTATGCTGCAACCCCTCGATTCATCCAAAATTTATCTCAGACCTCAGAGGCCATCCACTTATAGGCCCAACACTCCGAGTTGTCACAATGACCAGTGGGTCATCTAATCTTCTTTCTGACTTTTCATGTTTTATCCTGATGCTGGGAAATCTGGAGACCCCACCAGGAGTGTCAGACAGATGATTCAAGCAACTCTTGACAACTTCCAGAAATAATGAACAATCCAAGTCAACTTATTACAACTTCAAAATAAATCAATAATCAAGCTTGAATACACCTGTGCTTAATCATACCTTAATATGTAGATTGGACCCCAAAAAGATGGCCATGACCATCCAGACTTCTAGAACATGGCGCCGTATCACTATAAAAGAATCCTTAGTATGGTGATTGTTCTATCACATCCCCCGGACGTGTCCCTGTGGCGCAACGCGTTGGGGAGGGGCTTTGACGTCACCACAGCAACCTGACTTCACGGCGAGTATAGTCTATGTGAGCGAGTGTGAGCAGCCACGCAGGAGACCTGTCACAAACCCATTTAGTGGTTTCACTGATTTTAATTCAGCGCTTTTTATACTGAATACTTGTGAGTGCATAAGAAGAAGTTGTGAATAAAATTGTTCTTTTAAAAAACGATAAGGCACTATGTACCTTTTTCTTTCCCACTATACTAACGAGGAATAATACAAGGAAATGGAGCACTTTTTATTGCCATGAGAAAAAGCTAACCCACAGAGCCACAATCATCCATTATCAATCATCAGGAGTATCCAAGGGAGTCTCTAAAGATATCCATCAAGGATAAACATCATAAAGCTCTGTTAGCCCAGCAGTGGGCTTAATGGAAGGTGAGCGCATATAAGTATCTATATTCCAGCAAGAATCCATCTGCAATCTTTTTTGACTAATCCACTTTAATCAAATTTATATAGACTTTTTTGGACACTATTCATTTATATTATTTAAATTACTTATATGTTTTTCACATTTTATTATTGATTTATTTTGAAGTTGTAATAAGTTGACTTGGATTGTTCATTATTTCTGGAAGTATTCATATCTCACATTTAGGGCGAGGCAATAAGCAATCAATTTACTGTACATTACTACAAAACACATTTATATGAGGATGTGAATAGATGCCTGCTGACCTATATATTTAATTATTATATTATACCTCAGTGGCTCGCAAGTAATTATAATATATATTATTTATAACTTCTGACAACTGGTATCTATAAACTTGGAAACTTCTTTCTTGATACGGATCTGAAACCCATCCAATCCCTCCAACAGATGTTTAACCCTCCTCTGGATCAATGGTACCTCCAACAACTGTGCCATTATTTGTCTTCAGTCTCCAGAAGGGATAACTCCTTACACTTGAAATAGCCCGTTGAACATTTCCGCTCAGTTTCTGGACTATCTTCCCATATGGTCTAAGCTGCTTAAAAACTCCTAATCCAGCTATTGGACAATGTCATGCCCCCATCTCTGCATAAAAGGGAGGACCTTGAGGATGCATTCTCTCCTGACCAAAGTGAGGCTATCTTATACTTTGCACAACACTCCTCCTATAGTGAACAAATATCAGGAACTGGGGTATAAGGTCCTGATCATATGGTTTAAAGATCCATCAGCTGTCTGCAAAATGTACCCACAAACATCTGATGGCTGTTGGCACTGTGGAAAAGACACAGAAACATGTCTTCATATTTTCTGATCATGCAACAAAATCCAGAGCTTTTGGTCCTAGGTGGGGACCATCATTGAATAACTGCTGGACTTTGACCTGGGGACTGATCTGACAAAGTACCTGTTACATTCCTCACATCTGACTCTAGACACAGACACAAAAAGACAATGCTATTCATCTTGTGAATGCAGTTGTGTGCAATTCCTGCCCTTTGGAAACAGGAGACACCCCCCTCCCACCCCTCAGTCACACTGTGGTTCTCCAAGATTACAGAAAGACACCAAATAGAAAACCTTACTGCTACAACTAAAGGAAACGAAGAAAAGTTCAGGCGCACATGGTTCTATTGGACCATGTACACATGCTCTCGGGAATTTGAGACGTTGCTTGCTGGTGATGACTAGAACTGGTTGGCCTACCCTTGCTTGTACATGCACAACTGAAGACTGAGTGGTGTGGTTCTAGAACCCTACTTTCCCCTGAACCATTAGCTCTCTCCTCATACAGACAGCAGCTGTGAGAGGAGAGTGAAAGAGGCGTTGCAGCCAAGTGATATGTGAGTGATTTTATCCCAGCAGTTAGTGTTCTTCACAAAACACCAATGAAGACAGCTACATGCCCCTATGTCCCTTATTGCCAGCCATACATATGTGATTTGTCACTAAAGTACTGCCAGCACAAGTGTACCTGATTGCTAGTGACACCAGCCACACTGTCACCAGACCAGTGTAGCCAGTCAGTGACCCTAATTGCATACCTGTTTCAGTGACGCCAGACCAATATACATCAGCAGCAGTGTCCTGAGCACTAGCCCACCAGTGTAAAGTGTCAGAAAGCAGTGCAGCTAACCACCTGTCACATCTTACCGTATCACTAGTAACACTATTCAGTGTCCCAACTAGGCAAACAGAACTGTGCCAAAAGGCCCAACAACAAGGGTTGGAAGACCCAACCTCAGAGTGCTGCTGCAAGAACCTTGCAGCCAAAACATGCACCATAGAGGATTGGACATCCACCTTGTAGAACTGAAATAGTATAACCCGAGGACCAGGTGGCAGCGTTAAAAAGTTACAATCTTTCTATACCCATATACAGCTCACCGTTATCCCAAGGCCCAGGCCAAGCTATGGTCTCAATTTACCCTAGCTAGGGGGTATTTTACTTTCTTGTTACACCTATTTAAAGCAAAAACGTATTACAAACCTGTATAACGTCCTAAAAAAAAGATTACCGCCTCTCCTCTCCTCACGTACTGTCAGCGGGAGAAGAGGACTGCCGACAACCGGCATTTTCTATTTAAATGTGATCAGCTGTAATTGGACACAGCTTATCACATGACAGAACCAACGTCATTGGCTCTGTACAGTGACCGGTGATCCGCTGTGTCCCAAGGACACAGCGCACTGTTGATTGTCGCGCGTCCCTGAGGGTGCGCATGTGGTTAGAGTGGGAGGACGTCATATGAAGTCCTCCCAGAACGAGAGAACCGCCGCCCTCCCATCATTACCTTATATGGCGGGTGGGAGGCGGTTAAAGAAGAGAAGGAGCAAACAAGCTAGACATGTTGCAGCTGAGCTCCACTCTGCTCCGATCTAATTCTTTCCCTTATCCTGTTGCAGTGGTTTACCTATTTCTCACCAGCGGGCTTCTCCGTGACAGTGGTAAGCTTGGTGTGCATACCGCCTCCCTGTGTCATGTTGCCCAGCAAGCTAAAATAGGGTCGGCCATGGACTGTTAGTGCTCCTCCCCCCCCTGGTGGTCATCTTGGCAACGAGGTCGGCTCCTACTGCAGTGTCAGTGGGCACACAGACATCTACGGTGAACATGGAAGATCCTGGACCGTCTCCAACTGATCTCATAGCAGCCATCACTTCCTGCAAAGAAGCCCTGCTCTCCAAGATTGACTCACTATCCACGGATATAGGTCTTACCCGTCACGATCTGGAAAAGTACTGCCCTAGGCTGACTGAAGCAGAATTCTGCATATCCCAGGTGGAGGACATGGTTCAGACTGACTCTAGGGAACTCAGGGCTCTCCAGAGGCAGGTAAAAGAGCTCCAAGACAAATCTATTGCTATGGAAAATAGGCTACAGATATCTGCAGACAGATAAGGCACCTGTGGTGGGCCGGATATATAGGCAGCTTCGGGTGCAGGTGCTATGACATGTTTCAGCTTTAAGGTTAGGCTGAATGGTCTGACAATGCTACATCGTGATATTAGATCGTCCTGTACGGAATTTCCTTGTGTAATGGGGCAGAAGGAGTTGCCTATATGCCTTAATAAGGTTGTAGGAGGAAAGGCAGTAAACAGTATGACAAGTTTGGAAAGATGAAGTGGGGTAGAGGAAAAGACCAAAATTCCAGTTAGTAACCTCTGGATACAATGTTCTTGACTCAAATACCTGAAATGTTCTGAGACTAGATGGCTGGAAAGGCCAAACAGATGTCCCTGTACTCTGACAAGTAGGGGTGCCCCCTCATTGAGAGGTGGACTTGTTTGCAGATTTGAGAGTCTGGGACTTTAGAGAGTTCCAGATTTGTAGATCTCAGAAAACCAAATGGAAAATTACCAAAACTAGAGGTTCCCCAGCTGAAGGCTTACAGTTTTCCTCATTGACCTTCTTGAAAAAAATGTCCATGAAATAAAAAAATAAAAAAAAAGGTGTATCTCATCAAGGGGCCTATGCAAGAGGCTTTTTTGGCTCCGAAGCTCCAGAGACAATAGGGTCAAACGAGCTAAAGCGTCCTCTGCATGTATACCAAAAGGAGGACCATTTTAGATATTTGGCCTATAATATCTGCTAGCCTGTCAACACAGTGTAGTGCCACAGGTATGAGCTCCAGTTGTTGGGAGGTCAAAAGGACCCTTTAGGTTAGATCCAGCATCTGGGGACATATTCTTGGACCAGACACCTAAGGTCTGGCAGATGGAAATGGCAGCAATAGCAAGGCCTTCAAATGGAAAATAGGACCTTAGAATGGGCTTCCAGTCTTTTATCCACCAGGTCTTTAAACACCAGGATGCCCTCTACATGGATAGAAAGTCTTGTTAAGGCAAGAAATGGCAGGGTCCACTACAAGGTGGAACACTTTTTAAGAGCAGGTATTGCTGGGAAAAACATTAAGAGGAAAGGATGACAGACTTTTGCTGGATTAGGCCAATCGCTACACAAAACGGGTTCTAAAAGCACCGAATTCATATCATATCCGCTAGCCTTTGCTTCACTGGTGGGTACATCCCTAAGGAATCTACAGGGATTTGGTTCCAGCAAATGGGTGCACCGTGCCCCCAGACCTGTAAACACACTGCAGCTGAGCCACCTGTCAAACACAGGGACTAGGTGAGTTCCTTGAACTGAGTCCAGTGCTCAAGTACACATTACAGATCAGCTTCTTCCTTTCACCACTTGTCCAAGTACAGCTTTCATGACAATGCCAAGGATCAATCGATCTGGAAAACTTATAAAACAAGCCTCTTCTGGCTCAGCAGCAACTGAAGAAACTTGTCAGGAAAAAAATCTTTATAAAAAAGGAAAAGGTTTTGTTCCTCTCAGGGAAGACGTCTATTCTTCTAAAACACTAAAAACTGAGGCATGTTGCAATGGGTTATACTAGAGTGTCCTTGCAAGTTTGTTTGCCAGTATCCCAACTCTCCAAAGGCAGCTGCATAACCCAATGTAGCTGAGTTACTTCATCCTGTGTCCCTGTAATGTATGAAAGGACTCTGCTGTTTCTCTGTCGAGTTACCAGTCTCTTCCAGATTGAACCCTAGGCTTACTTAGCTGAGGATATCTTGCCCCCGGTGGCATTCTTGATGAAGAACCATGGGCAATCCAAAGAGGTGTTGTCCCTCGAAGGTCATGCAGAGCATATGCTTTAACATGCAGGCTCCATAGTACAACACTTTAACCAGACTCAAGGTCACAGCTAAGACAGGTTGCAGTGCAGGGCATGCAAGGGAGAACAAAGCTTTAGAAAGGGTACCCAATTTTTAACAAAAACTTCCTCAAACAGGATTGATAGGTGCTTGGGAAGGACAAACATCCTATCAAGATGTCTGCACTCACCATAAAGGAAGAAAGAGAACAACTGGCACAGCTGTTAGCAGACTCTGGTTCACAGGAGAAAGTTAGTAAATGTACTCCTGTGACCCAAAAGAGAGGTAAAACCAAAAAAAAAAAAAAAAAAAACTTTGCCCATACTTCCCAAAAATTCAACAAAGTAAAGGGAATATATTTCCATATTTGGCAAAAAAGCACTACCTGCAAAGGAGATAAACTTGGTGAAAAACCTATGGATCTGTCACCGCCGTAGGGGAGTTGTAAGCTTGCGTCCCCCACTGTGCTGTTTGTTTTTTTTTTTTTATCAGCTGGCCCCTATCACTACAGGGAATGAGGCACTTCCGGATGTGTGCCTGATCCTGAAGACTCTTGCAGTAGCATCTCTTCAAGACAGTTTGGCAGACTGGGTGTTGAAAAGGTTAAATATTGTTTCCTTTAAGGGAAGGACATCTTTTTAGTGTTTGAAAATTGCAACAGTCACTTTATCTTGACTAAATCTATGTACAGTACTTTAGAATATACAACAAAAAGTTCACTAGTACCTTGTGATCTCTAGTGAATCACCAAATAGCACAGTCAGATCCCAGACCTTACTGCAGGCTACACTTAAGCTAACCAATATAGATTGATCAAGGACCCACTCCAGCCCATGACATTAAAAGAACAGATGCATGCCAAGTATTCAACCCTTTAGGCATGCTCAAGCTTAGACTGAGCAAAGGACAAGCAGTAGAGCCCTGATTTCCCTAGAGTGCTAACAATTTCTCTCCTAGCCTGCTGTTAAGGGGACTGCAAAAGGCCAATATCAAGATACCTGTATTGGTTTTTAATAAATACATAACTATTTTTTTTAATACATGTACAAACTCAGAACCAGCAATTTTAAAGGTGTGGTATTTTTTTCCCCAATCATACTTACCTAGGTAGATGCAGCATCATTCCGATGCTGCATCTGTCACCCACTGGCTCTAAGGGTGAGAACTCAGCGATCACATGATCACTGAGTTCTCACAGCAGCTCTGAGCAGACAGCAGGATTGGCAGTCACTGCTCTCTGCTCGGCCCCCCTCCACGCTCACTGGAGTACTGGGCAGTGGAGAGGGAGGGTTGCTGAGAAGCTCAGCCAGATGCAGCTCCAAACTCCAGTGTGGATCCCGACTTCTCACAGCAGCTCTGAACAGACAGCAGGATTGAAGCCGGGATCTTTCCCCAGCCTGGACTTACTGAGTGACATCAGCCAACAGTGGGCTTCGGCCTGCCTGTCAACTGAAAACGGGTCACATGAGTGCAGAGCGAACTACACTCCTGTGATCCACAGAAGTACAGCCAAAATAGCTTTGGCTCCACTTATCCTTTAAGTCTGTTCAAATGTCCATTCACAATCTCTATCAAAAGAAAGGAGTCCCAATATGCTAAAAGACGATAATGCTTTTTCATAGAATTCTCACAAGATGTGAAGACCCTTTTATCTGCGTCTAAAAAAGCCTTTGGTATCAGTCTTGATGTATTCTTTGCTCTCCTTTGAAAAAGTCAAACCTGATGAAACAAATCAGGGCGTGACATCAGACTGGAACCGGGAGTGGTGTGGTGGCCATCTTGAAAGGGGCTTTACATACACTATACTGCCAAAAGTATTGGAATGCCTGCCTTTACAAGTACATTAACTTTAATGGCATCCCAGTCTTAGTCCATAGGCCCACACTTTGTAGCTATAACAGCTTCAACTATTCTAGGAGGGCTGTCCACAAGGTTTAGGAGTGTGTCTATGGGAATGTTTGACCATTCTTCCAAAAGCGCATTTAAGAGGTCAGGCACTGATGTCGGACGAGAAGGCCTGGCTTGCAGTCTTCACTCTAATTCATCCCAAATGTGTTCTATCTGGTTGAGGTCAGGATAGCCAGCCACTCAAATCCCTCCACCCCAAACTTGCTCATCCATCTTTATAAACCTCGCTTTGTGCACTGGTGCGCAGTCATGTTGGAATGGGAAGGGGCCATCCCCAAACTGAGCATACCAGTACGTTTTGGACAATTTCATGCTCCCAACCTTGTAGGAAGACAACTTAAGAGATCCCTTCACTGGAACTATGGGGCCATTCCCAACCCCTGAAAACCCCACACCATAATCCCCCTCTACCAAACTTTATACTTGGCACAATACAGTCAGGCAAGTACGGCTCTCCTGCCAACTGCCAAACCCAGACCTGTCCATCGGATTGCCAGAGAAGCATGATTCATCACTCAAGAGAACACGTCTCCACTGCTCTAGAGTCTAGTGGCAGCATGCTTTACACCACTGCATCTGATGCTTTGCATTGCAGTTGATGATGTAAGGCTTGGATGCAGCTGCTTGGCCATGGAAACCCATTCCATGAAGCTCTCTACGCACTTCTGTCGTGCTAATCTGAAGGCTACACAAAGTCTGGAGATCATTAGCTATTGATTCTCCAAAAAATTGGAGAAACAAAAAGACAAAGCTGACACATTCCATGCAAAACACCAAAAATAGACTGGACTTTTTTACCTTCTCAATATTGTAAGAAATAATTGCATTCCAAGTTTGTGATGCTCCTGTCATTTGTAATTAAATGCACCTGTATCAATTAACAGGTGCTGACAATATAGAAATCATATCGGCAACCAGTTAAAATGGTGAAAAATTGACTTGATCTTGCTATTGTCTGTTTGCCACATGCAGAAGAGAAAGAAAAGCAAAAAATTGACTGAGGATTTGAGAACAAAAATTGTGAGAAACCATGGACAATCTTAAGGTTACAAATCCATCTTCTGAGATCTTAATGTTCCTGTGCCCATTGCTTACAACATTGTCATGAAGTTTGCAGCCCATGGCACTGTAGCTAATCTCCCTGGACGTGGGCAAAAAAGAAAAATTGATGAAAGATTGCAACAAAGGATTGTTTGACTGGTGGACAAAGAACCTCGATCAGCTTCCAGACAAATTGAAGTTGACCTTAAGGCACAGGGAACAATTGTGTCAGCTCGCACTATACATAAATATATTACGGTATCCTAATCTATAGAAACTACACCCTAAAGCATAAAGGTCTACCTTTCACCCTTGAAAGTATAATAATCTAAAATTCACCATAAAATGCTCAAAACATTCCCCAATATATTAAATAAATAAATGTGAAAGTCTGTACAGTCCTAACCCTAAAAAGTCAAATTATTCACCAGTGTCCATAAATAAAGTCATTCAAAATTCTGATTCCAAAATAAGGAAAAACTCCAAAATCTTTGCTGTCAAGCCCTCCAAGAAAACGTGAACCTCAAAGTAAGAAAAAACTTAGTGCATTACCATTATTAAATCAATCCTAAAAATTATAAAACAAATATGCACTGTACACTTCAAATAAACGTGACCACATATGTGATTGTGAACACTGTGTAACAACCGTGATCGTGAATCACTCTGTGTTAAAATATTACTCCAAGTGACAATATGGTGTGCACTTCTACAGTGTAAGGAATAAATACCCTTAGCAAATCGCTATAATAACACGCTAGTAATCCAGCAGGGTATATATTCATAAAACTCCAAAGACGCCTTCACAGCCTGAGTAATAATCCCATGGATGTCATCACAGCCTCATAGATACTTGCATAGATGTCGTCATGGCCTCAATAGGAGTACTCCATAGTACCCATGCTCCACAGATGTATTGTGAGGGACCGCCGAGCGGCACCACTAGCACTCCACTGGTCAGGCGTGCCCAGAGCGCGGAGTCTAAGCCCCAGGGTACTTGTTCACCAGAGCCCCTGATGGTGGGGATGGACTTGGAGTACCCCGGGACCAGGTCGCCACTACTGAGCACACCTGTCAGTGGTAGGGGTGTCCGCCAGGGGCTCCAACCAGGGAGAGCCAGATGTGAGGAGGTCGGGTGACCCCGATGGGATGGATGGCTGAGCGAGTGCGAAGTCAGACGGGCCGAGTTGGTAACATAGAGGACGGTATGGTACAAGGGAGCGGACAGAGAATCGTCGGGTCACACGCCAGGTCAGCAACAGCAGGTCAGATCTAATGAGGGGCATTCAGAAGAGAGGTCAGGCAAAGCAAGGGTCTGGGCAGGAGAAATCAGCAGGTCAAGAGCAATCCGGGTCAAGAAACTTACTAGGCACAGGTTCAGATTCGCAGGATACAGGTAGGACCAGAAGGCACTGAAATGACAGCTCAGGGACGTTTAAATATCCCGCCCTGCGCTGCCATTGGTGCCCAGCGGGCGGCCGCAGCTTCTACTGTGCATGCGCGAACTCAAACGCCGCGGCCGGCCCGGACCTAGTGCCCGTGTCCCTGCACAGGGCGGTGCACTGCGCCGGGACCATCGCGGCGGGGATCGAGGGGATCCCTGACATGTATGTATAAATATATGAAAAGGATATAGTGTAATTCCCCTTTAAACCATCACAATATACTTTATTATTGCTCTCACATAAATCACATTAAAAACGCCTTATTCCCATGACTCCAAACCTCAGAGCAGCTTCCAGGAGTGTTTGGTGTAATTTTCCACTTCTGAAGATGGCCGCTCCGCTACTTCCAGTTCCTCCACTTGCCCCCGATGTCACATCATGTTTCTTCACTTCCAGTACTTATTCATAAGGGCTGTGTTCGCCGGGCTGATCAGCCGCACTTTATACCGCTCCTCTCAATGAGTCCGAGCCTCCGGCCGCCCTATTGAGGGAGGGAAAGTTGCCCACAATGTACCGTAATCTCTATTAACTTTGCATTTTAACCTCCCTAGCGGTCTGATTATGTCCGTATTTCTGTGCTGAAAGCGGTACATTTTTTTGCATGGAAATATGT
This sequence comes from Staurois parvus, assembly GCF_062004578.1. Taxonomy (NCBI): domain Eukaryota; kingdom Metazoa; phylum Chordata; class Amphibia; order Anura; family Ranidae; genus Staurois; species Staurois parvus. Next base: position 24,296,722 of record NW_028317949.1, on the reverse strand, counting down.
ATTTTTTTATTGTAGGCCTGTAATTTTTAGGAATAACTCACTGAAATCTGTCCGAACAAGAGTCTAGTAAACATCCCGGGTATGTTAAAATTTGAAACACGAAATCATACATTATAATTTAATAAATAATCATAAAAAATAATATAATAATAATAAATTTAATTCAATAATATAATCAAACCAAAAACACTGAAATTTGAAATATAGTGCCAAGTTCGCACATCACTGAGCAAAGTCGCAAAATCATTTTCAGTGTCTGATGACGAATTTTCCCACGAATCATTATCACTCAATTCTGCAAGTGGTTCTGATTTACTATCGCTGTTCTCTAGCTGGTCTAAAACCGCTTTTGACCTAAAGGGACACCTTTTGGACGCCATGGACGTTTCTCAGTTTCAAGCCAATAAGAACAGTAAAAATGTAGGCATGACACAGGACAAAGCACTCGAGACAAAATGTATGTGAAATGGTTTGATACAGTAATGGTTTACTATGTGATTTTAGTGTATTTAGTGCATGTCACTTTTTGTCATTTTCAAATTTCCCGCCAGTTCCGTCCCCCGTACGTCCAGACGCTCGCAGGGGACTGAAACCAGATGACAGATGCCGGCATGTGCAGGATTACATTACAGGGGACACTGCAGGAGGGACATCGCGGGAGCGCAGGACAAGGTAGGTGAAGAACAGATGCCGGAGTAGCGCCGCATGGTAAGCCCGAGTGTAGCTCGGGGTTACCGCTTTTGGTACTGAAACCTTACCCCGAGCTACACTCGGGAATACCGTCAGGGAGGTTAATCAAAAATAACAATGCAGGCGGCTATATATAAAAATCCTTTTCCCCATCCAGAAACCAAAACACCCTCTTTATATATCAAGATCCCCCCAAAAACAGAAAATACTCTATATACTCAGGTATACTGTATATAATGTTTATAGGCGATATACCCCACTGCCATCCTTATACTACCCTCAGGGGACTCACCACTAACAACATATAACATATAGCTACTGGGGGCATACTATGTATATAAATAATAAGTAGCCAGTATAGATATAACAGACAGAAACCCCCATATATCTGGAGCTTACTTAAGGACTACCGGTAAGTTAAACAAAATAAATAGTTACATAAATAAAATTTAATTTTTTTTTTTAAATAATACTTTACACCAATAAGTATTATAATGAATGTATATACAATAAATTATTATAATATTCTATCTCATATTTTTACCTCCTCTGATCATGCCCAATAGTGGTTAAAATGTTGTAAATAATATTTTATGACAAACCTCAAAAAAATGTATTTAATAAAAAACTTACTATTAAGCATTACCATAAAATATAAATATATATATAAATATATATATATATATATATATATATATAAATATTTTACACAACTTCTTAAAAGCTACAATCTATATTTTAATATCTAAAGGTATCTCATTATTTAATATTTCATAATTACAATACACCCCTATAATATACATTTTTTAAAGATTAAATTCATGTTAAATAAAATAACTTACTCCTAAAAATCAGTAATTGGAAATAAAACAGTTTAAGTATAGATCCACATTTAATCCCTTTGGTCTCAAAGTCTGTAATTGGAATATGCAGAAGGTTTCATTCTTTGAGATGGCTTGTAGTTTATTCCCTCCTTTCCAGTGGGCTTCTATCCTGTCTATCCCACAGAATTTTAAAGCCCCGGATCACAATTATGAAAGTCTCTAAAATGTCTCGATAGACAGTGGTCTTTTTTTCCTTTCTTTATGTTTGCCACATGTTCTCTCAGCCTTTTATATAGGGGTCTAGAAGTCCTACCCATATACTGAAGTTGCTCCACGACATTCGTAACCTATTTGCTGGAATGTCTGTCAAGTGATAAATTTCTGTATGTTAAAAACATTTCCCGTACTATATGAAATAAAATCATGAATTACACTAGTCTTCATTTTACAAATGTGACATTTTTTGCATTGATAAAAACCTTTAAAATCAAACGTGCGATTTCCTTTGTCTAGGAGGGGAAAAAATACAAATATGTTAGATTTCCTTTGTCTAGGAGGGGAAATAATACTTTTCACTAATACATCTCTTAGGTTGTTAGTTTTCCTATAAACAAATGAGGGCTTTTTTGGTATTATAGGACCCAAAATTTTGTCCTGATTATTGGCCAATACTTACTAAAAATGGATTCTATTTCCCTATATTGGCAATTAAACCCAGATATGAATGCATATACCACCTTTTTCTCTTTATCCATTTTTATTATCTGTTGTTTTTTGATTTTTGTATCCCCTACATAGCTCTGACTAACTTTAAATCTTGTTTTTTCTACGTTTTTCTCTTACTTTGAGGTTCACGTTTTCCTTTGGAGCCAACTTGGAGGGCTCGACAGCAAAGATTTTGGAGTTTTTCCTTTTTTTTGGAATCAGAATTTTGAATTACTTTATTTATGGACACTGGTGAATAATTTGACTTTTTAGGGTTGGGACTGTGCAGACTTTTACATTTATTTATTTAATATATTGGGGAATGGTTTAAGCATTTTAGGGTGAGCTCACACTATACATCACTATCTGAACGAAAAGGGACGCTATGGTAGGAGAACCCCATTGCTGACACAGAAACATAAAAAAGATTGGAGTTTGCCAAAACTTACATATGAAAGTGAAACTTCTTTTGGGAGAATGTGGACAGATGAAACAAAATTACAGCTTTTTGGTAAAGCCCATCAGTCTACTGTTTTCAGAAAAAGAAATTAGGTATTTAAAGAAAAGAATACAGTTCCTACAGTCAAACATGGTGGAAGCTTGTTGCTGTTTTGGGTTCTTTTGCTGCTTTAGGCACTGGCTGCCTTGACCATGTGCATGGCATTATAAAATCTGAAGACTACCAAAAGAATTCTGTAGTGTAGAGCTCAGTGTCAGAAAGTGTGGTCTCCATAAGAGGTCATGGGTCTTACAGCAGGACAATGACCCAAAGCACAATTCAAAAAGCACCCAGAAATGGTTTAAGGCAAAAGCACTGGAGAGTACTGAACTGGCCAGCATTGAGTCCAGATCTCAATCCCATAGAGCACCTGTGAAGAGATCTCAAAACAGAAGTTGGGAAAAGGAACCCTTTCACTCAGAGACCTGGAGCAGTTGGCGAAAGAAGAGTGGTCCAACATTCCAGCAGAGAGGTGTAAAACACATTGATTGTTACAGGAAGCGATAGATTTCAGTTATTTTTTCCAAGAGGTGTGCTACCAGATATTAAATTGAGGGTGCCAATAATTTTGCCCAGTACATTTTCTGGCGTTTTTGCATGGAATGTGTCAGATTTGGCTTTTTGTTTCTCCACCTTTTTTGTGCCTTACTAATACAAGCAAAAGAAAAACCGTGACATACCTAAAAATTGCAACAATTTTCTGTGTTAAGTGGTGCATAATCTGACAGAAATGCAAGGTGCCAATATTTTTGGCCATGACTGCATGATATGTGCAAGACGACATTTATTGGGAAAGAGTAAATGGACAATAGCGATGGCAGTATGCATGAAGTGCACTGAGTAGCACATTTTATTCACATTGTGAACACAATTTTAATTATTTTGAGCATACTCAATACAGCCCTGGCCAAAAGTTTTGAGATTGACACAAATATTAATATACCTGCCCGGAATCACATCACAGCCATCATTGCTTTGCACAAAAAGGGATTCACAAGCAAGGATACTGCTGCTACTAAGATTGCATCTATATCAACCATTTATCGGATTATCAAGCACTTCATGGAGAGAGGTTCAATTGTTGTCAAGGTTTCAGGGTGCCGTTCTTGTTCCAGCAAGCGCCACAATCAAGGTACTGATCACTGCAGTGCTTGCTCCAGAATGACAGCAGGCAGATGTGAGTGCATCTGCACGCAGTGAGGCAAAGACTTTTGGATGATGGCAGCAAAGAAGCCACTTCAGGGACAGACTGATATTCTGCAAAAGGTACAGGGGGTAAAGTAATTTTCTCTGATGAATCCCCTTTCCGATTGTTTTGGAATCTGGAAAAAAGGTGAGTGCTACCATCAGTCCTGTGTCATGCCAACAGTACAGCATCCTGAGATCATTCATTGGTGTGGACTCACTCACAATTTTGCCAAAACCACAGCCATGTATGGTACAAAAACATCCTCCGAGAGCAACTTCTCCCAACCATCCAAGAACAGTTTGGTGATGACCAATGCCTTTTCCAACATGATGCACCTTGCCATAAGGAAAAAGTGATAACCAAGTGGCTTGGGGAACAAAAACATCAAAATGTTGGGCTCATGGCCAGGTAACTCCCCAGACCTTAATCCTATTGAGAACTTGTGGTAAAATTCGAACAAACTGCAAGCATTGACTAAGCAAGAATGGGCTGTCATCAGTCAGGATGTGGCCTGGAAGATGATTGACAGCATGCCAGGGCGAACTGCACAGGTATTGCAAAAGAATGGTCAATAGCATAATAAACTTAACCACTTGCCCTCCAGAGGATTTACCCCCCCCCCCCTTCCTGACCAGGCAATTTTTTTGCATTACGGTGCTGTTTTACTTTATAGGACAAGTGCGCGGTCATGCAACGCTGCACCCAAAATCGCGCGCGCGCCCCCCCAACCTAGAAATGCAAAATCACGTATATATACACGTGATTTTGCGTACCCCTGCTGCCCTGTAGTGGTATATTTGCTATAGAGTGGCGGGAAAGCGGGTAACCACTTGCCAACCAGGCACAGTACATTTACGGCCGTATATATACGTGATTTTGCATTTCAGGTAGGGGCGTGCGCAACTGCTCTACCCGCGCCGCCAATCGTGGCCGCGAATGTCAATCACCAGGTCCCAGCCGGTGATTACCCGCCAGAGCCCGGTGACTGCTGCCAAACACTGACAGGGAGGACAGCTGCATTGTTTACAATGCAGCTCTCCTCCCTGTCGGTTTGGGCACACTGCTCGGGATGGCTGAGCACAGCCATCCCGATCAGTGTGCATACAGTTAAAGCACACCCCCCCACCCCCTAGTAAAACACTCCCATTACACAGTTAACCCTTTGATTGCCTCCAAATGTTAAGCCCTTCCTCCCCAGTGCCATTAGTACAGTGTCAGTGTTGTTATTTTGCACTGACCACTGTATTGGTGTCACAAGTCAGTTTCCTTCCACTGTCAGAATGTCCGCCGCAGTCCCGCCACAAGTCGCTGATCGCCACCATTATTAGTATTAAAAAAAAAATCCCAGTATATATACAGCCATTTGTAGACGCTATAACTTTCACGTTAACCGATTAATTTATATGTATTGGGATTTTTTTATTTTTTAGCAAAAGACATGTCACAGAATACATTTTGGCCCAAATTTATGACGAAATTTGATTTTTACATTTTTTTACTGGATGTTTTATAGCAAAAAGTCCAAAATATTGTTTCTCAAAATTGTTGGTCCTTTTTTTTAATAGCACAAAAAATAAAAACCGCACAGGCGATCAAATACCACCGAAAGAAAGCTCAATTTGTGGGGAAAATAGGACATAAATTTCATGTGTGCAGCATCATGACCATGCAATTGTCAGTTAAAATAACAAAGCACCATAACACAAACCACTTCCTGGCCGCCCTATAGCAGAAATACTGCTACAGGGCAGCACGGGTGCGCATATCACATATACAGGTGAAACTTGAAAAATTAGAATATCGTGCAATCGTTCATTTATTTCAGTAATGCAACTTAAAAGGTGAAACTAATATATGAGAGAAACTCATTACATGCAAAGCAAGATAGTTCAAGCCGTGATTTGTCAGAATTGTGATGATTATGGCTTACAGCTCATAAAAACCCCAAATCCACAATCTCAGAAAATTAGAATATTACATGCAATCAATAAAACAAGGATTGTACATAGAACAATATCGGACCTCTGAAAAGTATAAGCATGCATATGCTTCAATGGCGGCCTTCAGCTCTTCTGCATTGTTCGGTCTCATGTCTCTCATCTTTCTCTTAGCAATGCCCCATAGATTCTCTATGGGGTTCAGGTCAGGCGAGTTTGCTGGCCAATCAAGCACAGTAATCCCACGGTTATTGAACCAGATTTTGGTGCTTTTGGCAGGTGCCAAGTCCTGCTGAAAAATGAAGTCCGCATCCCCATAAAGCTTGTCTGCAGAAGGAAGCATGAAGTGCTCCAAAATCTCCTGGTAGACGGCTGCGTTGACCCTGGACTTAATGAAGCACAGTGGACCAACACCAGCAGATGACATGGCTCCCCAAATCAACACAGACTGTGGAAACTTCACACTGGACTTCAAGCATCTCACAGTGTGTGCCTCTCCATTCTTCCTGCATACTCTGGGTCCTTGGTTTCCAAATGAGATACAAAAGTTGCTCTCATCAGAAAAGAGGGCTTTGGACCACTGAGCAACAGAACAGGTCTATTTTTCTTTAGCCAAGGTAAGATGCTTCTGACGTTTTGTTGTTCAGGAGCGGCTTGACAAGAGGAATACGATATTTGAAGTCCATGTCTAGGATCCGTCTGTGTGGTGGTTCTTGGTGCACTGACTCCAGCCTCAGTCCACTCCTTATGAAAGTCCCCAACACTTTTGAACGGTCTTTTCCTGACAATCTTCTCCAGGCTGCGGTGATCCCTGCTGCTTGTGCACCTTTTTCTTCCACACTTTTCCCTTCCACATAACTTTCTATTAATGTGCTTTGATACAGCACTTTGGGAACATCCAACTTCTTTTTCAATTACCTTTTGAGGCTTTCCCTCCTTATGGAGGGTGTCAATGATGGTTTTCTGCGCAACTGACAGGTCAGCAGTCTTTCCCATGATCGTGATTCCTACTGAACCAGACTGATAGACCATTTAAAGGCTCAGGAACCCTTTGCAGGTGTTATGGCTTAATTAGCTGATTAGAGTGGGACACTTTGAGCCTAGAATATTGCACCTTTTCACAATATTCTAATTTTCTGCGATCGTGGATTTGGGGTTTTCATGAGCTGTAAGCCATAATCATCACAATTATGACAAATCACAGCTTGAACTATCTTGCTTTGCATGTAATGAGTTTATTTCATATATTAGTTTCACCTTTTAACGTGCATTACTGAAATAAATGAACTTTTGCACAATATTCTAATTTTTGGAGTTTCACCTGTATATGTGATATGCGCTCCCATGGTTTTCAAGTCCCTCCCAGATAGCGTTAATTGCCCATCAGTACACCAGTAATCACATTTAACCCCTTGATTGCCAGGAAAATGCTCATATATAATAAACCTCCATTGCTAGTATAGTGTCTGAACAGATCAATATCTTTGATCAGATCAGCACGATTCCAACATTCACATTAGTATAGTGTCCTAAAAACCGCAGCGTTAGAAGGATTAGCCCCGACACCTGCATTTAACCCCTACACTTACCCCCCCCCCCCCACCTTCTCCCCCAGCAAGTGCAGTGTCAGTAGGTCGCTGTCACTTGATACATTGCACACATAAACCGCAGTGTTCACAGAATCAACACCTGTACTTCCCCTATTCACTGCCCAACCCGGAATTTAGGTGGAAACAGCAAATTTAACTACTTCCCCTTGATTTTGTTTGGAGCTGTTTTTCACAGAAGATCTGTATGCATTGATTGTGGATCAAAGTAATTTATATGCACAACCCAAATTCAATCCTTGTCAGACCATTCGCATGGAAATCCATTACGGTTTCCAAATGTACATTTATTTCTTAGGCCTAACCCTCAACATGGGAATTACTAAAAAAAAAAAAAAAATGAATTGCGGTTGTATTGGTCCACAGACCCGATTCATCATATGCCCGTGTTTCTGCTGCCATGGCCAGGCATAGATATGAGAGTATAATGTGTTTTATGCATTTCAACAACAATACACTCTTTTGTCCTCAGGGTGACCCTGAATTTGACCGGCTCCACAAAATTCAGCCCCTCGTAAATCACCTTAACCAAAAAAGATGTCTATACTCCCCAGCAAAAAAATCTGCATTGATGAGTCCCTGATTAATTTTTCTGGCTTCCTTGCATTCAAACAATTTCTCCCCAGAAAGCATGCCAGATATGGGGTCAAGATGTATAAGACCTGTGGGAGGGCAACAGGCTATACATATAAGTTTCGGATTTATGAGGGAAAAGATAGTCACTTGGAGCCCTCCGGATGCCCACACTACATGGGGAGTAGTGGGAAGATCGTTTTGGACTTGGAGTTATCCTTTTTCCACATGGGGTACCACTTATACGTGTACAATTTTTATTCAAGCGTGCCACTATTTAGACATTTGTACAATCTTGGAATTGGCGCATGTGGTATCATGTGACCTAATGTGTGCCCACCAATAGAAGTGGGTGGATGCAAGACAGTATATTCTAATGGTGGGCACACCACACACTTTTTTCTTTCAGAGATTTGTTCTGTTTTTTTTTCCATTCAGTCCACAGGCTGCATACAAAAAAACAAAACAAAAAAAAAAAAAAGAACATAGCATATATACCCAACAAGGATCAGCTACATACTGGACTTTGGTTATACCAGGATGATGCCTACAGCTGCAGGCATCATCCTGGTATCGTTTTTTTTTTTCAGCCAGCGATCAGCTTTCATGTAAAAGCAATCTAGTGGCTAATTAGCTGCAGGATTGCTTTTACAAGTAGCTGGAGTCTATGCCCCCCCCCCCATCCCCCGCTGCCTTCCACAGCCTTCTTGGGCAGTCAAGTGCCATCAGGGGAACCTGAGAATGCAACTGGTGTTTCTGCCAGATGACCATAGAGCTGAATGGAGACCGGAATCGTGACAATCATCTCTATAGAAATCGGAAGCTACGAGCATTTCATCACTTCAGTTTCGCAGGATATAAGCCGCGCCATTTGTAAATTTGGAAAGCATCTGCTCACACCAATCTTGGTGAGATTAGACAATGTAAGGGCAGAGGAGATATCTAGAGTCTGATAGACCCCGGATTTCTCAAAAAATAATATGACAATGCCCATTGAAGTTATAGGGAATATTTGCATTCCCTGTGATAGCATTAAAAATGTCCACCACACGTACGCAAGCGTTGACCCCATGCCAGTATGTAAACAGCAGTTGCACCATGCATGTGAGGTATCGCCACAAATGTCAGATCAAGGGCAGTAATTCTAGAACCAAGCCTCCTTTTTAAATCTAAAAGGGTAGCTTGTAAAGGCTTTTAAAATGTTGCCTATGGATATTAAACATGTATACAGTTTGTCACCATTACACGGGGCATGCACGGTTTTAAAGCATGTCATGTTTGATATCCATTTACTCGGTATACCATCTTTTAGATGTTACCAAATAATTGGTCAATATATTGTGTTTTTGTGCATTAAAAGTAAAAAAAAGTGTATTTTTTGCAAAAAAATTGTGTTTGAAAAAAATCGCTGCGCAAGTACTATGTGACATAAAAAATTGCAGCAGCCATTATTTTATTCACTAGGGTGTCTGCTTTAGAAAAATATATAATATTTGGGGGTTCAAAGTAATTTCTTAGCAAAAAAATACTGATTTTTTTTTTTTACGTGAACAAAGTGTCAGAAAAGGCTTGGTCCTCAGGGAGGTTAGAAGAGTGAATGATGTGTGGCATAAACTTCTAATGCTGGGCATAAAATGTCCCTGCCTCTCAAAAAGACCCCTTTTTGGAAAGTGGACACCCCAAACTATTTGCTAAGAGGCATGATGAGTCAGTAGAATTTATTTTTTTGTACCACAAGTTTTTGGAAAATGACAAAAAAAAAAAAAAAAGTTTATTTTGCACATAATTGTCTCTTAAATGACTTATTGCTCACACATGCCATGGGTATATGTAGAATTACTCCCCAAAATACATTCTGCTAAGTCTCCCGAGTATGGGGGTACAACATGTGAGAGACATTTTGGCAGTCTAGCCAAGTACAGGACCCCAAAATCCAATAAGCACCTTTCAGGCTTTTAAAGGGCTTTATTTCCTCTTTACACTTCCTGACTGCCTATCACAGTTTCAGAGGTCCTGAAATGCCAGTATAGCACCAAATACCCCCCAAATGACCCCTTTTTGGAAAATAGATACCCCAAAGAATTTGATAAGAAGCATGGTGAGTATTTTTCAGATCTTGTTTGTTGCCACAAGTTTTTGGAAAAGAAAACATTTTTTCTTTTCTTATTTTTTTCTCACAAAGTTTTCAAATATAAAAAAAAAAGATCTGCATAATACTCACCATGCCTCTTTTTAAATTCCTTGGGCTGTCTACTTTCCAAAAAGGGGTCATTTGGAAGGGGGGGGGGGGTTGGTGCTATCCTGGCATTTCAGGACCTCCGAAACTGTGATAGGTAGTGAGGAAGTGAAATGAGGAAGTTACGCACCTTCAGGCTTTCAAAGTGGTCATTGGATTTCAGGCTCCTGTATGTGGCCAGGCTCCCAAAAAGTCTCACACATGTGGTATCCCCATACTCAGTAGATGTAGCAGAATGTATTTTGGGGTGTAATTCCACTTATACCCATGGCTTGTGTGAGAAATATATAATTTAAATGACAACTTTGGAAAATTACAAAAAATTTTATTTTTGTACACAAATATTTGTGGAAAAAAAAAAATCTTCCATGGACTCAATATGCCTCTCAGCAGATAGCTTAGCGTGTCTACTTTCCAAAAAGAGGTCATTTGAGGGTGTTTGTACTATCCTGGTATTTTACACCTCAAGAAATGTGATGGGCAGTCAGAAAGTAAAAGCTGTGTAAATTCCATTATCTATACCATAGTTTGTAGGCGCTATAACTTTCACACACAGCAATCAATATACACTTATTGGGATTTTTGTAACCAAAAACATGTAGCAGAATACATTTTGGTCTAAATTTATAAAAAAATTTGAGTTTTTTGGATATTTTTTGACAGAAATTAGAAAATATTGTGTATTTTTCAAAAACATTTTTTTTTCAAAACTTTTTTTGTTTATAGCGCCAAAAAAGTGCACAGGTGATCAAATACCACCGAAAGAAAGCTCTATTTGTGTGAAAAAAAGGATGTAAATTTCATTTATCTACCATATTGCATGACCGCGCAATTCTCAGTTAAGCTAGTGCAGCGCTCTATAGCATAAAAAAAAAATGAAGTAAATTACAGTATATATACACCACAGTTTGTAGATTTATTTTTTATTTATTTCAGGTACTTATATAGCGCTGTCAATTTACGCAGCGCTTTACACATATATATTGTACATTCACATCAATCCCTAACCCTCAAGGGGTGTACAATCTAAGGTCCCTAACTCACATTCATACATACACATATTAGGGCCAATTTAGAAAGGATCCAATTAACCTACCAGCATTTCTTTGGAGTGTGGGAGGAAACCGGAGAACCCGGAGGAAACCCACGCAAGCACAGGGAGAACATGAAAACTCCATGCAGGTGGCGCCATGGTCGGGAATCGAACCCATGACCCATTTACTGCAAGGCAGACGTGCTAACCACTAAGCCACTGTGCTGCCCATGCTATAACTTTCACACAAACCAATCAATATACACTTATTGGGATTTTTTTTTTTACCAAAAACATGTAGCAGAATACATTTTGGCCTACATTTATGACTAACTTTGAGTTTACTATATATTTTTTATAGCCTAAAGTAAAAAATATAGTTTTTCTTCAAAATGTTCGGTCTTTTTTTGTTTATAGTGTGAAAAATAAAAAGCACAGGTGATCAAATACCACCAAAAGAAAGCTATTTGTGTGAAAAAAAGGATGTAAATTTCATTTAGGTACAGCATTGCATGACCACACAATTGTCAGTTGAAATAATGCAGCGCCGAATAGCAAAAAGAGGCCTGGTCATTGGGGGTGGGAATCCTCTGGAGGGCAAGTGGTTAATGTAATTGTCAATAAAAACCTGACACTTATGAAATGCTTGTAATTATACTTCAATATACCATGTTAATATCTGACAAAAAGATCTAAAAACACTGAAGCAGCAGACTTTGTGAAAATTAATATTTGTGTCATTGTTAAAACCTTTGGTCATGGCTGTAGATCCAGATATTATCAACTCGCATATGGTGAGAGTCCTAGAAAAAAAACATTTTCTGTTTTCAAAACCTCCATCAAAAGAAAATAGTCCCAATATGCAGAGTCCTTATAGAGCTGGTTTTGAGTTTGTCTGTTTTAGTCTGCCCAGGGGTCATAGTGTTGCCAACTGCTGGGGAGTATTCATTTTCTTTATTTGTTCCTCCTCTGCACTAATACTGTTAGAGTTTAAAATTCATGTCCTACATTGTGTGACTTTTTTGTATCCAAGTCTAATGATCCATTTCTACTTTGTATTTACAGGTTGCAGATCAATGTTCAAATATAAATCAATAGGAAACGTGAGCAAAAAGCTTTCCTGTTTTTTTATTGCTGTTAATTCAAGGAAATAAGTTTGCATAAAATTCAGAATCTGTTCTAGAAATATAAGTAACCTTTCCAGTACATAACAATTGAAATATCAAAGAATATGGTAAACATACAAATAAAGAGAAGGTAACACCTCACTCTTGAAGTATTGTAGAATCCTCCTATCTCCTTTTTGCTGCTTTAATCCTTGCTGCTTAATCTAACCGAAGAGGAATCTTGTACTACACCTTCGCTGTGTTCAATCATATCCAAAATACCTAGATCAAATAAAATATTTATAAGATTTTCTTCTTCTTAAATTAAAGCTTTTTTGTGAACTTTTTCTATGTCAACTACACATTTTGTCATCCTCAAACATCATATTTTGATGCAGTATAGCTGGGGAAGACAAAAATAGTTTAATTCAAGATATCATCAATATATATATTTTTTTTTTTCAAGTTTTGAAATTCAAGAAGAGACTTTTTGCAATAAGATTTTAAAGTTTAAAAAAAAATTCTCTATGGTTTTAGTCACCATATTTTCATTTTAAATATGTGTTTATAACAAGCCTACATTTACCTGTTCTGAAAGAATAGAATTAGGACCTACAAAAAAAAAATGCATCTGCAAAAAAAAAAAAAAAATACTTCCCAGCAAATGGAAGTTAAAGGAATGCGCACAAGGAAAAAAACAGTAATATTATGCTGGTAAATGGCTGCCGTTTGACACAGAATACACACCTATCTCCCAGATAACCTCAGTGCACAAGGGTATGTCAAGCATTACCTGGAATCAAGAAATTGTAGTGCATATATTGGCTTTTTTAAAAAATATATATAGAAACTGTAAAACAGCAGCAAACATCTTAAGATGACATGACACTGACCCTAAGGGCAAGGACAGAATAGTGTCTTTGCACACTGAATTTCTTCAATGAAGACCACAATATGTTTCCTCATATTAAAGAAAAAACAGTACTGTGAAAAACATGAAGGCTGCCATTACTGACCTCACCTCCTGAGAATGCTAGTAGCCTGGTCTTCATGCTGATTCAATGGCTTCAAAACTTGGCATCACAGACTTGTAACAATATGCATATCAGGGGTTCTGACTGTACTCCAACTTTCACATGTGCATGATAGTTCTGGGACATTGATTTATAACACATGGAAACTAGAAACAGCCAGGCAACTGGCATTTTAAGAAGGCAGCTCTTATTTTTCTATCACTACAGGTTTCCTTTAATCTGATCATTGCTTCAGCAGTGAAATGGGCATACATGGGAAAACACTATACTCCATCATAAAAGTGTGTGTTCCCGAAGATGTTGCATTTAGCTTTTGTTGTATGTTTCACTTATGTAATAGGGCAGGGTGCTTTCCCACACATACTGATATAGCAATTTTCAGACTAACATGGACCATGCATGTAGCGGTTTTCAGTTTAGACAACTGACACATATAAAAATACCACCTCAGATCCTTAAAGAACACAAAAATAATCATCTTCACATTATGAGATATGCTCAGTGGTAGATTTGATAAACAGAACAATTAAATAGTTAACTCTACTACTCTTTCCAATTAACAAGAATAGTCTTCAAAATAAAGGACTGAAACTTCTCATACTTAAATACTGTAATATGTCTTAAGCGTTAAATAAATTAGGCTTGGATATGCCTTGCAGAGGCACCATTGTGCTCTGCCACAAGGATAACCCAAAGCCAGACTGCATTGACAGAACATTTCTGTCTAAATTCAACAGCAGTCAGATAAGCTTAAAGAAAACCTATAACATAGGTTATTTTGTTTTCTACAAAATAAAAATACTTATCAATCAAACGTCAAACTGTTGCAGTTAACATAACAGCAGATGCAAAGGGGCGAAGGGGTTCTCTGCATCAACAGGATAACTTGTTATGAGAGGTCTTCCAAGTCACCATCTGAAACTAAATATTCAGATACTTCACTAGCTTTTGACTTGGAGGTGTTAGCTCTTACGTTTTATAGGCATGGTTTTACCTAATACATAGAACTCAAAAGGGTGAAGAAAAAGCATCTTCAATACACTTACAAAGTTGAACTTTGCTGTCTTCCTGTTACACACCAAACTTCTGCTGTGACTTTTGAATCTACAGCTGAGAGCTTTACATAATACACTGTGCGCTAGACAGAAGATGCACTACAGATTCAAAGATAAGTCACAGAAATGAACAACGGAACATGTCACTGAAATATCAGGAACATTTACATTTTTGCAAAACATTGGGATTCCTCTTCATCTCGGTTTCCACCACACTGTAGATCCAAGCATCCTAGGCAGGTTATTTTGCCTCTGTTCATCACGTAAGGCCTTGCCCTGTTGAAACCGGTATGCCATGTACACTTCTTCAGTTCGAGGTACATAATTCATGGCACAGTAATGGGCTTCTTGTCACCTTGAAGTTGTAAACACTCTAGCTCCTAAACCCATCATGAAAAGGAAAGTGAATTTTCCATATGGTAACGTTACAAGTAGATTCAACGTACATGTAATAATTTTTTTGTGAACTGGTGTCAGTCAGTAGAATCCAAAGAATCATGAGAGGGATTAGGGAGAGGTGCATACCTCAGCCTGAAAGTGCCTAAAACAGGAAAGAGAACTTCTGAGTCAATGTTTACAAACTAGAAAAAGTTCAACAAATATTTATGGGGTAAATAAGCACAAAATCAAAAAGGCACTTTTTCAGTGGGTGATTGAGCATCACAGTTGCTATAGTAACACATGGTGGAGACCCATTCAACAGCCTTAACCTTAATAAACGTCTTATGGGGGGCAGTTTTTTACATCCCCCAATATTATCTTAATTTCTTCACTTGGCTACACAAGTTACACATTATAAATTTGCAATACAACAGACAGACATTGAGTTACAGAGGCACAGGAGTTTTAAGTTATTAGACACACAAAATACAAAACAAATACAGAGGGACTTTACCAGCTTGTTTTCAGTTTTTAGCAAATGGTCAGAATGATTCATTAGAATGGTCTACACCATTGTGGCCAGCAAAGTGGGAGAACAGGACACACACGCGTGCGCGCACACACACACACACCCAAATACCAATCATGTTGAAACAGAAGAAACAAGAAAATTTAGAAACAAGTCCTCTGGGAAGTATCACGATTACCTTGCTGATTGGCCTCCATAGGTGGTTGCTTACAGTCCTGTGCATAATGACCAGCTACCCCACAGTTGAAGCATGAGATATTGCCATTTTTCTTAGCCACCGATCCATTAGCGTTGCCTACTACATTGGTTGCTGGGTAAATTGGGTACAACCTAGCAAACCCTGCCATCTGCTGCATGCCATAGTTGGCCTGGCCACCAAGCACAGGGTCATGCATTAGTCCATTGTTATAGGGAGGCTGATGCAGGAAGACAGGATAGTGTGTTCCATTGCTCTGGTGTGCTTGGTTGAGGTAGGTGCTATTGCAGATTGATGGCATAGGAAATGGAAATGGAACTCGAGTGAACATCTGTCCAGGGATTGGATTAGGATAATAGTAACTGCCCATCGGTACTCCACAACTGCATCGACGTCCACAAGAGACACATGCCCCAGTGCCCATTTGCTGTGGTGATAAAAGCGTGCCATTTGTGCTAGTATTACCAACTGCCGCACTAATGAAAGAAGTGCTATCACTCTGTGCAGTACTGTGGGTCAACGCAGGGCTTGGACTGGGTGCAGGACCAGGGCTATGGGTAGGAACAGTGAGGGGAACGGCAGACTGCACCTGACCTATACCAATATTAGTTGGCTGAGGAGCAGCAGCATTCAGCACATTGGTGTTAGGAGCAGGTAACACTCCACTTGGAAGTGATGGTCCAGAAAGAGGGTACGGGACTGTTGAAGGTGCTGGGGTCAAGTTAGTGCTTGAAAGAACCAACTTCACATTGGTAGTCGGAGATGCAATCCCCAAATTTCCATCCAGATGAGGCACTACCTGATTAAGACTTGCTACTTGTGAAATTGGTTTACTGAGAGGTTCTGAAGCAGTCACAGGAGAAGCTGTAAAGCCCGCATGGTTGTGAAATGAAATAAATCCAGCATTGGCAGTTCCCAAACCCATATTAGTCTGTGTTGATCCATTAACAGTACAAGCCTCTGCTGACCCCTGAGTTGGTACTTTCAGCCTGTGAACTGGCATTTGCAAAGCGGGGCTGCTGGGTGAACAGTTCCTTGGAAGAAAAGTGGAAGGGACAGGCATTGAGGATTTCAGTATATCAATGCACTTCTCTGGCTCCCCTATGGTGGAGGCTACAGTGGCAACACCAATTCCAATGGAACTCTGGTGAATAACCTCTCTCACAGGGGGAATAGAAACTGGGCTGACTATCATACCCAGAGTTTTTCCTTCTGTCGGAAGTGGATGCCCAGGCTCCAACTTCTCTATGTTAGATGCCATCATGGAGTGCAATGTATTCAAAAGAGGAAACTGCGTAAAGTTGCGACCATTCAAGGGTTCATCAATACTTTCTTCATTACTAGTAAGGTGGTCAGATAACTTGGCTGATGATGTATTTACTGAACCAAAAGTTGGGAATCCAGGAACATGTTTGCCAGAATCCTCTGAATTGCTGTCTGTGTCTGTTAAAAAAAAATATATCAAACAGAAATGAAACTGGGAACAGTTGAGAATATGATTATGATAAACTGAAGACATTTGCAGTTGTATATTGTTTTATAAACAAGTAATGATACTATAAGAATTTCGAAACAATTTGAAAACCAATTAAGCTTTTTAAATGTGATCTTAAAAGTAACCCTCAGCTGATTTTAAAGTAAACCTGGACTGCTGGCATATCTAATCATAATGTGCTTATTTTCAATTCATATGGGTCTGTGACATTTTTACTTTTTAAAAGCAATAAATTGGTTTTGGATTTCTAAAACACTACTATACTCTGGGTGAATGATTACCTCTTGGAATTGTGTATGAAATAAGCAGTCCACAACTGCAGTTCATACACCTGATGTAGTTTGAATGAGGCAACTCACTATACAGTAAAAGTATGATATTCTAAAATGACTTGTCAAGCAGTTTGTTCCACCCTGTGCATGCTTATGTACAGTCAGCAGCATTTCCTAGAGATGATGCAGCTGTATATACCTTAAAGTGGTTCTAAAGGCACATTTTTTCTTAAAAAATAAAAACTTTATTAAATACTTTATAGGTATTGCACAGAGTGGTCCCTTACTTTACCTGTACAGTCTTGAGTCCCCTGAGGGAACTCTCTGCTCCTCTTCTCTGTGTTCACCCTCAAGAAGCCATGTGCAATGGGAGCACATGTGCAGGCATGCTCCTGAGCCAGGCTGTGTTCATCCATTGGCACACAGCATGGCCCTGCCACGCTCCCACCTCATAGTATTTGACTGACAGCAGCAGGAGCCTATGGTTCCCACTGCTGCCTGTGTCATCTATAAGAAAAGGAAGAGAGGAGTAGGGCTGCACATGGGCACATCACTGGATCGAGAGAGGACTCGGGTAAGTGTTTAGGGGGGAGGGTAGGATCAAGTAGTTTTGACTTTAGAACCACTTTAAGCTGCTTTTATGTTTTAGAAGACCAATCTTGAAGTCATAAGACAGAAAATACATTTCAAACCTGTAGCCCCCCCCGATAGTTGTTTTAGAAAGGAGTGTAGCAGAAGTAACCATGGCTCGGTTAGAAAGATAATCATGCTTTCACTGTCTTGTCACTTAGACTAGACAGATAAAAGTGTAATAACTTTTTTTAAATGACTTATTTAGCCTAAATTAAGGTCATCAGTTCAAATCCCTAAGATGGCACTACCTGCCTGGAGTTTGCATGTTCTCCTTGTGCCCGTTTGGTTATCCTCCTGGTACTCTGGTTTCCTCTCATGCTCCAAACACATGCTGGTAGGTTAACTGGCGCAAGTAGAACTTGCGAGCTGCAAGCTTCAGTGCATTTAAAACTGGGTGCCTATAGCCAATTTTTGCTCATTCAATCATGCTACTAAAATCATCAGCAATCAGACATAGGTGAATGTAAAAGCTATTGAGTACACAAATTTAGAGCATGATGTTATTATTAGAGGTTAATCGTTCCAATATGCTACACTTCACTATTCCCTACGTATACTGAACAATCGTTAACATATGCTTAGTAGCAAGATTGTACTAACAAAATTGCCTGTGCTTCCATCCTTAATGCCATAGCAATGTTAACAAAAATGTGTAGAAAAACACTATTTTTCAATATTGACTTCCAACTCTTTGATATACAGTCAGGTCCATAAATATTGGGACATCGACACAATTCTAACATTTTTGGCTCTATACACCACCACAATGGATTTGAAATGAACCGAACAAGATGTGCTTTAACTGCAGACTGTCAGCTTTAATTTGAGGGTATTGACATCCAAATCAGGTGAACGGTGTAGGAATTACAACAGTTTGCATATATGCCTCCCACTTGTTAAGGGACCAAAAGTAATAGGACAGAATAATAATCATAAATCAAACTTTCACTTTTTAATACTTGGTTGCAAATCCTTTGCAGTCAATTACAGCCTGAAGTCTGGAATGCATAGAGATCACCAGGCGCTGGGTTTCATCCCTGGTGATGCTCTGCCAGGCCTCTACTGCAACTGTCTTCAGTTCCTGCTTGTTCTTGGGGCTTTTTCCCTTCAGTTTTGTCTTCAGCAAGTGAAATGCATGCTCAATCGGATTCAGGTCAGGTGATTGACTTGGCCATTGCATAACATTCCACTTCTTTCCCTTAAAAAACTCTTTGGTTGTTTTTGCAGTATGCTTTGGGTCATTGTCCATCTGCACTGTGAAGCGTCCAATGAGTTCTGAAGCATTTGGCTGAATATGAGCAGATAATATTCCCGAAACACTTCAGAATTCATCCTGCTGCTTTTGTCAGCAGTCACATCATCAATAAATACAAGAGAACCAGTTCCATTGGCAGCCATACATGCCCACGCCATGACACTACCACCACCATGCTTCACTGATGAGGTGGTATGCTTAGGATCATGAGCAGTTCCTTTCCTTCTCCATACTCTTCTCTTCCCATCACTCTGGTACAAGTTGATCTTGGTCTCATCTGTCCATAGGATGTTGTTCCAGAACTGTGAAGGCTTTTTTAGATGTCGTTTGGCAAACTCTAATCTGGCCTTCCTGTTTTTGAGGCTCACCAATGGTTTGCATCTTGTGGTGAACCCTCTGTATTCACTCTGGTGAAGTCTTCTCTTGATTGTTGACTTTGACACACATACACCTACCTCCTGGAGAGTGTTCTTGATCTGGCCAACTGTTGTGAAGGGTGTTTTCTTCACCAGGGAAAGAATTCTTCGGTCATCCACCACAGTTGTTTTCCGTGGTCTTCCCGGTCTTTTGGTGTTGCTGAGCTCACGGGTGCGTTCCTTCTTTTTAAGAATGTTCCAAACAGTTGTTTTGGCCACGCCTAATGTTTTTGCTATCTCTCTGATGGGTTTGTTTTTTCAGCCTAATGATGGCTTGTTTCACTGATAGTGACAGCTCTTTGGATCTCAGCGTGAGAGTTGACAGCAACAGATTCCAAATGCAAATAGCACACTTGAAATGAACTCTGGACCTTTTATCTGCTCATTGTAATTGGGATAATGAGGGAATAACACACATCTGGCCATGGAACAGCTGAGAAGCCAATTGTCCCATTACTTTTGGTCCCTTAACAAGTGGGAGGCACATATGCAAACTGTTGTAATTCCTACACCGTTCACCTGATTTGGATGTAAATACCCTCAAATTAAAGCTGACAGTCTGCAGTTAAAGCACATCTTGTTTGTTTCATTTCAAATTCATTGTGGTGGTGTATAGAGCCAAAAATGTTAGAATTGTGTCGATGTCCCAATATTTATGGACCTGACTGTAAGTTCAAAACCGGACTACCCCATTATTACACTGAATCCATTTTCCCATTCATACAAGCTGCCCTTTTTGGTGCCAACCTCTGTCTTTCTCTTCTTCACTTTCAAAACTCTCCCTCCTGTTATGGCGGGGGCTAGGTGGTGAACTGTAACTCTCAGAAGAGGTCTCGCCACACGTTTCATGCCCCGACCCAACTTCCTGTGTTGCATCTAAAAACAAAAGACAAAGAAATGTTCTTTTAAATATTTTTGCCTATAGAATAGCTATAATTTGATTGACATTTGACTAAATCCAAATAATTACTCATCTGGAATTAGGAAAGAACAAATAATTGTTAGAAAAGAAAAGCCACCATTGAAGTCAGATTTGAGTTTGTATTCTTTAAAGTGGAATTACAGATAACTACAATTATGTGAAAACCGTACTACAATATTGACAGGTAACTTGTATCTGTCAAAAGCAGATTGGTGGTGCATGAGAGCAGTGTACAGATAGAATCCATCTACATGTCACAGTTACGCTGTCTGAAAGCAGTGGCTGAAATACACTACCTAATGAAATTTGAGGCCTATGTCAACTTTTTAAGGGCTGTTTCACATTGCTGAGCTGCAGCTTGGCCACAGCGAGGGTGTACTCGTGGTTTCCAATACTACTATTCGTGGTGCACCGAAATGCAAATTCTGGTGCCGAAACAGAAATTTCAGGATGCACTTGGCCAAAAACCGAAATGTCTGCGTATATGTTTGGGTGGGGAGGCTTTAATTTTTCTTTTGTTTCTCTTTTTTTTTTACGTTTAATGTGTTTTTGTTTAACTTATAATTTTATTGCTAGTACATAGGGGACTAATAGTCCCGTATGTGATAGCATACAAGTGACAGGTCCTCTTTGAAGGGGGGAGGAGAAGGGGGTGCCGTGTGTGCAAGGAGGGGGGCAGGAGAGGAGCAGTGTATACATTGAGGGAACAGTGTATACAGACAGGCTCCCTCACTTGCCGTCGCTAATGGTCATTGCCGGTTTTTAAATCCAAATGCCGGCTTTTTTTTTTTGCTCTTCACTTTATAGCTCCCTGCCGCTAAAGTAAACAAAGGGACAGGGGTCGCTGGGTAATGTCACTGGGTGCCCTCTGCCCCTTTGTTTACTTTAGCGGCAGGGAAAATGAGAGCTCCTTCTTGGAGCAATAAAGTGAAGAAAAAAAAGCCGGCATTTGCATTTAAAAACTGGCAATGACATTCAGAGGCGGCAAGTAAGGGAGCCTGTCTGTTTACCCTGTTCCTTCATTGTATACACTGCTTACCCCCTTCTCCTGCCTTTTTACGCCCCCGCCCCATCTGCAATACACACAGCTCCCCAAACCCTCCGGACAAATACTCCACCCCTCAGGCCACAATTATTGGCACATGTATCGGCTCACTTTTTTCATATCTGCAAAATGTGATAGGGCTATTTTTGACAGATAGGTTTCGGCAGCCGGAATTTTGGTACATACCTAATTATTATCCCACGTTTTTGCCACATTTTCTGGAAACGCACCAAAAACTCCTTCCTGTGGCATCTTTGGTGTGGTTTCAGAAAACGCACCAAAAACACAAGATATAATAGAAATAGGAAACCGCAGGTTAACTGCACTAAACTCAAGGGTACACCTGCACTGTGGCCAAACCGTAAAGTAAGATTTCCATTCTATTAATCCAAACATTTGCTTAGGGTAGACAGAAGCAAAGAAGAGCAATCTGCACAAATGCCACCAATCAAAACAGACACTAAAAAGCAACAGGTCTTTATTCTTACAGCAGGTAAAATAAGTATTGAACACGCCACCTATTTTCTCAGTAAATATATTTCTAAAGATGCTATTGACATGAAATTTTCAGGTCGGTACCAATCCATGCAATCCCACCTCCAAACTTCCCTGTTGGAATGGTGTTTTTGGAGGAAGGCAGTGCCATTTGACCTCCAAACATAATGAGTATTATGGCATCCAAAGAGTTAAAATTTTGGTCTCGTCTGACCAGACTATATTGTCCCAGTATTTCACAGGGTTGTCTAATTGTTGTGCAGCAAACTTTAAACGAGCTTCAACATGCTTTTTCTTCATAAGTGGAGTCTTGCGTGCTGAGTGTGCATACAGGCCATGGTGATTGAGTGCATTACTTAATGTTTTCTTTTAACAATTGAATCTGCTAATTCCAGGTCTTTCTGAAGCCCTTTACAAGTGGTCTTTGGCTCTTGGACAACTTTTCTGATAATTCTTTTCACTTCTCTGTCAGAAATCTTGCGAGGAACTCCTGGTCGGTTTATGGTGAAATTATGTCCTTTTCACTTCCGGATTATGGTCCCAACAGTGCTCACTGGAACATTCAGAAATCCTTCTGTAACCAATGCCATCAGTATATTTTGCAACAATAAGCTTGCAAAGGTCTTGAGAGCTCCTTGCTATTACCCATCATGAGATGTTTCTTATGTAACACCCTGGTAATGAGACACCTTTTATAGGCCATTAGAGACTGAACCAGCTGATATTAATTTGCAATGACAAGAGGCAGGATTGCTTTCTAATTACTGAAAGATTTCAGCTTGCGTCTTGGCTTTCCATGCCTTTTTGCACCTCCCGTTCTTCATGTGTTCAATACTTTTTCACTGTGTCATTCCATTTTATTACACATAACTTCATTTCTGAACTTATTTATTTTGTTTTCTTTGTATGTATGGATTGCATGAGTGGTTATCGACATATGGTGAAAATTTCATGTCAATAGCACCTATTTACCTAGAAAAATTGTGACATGTTCAATACTTGTTTTACATGCTGCATAAATACCAAAATTAAATAATTCCTAATTTACTACATCAGGTTTACGGATAGCAGTATTTACCATCAAGGTTAGGGTTCTGATTAAGAATACACTTCAGAGTGTATGTACACACACACACATATTGGGACAACCCTCCAAATAATTGGATTCAGGTGTTCCAGTCACCTCAATGGCCACAGGTGTATAAAATCAAGCGCTTAGGCATGCAGACTGTTTCTACAAACATTTGTGAAAGAATGGGTCGCTCTCAGGAGCTCAGTGAATTCAAGCGTGGTACCGTGATAGGTTGCCACCTGTGCAATAAGTCCATCTGTGAAATTTCCTTGCTATTTAATATTCCACGGCCAACTGTTAGTGGTATTATAACAAAGTGGAAGCAACTGGGAACAGCAGCAACTCAGCCACGAAATGGTAGGAAAACGTAATATGACGGAGCGGGGTCTACGCATGCTGAAGCGCACAGTGCGAGGAAGTCACCAAATGTCTGCAGAGTCCATAGCTAAAGACCTCTAAACTTTGTGTGGCCTTCAGATTAGCACAACAGTGCCTAGAGAGCTTCATGGAATGGGTTTCCATGGCCGAGCAGCTGCATCCAAGCCTGACATCACCAAGTACAATGCAAAGTGTTGAATGCAGTAGTGTAAAGCAGGCTGCCACTGGACTCTAGAGCAGTGCCAACGTGTTCTCTAGTGACAAATCACAAATGCATTTCTGAAATAATGGTCAAACATTCCCACAGACAGACACCTAAACCTTGTGGACAGCCTTCCCAGAAGAGTTGAATTTGCTATAGCTGCAAAAGGTGGTAAGACTAAGACTGGGATGCCATTAAAGTTCATGTGCGTGTAAAGGCAGGCGTCCCAATACTCTTGGCAATACAGTGTGTAAATATATATATTCATATATATATATATATATATATATATATATATATGCATGCGGCCTACTCTACAACCACCCTCAACTACCTTGTGGAAATGCAGGTGTGCTGGTGGCAGAGGGGCTGTTGTCCTGGCTGTAGTGGGAGCACTGCAAATGTTGGTGGCAAGGCAGTAAGAGAAGGGCATCTGGCAAGATGCTGGGAGCAAGCAATTATGTGTCGGCTTAACGGTAGTGGCCATTAACACCCCCCGTTGAGCCATATCTGCCTTTCTGAGCTCTTTTAGAGGCTGACACAGTTGGCAGTTGGAAGCCACAAATATGGCAGCTGTGATTGCCCACTTTACAATCACACGCAGGCAGGCCCCCCTCTAGTATCACTGTGGGGAAAGTGCCCTCCACCCACATATGTAATCTGAGGTCACTTCCACACTTGTGCTGAAAACCATCACCATACTGTGATGTCTTAAATATGGCCTGTGTGGTAGCTGTGGGTTGGTACCCATTCGTAGTCTTGTACACATTGGTGCGGATTTTCACATAAGTCAAACATGAATTTGCTGGTAAATGCCAATGCACAGAAGCAGCAGCATTTACAAAAGCATGGCCTTGTCCAGACATCTACTTGTATGGCAGGCTATATGCTGCACATATGGCTCCCCTGGTATGGTTGAATTGAGGCCTTATAGTATTTATCTTTGTGATAGTACTGCGCTGCATAACTTCACTTCCAAGGCTTCAGTGTTACAACCTGAAATTTAATAGAATTTATTTGGAATTTTTATAACAATATCTACATCAAAAATATAATTTTTCTGTGATACAAGTTGAATCACCTCCTAATGATTATAGGCTGCTGATCTACTACCAAACTTGCCTCCATGATCCGGCTGTTGCTAGCACCATAGCATCTGTACATACAGCTGGAAGTTCTCTTGCAAATATGGCTGGGAGCATACTCATTGGCTAGACAGATCACTGGATAAAGCAATGTACTAAATGAATGGACTGTGCTCTCTCTCTCTCTTTACTAATATAACAATCTGAGAAGTATTATATATGGTTTTGATATTTATCCCCACTGCAGAGGGGTACTGTTTTTGTTAGTAAAGTTTCAAAGCTTTTTTTTTTTTTTTTTTTTTTTTTTTTAAATGAAAGAAAACACAATCCTTTCTCCCCCCTCCCTTTATCTACATGATTTTTGTTATGGACATGATTACTCACAGATCTCATTCTAAAGAAACAATTTTAATATGAACATTCATTTGTTAAAGAAAAATGGTACTTCAGACAAATGTGTGTGTGTTATTTACTGATTGCATGTGTTGTGCCGCATTCAAAGTCCCAGGGATAATCTATGCCTTTATGGATACTTATGCAATCAAAACGTTTTAGTTTTTTAATCAGATTGTATTTTTTTACATTCTAGATGTACTGTTAAGATTAAGAGTCACTGAGTAGATTGGGTCCACAAGTGCAAAACTCATACGTTAAAAGCTGTTGGTGTGCTGCAATTAGATGATGATGATGATGATGAAAGGTTTGTGCCAAATATAAATGTCAATTCTCATAGGCTTAAATGAATGCACAGGGTTAACCTGCCCCAAAAATTTGCTTGCTGGCTAGGTCAAGCTGGAAGAACTTTTATGCAAATGTTTTTTCTACATAATTACCTTGTCCAGGGTTTTTCTACTAGGTATCATTTTAAATATCACAGTTCATTTAATATTATTAATAAGAAATAGCCTTTCCATATTTTGACAAAGTCAAAGGTCCGCACAAGACAGCAATGGTGAGAAAATTGAGGGATATTTCTACTGACTGTAAAGCCCTATCACTAATATCACACACATAGGGGTTTCTGAAACTAGGCAATATGGTACCATGTCCCTTTAGTATACATGTAGAAAACATGTTTCAATTTTCTTTTCTTTAATTCATTCTGACAAGATTTTTTCCTTCACTTCGGGAAAGGTGTGTGTGTGTGTGTGTTAAGTATTTGATCCATTGGTGATTTTGAATGTTTGCCCACTCACAAAGAAATGATCAGTCCAAAAATAGAATGGTAGGTGTATTGTAACACAGAGACAGAATAGCAACAAAAAACTCAAAAGAAATGCATGTCTAAACAAATTATGAACTGATTTGCATGTTCGTGGGGGGAAATAAGTATTTGATCCTCTATCATTCTGCAGGATTTCTGGCTACCAGGTGTCTTTCATACAGGTAGCAAGCTGAAATTAGAAGCAGTCTCTTAAAAGGAGTTCTGCTAATCTCATTTTGTTAGCTGTATAAAACACACTTGTCCACAGGAGCAATCAAACAATCAGATTCCAAACTCTCCACCATGGCAAAGACCAAAGAGCTGTCCAAAGATGTCAGGGACAAGATTGTAGACCTACACAAAGCTGGACTGGGCAACAAAACGATCACCAAGCAGCTTGGTGAGAAGGTGACAACAGTTGGTGCAATCATTCGCAAATGGAAGAAACACAAAACAACTGTCAGTCTCCCTAGGTCTGGTGCACCATACAAGATCTCAGCTCGTGGAGTGTCAATGATCATAAGAACAGTGAAGAATGATCCCAGAACTACACGCGAGGATCTAGACCAGGGGTGGGCAAACTTTTTGACTTGAGGGCCGCAATGGGTTCATATATTGGACCCAGGGGCCGGACCAAGAGTAGATGAATGATGTGTATGTGTCATCCATAGTAAGTATAGTAATATTCCCCCATAGTAAGCATAGTAATTCATCCCCCATATAGTAATTCATCCCCCATAGTAATTCATCCCCCATATAGTAATTCATCCCCCCTATAGTAATTCATCCCCCAAGTCCCCCCTGTGTCAATTCACTTACCTTTGCTCCGCGCGTTCCTCTCGCAGTGTTCCCGCGCCGTTCCGGTGTAGCATGAAAATCTGTCTCCTATGAGGATCTGTCCCCCTCGACGTATCTGCGCATGTGCCAGTTTCAGGCATTAGCAGCCGATCGGCGATCTCCGGCACATGCGCAGATACGTCGAGGGGGACAGATCCTCATAGGAGACAGATTTTCATGCTACACCAGTCTTCAGGGCGGACTGTGAGAGGAGCCTAGCTCCGCGGACCGGATTAAAAGGTCCTCCGGGCCGTATACAGCCCGCGGGCCGTAGTTTGCCCATTGCTGATCTAGACAATGATCTACAGGTAGCTGGGACCACAGTCACCAAGAAAACAATTGGTAACACACTACGCCGATAAAGATTTAAATCCTGCAGTGCCTGCAAGGTCCCTCTGCTCAAGAAAGCACATGTCCAGGCCCATCTGAAGTTTGCCACTGAACATCTGAATGATGCAGAGGAGGACTGGTTGAAAGTGTTGTGGTCAGATGAAACCAAAATCGAGCTCTTTGGCATCAACTCAACTCGCCGTGTTTGGAGGAGGAGGAAAGCTGCCTATGACCCCAAGAACACCATCCAAACTGTCAAACATGGTGGTGGAAACATTCTGCTTTGGGGGTGTTTTTCTGCTAAGGGGACAGGACAACTGCACCGTTAAAATCTTGGGTGAGAACCTTCTTCCCTCAGCCAGGGCATTGGAAATGGGTCATGGATGGGTGTTCCAGCATGACAATGACCAAAAACACACGGCCAAGGAAACAAAGGAGTGGCTCAAGAAGAAGCACATTAAGGTCCTGGAGTGGCCTAGCCAGTCTCCACCCCTTAATCCAATTGAAAATCTGTGGAGGGAGCTGAAAGTTCAAGTTGCCAAACGTTAGCCACCAAACCTTAATGACTTGAAGAGGATCTGCCAAGAGGAGTGGGCCAAAATCCCTCCTGAGATGTGTGCAAACCTGATGGCCAACTACAGGAAACATCTGACATCTGTGATTGCCAACAAGGGATTTGCCACCAAGTACTAAGTCATGTTTTGTGAAGGGGATCAAATACTTATTTCCCTCATGAACATGCAAATCCGTGCATAATTTGTTAGACATGCATTTCTTTTGAATTTTTTGTTGCTATTCTGTTTCTCAGTGTTACAATACACCTACCATTCGATTTTTAGACTAATCATTTCTTTGTGAGTGGGCAAACATTCAAAATCAGCAGGGGATCAAAAACTTATTTCCTTCACTGAAAAAAAAAAAAAAATTATATATATATATATATATATATATATATATATTTTTTTTTTTTTTTTTTTTTATTGCTTCCTGTGTCCCCCCTAACCCCTGCCATAGTGCAACAAGCATCAGTAGTACAGAAAATCTCCAAAATGGGAAATAGAGAAAATGAAAAAATAGGTGGTCTAATTTGTATTAATAAGAATATTAAATAAAAAAAAAACGTGTTACATTTTATTAGTTTATTTGTAAATCTGCTATAGCATTATTAGATTAGATTTCACAAAATCAATTAAACCCTAGTTTTATACATTGCACTTACCCTTCACAAAAGCAACCCGAAAGTTCTGAGATGATTTAACCCCATTTGCTTGTGTCGACCGACCATCAACTTTCTGATTACCTCTATTTAAAGCACAAGGCTCAAGTTAGAAAGCAGAGAGGCAAAGCAGAAATTTTTTTTCTATTTTTTCAGAGATACCTACAACCTAGACATACTATAAATGACCAAAGCTGGCTGGGAAAAATCATTACATGTGAGCTTTACAAAGTGCATGGCCAGTCAGGTACAGACCATTTAAGGTGACCAAACAAGGCCTATTGAGGTTTTTAATTTCTACAGGTGGAATAATTATCCCCAGAACATAAGAGGTCTGCAACTGTTCCCAACGCTAACATAACAGATGTGACCACTGAACTGAATCCCATTATGAGAACGAAAGAACTGACAAGTAGATTGCATGACGGAAATACAAACCTTTTAATAACCTTGTATTTTCCATCCGCTCTATCCTCATCCCCTGCCTCTCCTACAACCAGAACCAACTGAAGTTGAAATTGCAGTTTTGCCTTGGCTAAGCTCCCCTCCTTCCCACCTCTCCCATTTCCATACTTTACTGTTTGTGTGACTCCCAATTGTTCTTGATGTGAATGAGAACACTCCTCCCACTACTTAGATACATATGGCCATGATGCTACTGTCACACCATACCTTCTACGCTCATTACCATCTCATAATGTTCATTCAATCTGGACACGATCTGTGCCTTATCAAGCTCATGTGAATTCATGTCAGCTTTTTTGGGATGAGGGTCTGTCCTCCACCCCTGTATTTCACTTAAATCTTTTTTTTTTTCCCTGAGGCTTTTGTGATTTTTTTTTTTCTTTAAAGAATAAGGGTCACTAAACTAAAGAACCCCCAACAAAGATGTGTCTTTCTTTTTACTGACTACAATTAGGGTTACAGTTGAGAAACAAAAGAAAGACTTAGGCTACAGACGAGCTGTAAACCACCACCACATTCCACAATGAACAAATTGAAAACAATGCAAAAGTAACCTAAGAGGACTACAGTGGTAATAAACATTTTATTGGCCACACATAAACAGCCCAGTAAACAAAAAAGGAATGTAAAAAATAGGTCTTGTGTTTGTTACTGAAAAAAAAATGCAACAAAATAGGGTAGTACCTTTCTGTGTTTTCCCGGCATACTATGTGTGATCTGTATTTTTCCAAGGTACGCTGCTGAGAAAACAAAACAGTTTTTAAAAAAAGGCTTTGTCCAAAATCAGACTACAGTGTAGAAATTTGTACTTCACCACCACAACTACAGACTATAACAATTAAGACAGACAAAATGAAAGAAGCTTTGCATATTACATTTAAACTAGGAAATAACTTTCCTCCAACTGCAATCATTTTGAAAGTATTAGTGACCTAATCCAGCATACCTGTGTACTTCCAGGCGCAAACATAGGGTCTGTTTTTAATGCGAGAACCTTGATGTCCAGAAGCTCAGATAAGCACAATTGTCTTGAGAAGGACCTGACAGCACCTCCTTATGACCTATGCCCTGCTGTTGGACAGTGAGACTGCCCATCACATTAATGGGCTAACCGTGAGGGACATGGGAAAAAGGGACATGTTCCAGCTCATGAAAACAGATGTTTTAAAATTCGGTTTTGATTACATTAGGGAAGACCCAAAACCCTGTAAGTTTATTGCTGTTTCCCACTGTCAAGACTTCCCTTTATTTCCTCATCAGAGGTTACAATATTAAAAAAGTAATATGAAGAAAGAGAAAATCTATACAAAGAGGGGAATTTCACTGTTAGAAAGATGTCACCAGAACAGTTGTCCCCATTGCCAAATTTACCCTCACTTCTTGTTTGGGTGATAACTGTAAAATGTTTTTTCTTCACTTTCTGACTTTGTTACAATGATTACCAGAACTTAAGAGGGTTTGAATTTTCACAAAAAGAGAGCCATAAGAACCTGGTAGGGGTTGTATTCTATCTGAAGCTAATTAACAAAGAAAACAAAAAAAAATAGCTTTTAAAAAGTGTTACTAAACCCACAACAGTAAAATCAGTCTGGATATGCAATAAAGGGTGCTTGTTATACTCGCTGTGGAACCTAAGGGGATAATCCTCTGCATTGTGTAAAAACGCTGTTTTATCCTGACTTCTCTGATCCTTCTCTTTTCTCCTGATAAGACATATCATGTGGAGTCCCTCTGCACATGTGCAGTTTGGTGTGTATTGCTTCTTTTTTTTTTCTTGGGAGAGTGCATGTGATCAGCACAGGGCCAAATCAGCACTGTCCAGACAGGTCAGGAGTTTTGTGTCCTCCTACTACAGCAGAATGAAAACTCCTCCTACAAGCTTTAACATGTGCTCAACTGGACACTGATAGAAGTCACAAGACTGCTCTAACTGCTGATAAAAAAAGGTATTTAGCAGTTTATATTTACTAAAATAATTGTATTTCCATGTTCTGTGTACTGTGGGAGACCAGATATAGTGAATGCACCCCTCAGTGACATATAGCTGCAGGCACTGTGGAGCAATTCACCCTTTTAACAGTAGAAGCACTAAAGTCATCCCAGGGCATATCAGCCAGGAAGAAGAGGAGTGTTAGCTGGGGCAGGGGGCATGTCAGCTTAAGGAATGTCACATGCACACAGCAAATAAACTGCAGATGCTCTGCCTTCTGGCATCCCCCTCTTCCCCATAAAACACGGTTTTGCAAACACTGAAAATATAAGTAATATTGAAGGCACAAGAACCACAGACTGGAAACACCATGCACAGGGCTTTGCAATGTTTTCTTTCTTCAAAACACAATGCTTTTTTTCCCATACACATTTTAATTGTTCAAAGTGTCTAAGTACTTAGAAGGAAACAGACCTAAAAGAGCACCTAAAAGCATTTCAACCATAGTTGTGAGCAACCAGAGTTTTCATGGGCTTAGTCATAGGAGAATGTTGAAACAGCATAAATACGAAACAAAACTGTATAAGATAGCTTTTCTGTCACTGTAAACACATAAGATTTTCAAACAAGCTCTCACCCACAAATCTAGTTTCGTGCAGGGGAAGAGCTGAAAAGATGTGAATTACTACGGTATCTTTAGCTATTCTTTTTACAAAAGATTAGTACTTAAACATGAACCAATAAACATGCAGTTCAATTTTTATTTCTGATAAGACAACTTCCTTAAAGCTTATTTCTTAGTTATACATTAAAGTAGGATGAAGTATTCAGGTACATCGGGTACATTAAGGTTTGGATACTGGCAAACAACACTAAAAAGGGGAGCCCAATATAACCCGTCCAACTCCTAGTAAGCCTCAGCTTTTTGGTAGTCTCCTAGGAATATGGATGTCATCTCATGAGATACCTTTCCCTATTTATCAAGATTCCTTTTTCAAATCTACAAAGTTTCTTCAGAATGGGCACATCTTGCAGCTTGTGCACGAGGGGGTGCCGCATGGCCTCCTTAGGAGCTCATCTGCAGTGAGCAAGGCTTTTGTTCTTTCTGTACAGGGAGCCTACTTGGTGCTACATTCCTGGATTTTCAATATGCTGGGTTTTGGCTTCAACACAAACTGTTGCATTACTAGTGCTGGGAAAGGGAGTTGCACCTTTTTAATTTGGCACTGGAGCAGCACGTTCTGTGATCTATTGCTCTTGCTCAAGTCCCCTCTTGGTGGCCTTAGTGCATATGTGCATTCCTCCTTTCAGGTGCAGGTGTAAACTCCTCAGCACACACATCAGATCCCGATAATTTGGATGTTTGGCCTTACAGTGACCTGGTCACCCTTCCTACTCCAACAGTTTTCTTTTGTGAGTATCCTTCACTATCTAGTACGTTGGATCATAGGCACAAGGGGTCCTCATCAGCTAACCATATGCTAAGAGTGCCAGAGAGTCTTGCATTGTATATCCCTAAGGGACCTGACACAGATAGCCAAGATCACAGCACTCTAGTGCCTTCAGGGGCAAATAACTCATCTGTTTTATCTAGAAAGGAATTCTTTGCTACTATATCTGAGTTTATGGGAAAATGTTCAGTGATGATAGCCGACATGGGGCTACAAGCATGCTCCAGAGTCCATCTCTGAATTTCCTGGGGCTGCAGTTGTTTCTGCACGGTCAGCTCAGGATATTGAGAGGATACAGTACCTCTCCTCATTTGAAGAGTTTGTAAAGGAGTCCTAGTCTGCAGGTATAACTCCAAAGCTTAAGGATACCATCTCAGCTTAGTTCTAAGTCTAGGCATGTGCAGACTGCATGAGTAAAGTCTAAAGTTACTAGTCAGGGTTCTCTGAAAAGCCCTTTCCACTGTATTTCCTATTGCAAATGGCTCCGATTGACCCAAACCAGATAAAGTCTTTGCTCCTCCTAAACATTTTGCCCAACAATAGCCTACTGAGGAGTTATTCCTAAGGAAATTATCTGTTCCCATTGTGGACACAGTCATTTCCTATCTCAACAACACTAGGTATCTGTAAAGGACATCTCCACGTTTAAAGACCAAGTGGATAAAAGGCTAGAAGCCCTTACTCTGCCTCGAAGGCTCTGCCCTGCAACCTGTCATGTCCATTTACTGTACCTCAGCTGTCTGGTCCAAGGTCAGGTCCTAGGATTCTGGTTTTATCCTATCGGATTCTCCTGTCCTCCAGCAGCTGAAGCTCATACCTGTGGTCCTACTCTGCTTTGATCGGCTGGTAGATTTTATACACGATATATTCAGAATGGCACTGATTTTGGTCCACATGTTAGACTGCTGAGCATCAATGCAAGATACGCAGTACGCCCTTCTATGGAAAATGACAACTTCATTAAGGTCACCAGTAATGGGGGGGAATAGGGGTAGAGTACCCTTTTGCCACAGGCAAAATCCCCGTGTGGGAATCACTGTGCCCAAGGAACTAAGAAATGTCCTCTCTCTTAGGCCTCCAAAGCCAAAACACAGCTTTTAACCCCCAAGTCTATCAAACCCATGAGCAAGTACTCCTCACAGTGAGGGGACGCCACCATTTGTCAAACTAGGGGGACATCTGTTGGATTTTGTGGTCACCTGGGCCCAGGACATTTTGGACATCTGAGTTCAGCACTTTAGGCTTAATTTTGGCCTCCTACGAGACAGTCCCATACGCCAAATTTCATGCCAGACCATTGCAACTCGACATTCTGGCAGCTTGGAACAGGAGAGCACAATCTTTGGATCATCCTACATGCCTGGACAGCAAAAACAGGTTGGCCCTGGCATGGTGGCTTACAAGTTCAGTGCTGAAACTGGGAAAGCCTTCCTCCCAACAGTCTGGAAGGCAAGAACATGTACATACTTGAATGTTCATAATCTGGCCACAGGTTTCTTTTAACCACTTAAATCTCTGAAAGGTTTTACCCCCTTCATGATCAGGCCATTTTTTCTATTCGGCACTGTGCTAATTTAACTGACAACTGCATGGTCACGCAACACTGTAAGCAAATTAAAATTTATATAATTATTTTTTTCACACAAATAGAGCATTCTTTTGGTGTATTTGATCACCGCTTTTTAAAAAATATATTAAAAAAAAAACAAACAAATTTTGAGAAAAAGAAAATGTTATTTTCTACTTTCTGTTCTAAAACATATCACATAGTATAATAAAAAAAAAAAAAAGGCCAAAAAATACACATCTTTGTTAAAAATAAATCAAAAGATCTCAATAAGTGTATATTAATTGATTTGTGTGAGTTATAGCGTCTACAAACTATGGTATACATATTTGAAAATTGATCATTCCTGATGTACTGATGGTCGATCTCATTTCTTGAGACCCTTAAAATGCCAGGACAATATAAATACTCCCCAAATTACCGCTTTTTGGAAAGTAGACAGTATGAGATAGTCAGTAAGAGGCATGGCAAGTTTTTTGAGGATTTAATTCTTTGTCACAATTTTTTTGGAAAATTAAGAAATGAAATAAATTTTGGGGTTTTTTTCAACTTTTTAACATGCTGTCACCAGTGCAGTGTCATCATATGGCTGGGGTGGCAATAATCAAGGACACTGACTGGTGACAATGTTAAAAAAAAAAGGAATTTATAGAAATGTAAATAATTTTACATCATTGTTAGAAAAAGGTTATAAAACAATTTTAACCTCTTCACACCGGCCGAACGCAAATGTGCGGCCTCCCGGCGCCTGTGCCTTGACACCGAATAGCCGCACATTTGCGTTCTATTAAAAAAAAAAAAAAACGTGCTGAGAGCGTGCGCCCTGCCCACTCCCAGCACACATGTCCGGTACTCAAGGAAAGATCCCAATCTCCTCTTTCGATCGGGACCTTTCCCAATCATGTGACCGCGTGTCATGGCGGTCACATGACCCTAAACCCCACCCCACCTCCTGAAACCCTTAAAGGGCCGGGAGGCGCCGGCGCCAATTTTTATTTTTTTTTACATACTTTCATCGGAGTAGTTCAGTGTCGCTATAGCAACACTGATCTACTCTGGGGGGGGGGGGGGGGTAGATCAGGGAGTTGTTGGTTTTTTTTTATTGCTGTTAAAATGATGACCATTGTAACAACAATGCTTTGAACTGTCATGAATGAATGCTTACTAGTGATCTGTAACTGGTTACAGCTAATTACATGGTACAGAGTGCTGTCACTGGCCCAGGTATGTGATAACTGTGGGCCAATCACAGGTCACTGGTATAGAAAGCAGAGCTGTTATGAATGAGATTCATTCATAACTGCTTTATTGACATTGTGATCATGCTTGGTACCGGAAGCCACAGAGCAGGCACAATCAGCCCTCGAAAATTCCACTCTCTTGCTAGCATTTGGTGAGTGGAAATAAGGTGGGGGCGAGCAGAGCCGGGACTGCTCTATTGCTTGGTACCTGGAGCCACAATATGCCGTGTCCAGAGCAGGCACAATCAGCCCTCGAAAATTCCACTTGCCCGCTAGCATGTGGTGAGTGGAAATAAGGTGGGGCGAGCAGCATCGGAACTAGGGGTGGGTGTGGTGTGGGCAGTGACAAGCAGCGATCTCCCTGTATGGAATCCACAGAAGGGAGAGGAGGAAAATCAGCTTCCAGCTGCTTCATTGAAAGCCATACAGGGAGATCGCTGCTCATCACTGCACTGGTCACTCCTGATCATTCCTTTTCTTTGTTGCCCCTCCCCCCGCTGTGTGCCACACAGTGCCCAGGCCCTCCTTCCATCCTCCACACCAATAGGAGAAAAGGGTAGAGAGGCTGGATCTGCTCTCCCCCCCCCCCATGTGCCTGCCCACAATCCAGTACGTGCAGCTTCAGAGTTGTGGGGCGAGTAATTGAACACAGAGTAGCCAGCAACTCTGATGCTGCTGACTGAGCATGTAAGTCTGACCTACCTCTCTTCCTTCTACCCCTCCCTCCCTTCCTTCCATTCCTTCCTCCCTCCCACCCTTCCCTCTACCCCTTTCTTCCGTCCACCCCTTGCTCCCTTTCTTCTTTCCACCCCTCCCTCCCTTCCATTCCTTTCTCCCACCCTTCCCTCTACCCCTCCCTCCCTTGCTCCCTTTCTTCCGTCCACCCCTCGCTCCCTTTCTTCTTTCCACCCCTCCCTTCCACCTCTCCCTCCCTCTCCCTTCCTTCCATTTCCTCCACCCCTCCCTTCCATTTCCTCCACCCCTCCCTTCCTTCCATTTCCTCCACCCCTCGCTCCATTTCCTTTCTTCCTTCGATTTCCTTTCTTCTGCATAAAACATTTAAGAGTGCCATTTCATGAGATAATTTATGAGTGCGTGTTTCGGGGTGGAATTAAGGGAGGGGAATGGTAGGGGGTGGGTGGGGCAACTGGTGGCAAGTAACTCTTAAGTCCTGCCTAGTAGCTCAGGACTTGAAATTTTGAGCCCTGGGCACATTGACATACATGTACATGATTGTGCCTGCATGTGCCACCCGCTTGCCTGCAGCCAAATTACTGTTGGTGGTAGGCAAATGGTTAAGCTCTGATACTGATCATTATTTCTCTCACCTGGTGTCCATCATTTATATAGCGCAAAGGATGCTGAGGGTTCTTACAATCATTTTTCCTCCAGTCTGTTCCATTATGCTCAAGGCAAGAGATGTGAACACCATCACTGGTTGAGCTTTTCACAGCAACATAACTGTTAGAAGAAGTAAATAAAGATATAATGCAGCAGTTATTCCAAGACAGTAAAAAGCACATTCAATGCTATATTTTCAAGTATTATAGCATAGTAAGGACACACAAACACAGAAGTAAACACAGAAATATTTGAAAATTTTGACTTGACAATGAAGTAAATAGCTTGGAGCACAGTACATGACACAGAGTACTCATACCATGGGTCATAGGCATGTACCCTCAAGTGATTGGACACTGGCAAAGCTTTAGAGGAGACAAGGCTTGGCGCCTTTCCTATAATCCTACCCCACTCCGTGAGTCCTCAGTTTTGTAGCAAGCAATGCAGCGTAAACCAAGGAATGGAAGGCAGGGTGGTATCTGACCTGTACTATAATCCAAGATATGGAATTTAAAGGAAAGCAAAAAAATGTCTCATCTTAATGGCACGGTATACACAGGCAGAGTATTCTTACACCATGGGACAACCCCAAGCAATGAATAAAAAGGGCAGGCAACAATGAAGCAAACAGATCTTTTCCAACAGGCCCAAACTACAAGGGTCAGAAGCCCCAACTTTAGTGAGCCGCTGCAAGAACTTTGCAGTCAAGCTGCATCCGCAGAAGACTGGGAGTCCACCTGATAAAAAGACTTTGAAATTTTATATACAGAAGACCAGTTGGAGGCCTTACTTAACTGGGCCATAGTGACTTGGTGTCAAAATGCCAAGGAAACTCCCATCGATCTGGTGAAATAAAGGCATAAAAGCATAGGAGGATATTTTTATTTGATAATGTAAGCTCATGCAATCAGATTCCTTATCCATCGTGCAATTGTGGACTTTGAAGGAGGGCATCCCTTGCAAGCTCCTGAGGACAGGACAAACAGGTATCTATCCATCTGATTGTAGTAGTAACCCAGAGATATATGTGAATGGCTCTGACTGATTCAAAGCAAAGTAGAGGGGTTTCATTTGGATACTTAAGAGAAGGGCATGAGGATGATAGGACAATGTCCTCATTGAAGAGGAATACTGGAACCACCTTTGGGAGAAATGATGGCCTTGGGATCAAGACAACCTTGTTATTGTGAAGTATGAGGAAAGGTTCTTTACAGGAAAGGGCTGCCAATTTAGGAACAAGTCTGCCAGATGCAAAGGCTACTTTGCAGCAGAGATCTTCTAGTGCAGGGATGGGGAAAACTGTGGCCCCCCAGCTGTTGTGAAACTATTTTTCCCATGAGGCAATGCAAAACTGACAATTACAAACATGACTCCCATTGGCAGAGGCATGATGGGACCTGTAGTTCTGCAACAGCTGGTGGGATGCAGTTTGTCCAACCCTGCTCTGGGGGATTATCTCTGATAGGTTCAAAGGGGGGTTTCTGCAGGTCAGAGAAGCAAGCCAAGATCCCAAAGGAAGCACCGGATTTTTCAAGGGGGTTATTACAAGATACACCCTTGAAAATACCTTTGAAAACGAATGGATAAGGCTGAGACCTCAGGCCAAGTTCTGGTTCCTGTTTATACTATGGATCCTGTAGTTCCAACAAAGCAATCTCTGGGATTTAATTGTCTGTGTTCACAACAGACAAAAAGGGATTTCCAGTTATTAAAAAAGATCTTCCTGGAAGAGCCTTTTCTTGCTTTTAGCAAGTTAGAAATCACAGACTAAGAAACTACTCTATCCTTGAAGCCCACAGTTTAAACAGCCAAACCAGAGACTGAGAAGCAGGATAAAATAGAGCGCCTTGATACAGGAGATCTGGCCTGTCAGGAAGAGGCCAGGAGTTGTCTGCAAAAAGTCTGAGTATGTCTGTGTACCCATTTTCTACTCTTGCTTTATTTTACAAGCAGACGAGGCAGAATTTGCACTGGAGGGAAGGCTTAATTTAGCTTAATCACATCAGCTCCAGAAGGTTTTACCCCCTTCATGATCAAGCCATTTTTTGCTATTTGGCACTGAACTATTTTAACTGGTAATTGTGTGGACATGCAATACTGTACCCTAACAAATTTTGTATAATTTGTGTCACACAAATAGAGCTTTGATTTGGTGGTATTTGATCACCACTGGGTTTATTTTATATAAACAAACAAAAAAATATGATTACACATTTTTTTGGGGGAAAAAAAAAACAAAAAACTTTAATTTCTGCTATAAAATATATCCAATAAAAAAATGTGACTATCCAATGTCTCTATAAATTTAGGCCAAAATGTATTCTGTTACCTGTCTTTGGTAAAGGAAAAAAAATCCCAATAAGTGAAAGTTATAGCGTCTAAAAACTATGGTGTATATATATTGATAATCAAAAAATGCCACTCAATATAAATAATAAATCAAAAACATACAAAATCCCCCCCAAAAAAAACAAAAATCAAAATATGGCCAAAATTCTAAAGTCCTAAACTATAACCCCAGTGTTTGTAGTTGTCAAATATGTGACTCCACACAGTAATCTCAATATTAGAGCCTCCCACAGGCTTGCACAATCAAAATCGCCTCAAAGAAAAAGAAAAGAAAACATAGTGCATTATCCTTTTACATAAATAAACTTTGAGTGAATGCACTCCACAAAAAACACACTTGTGAATCCTCTATAGTGATTAGAGTGCAAGTGTATAAGTGAAACATGCGTTGTGCCACACAGGTGAAAAACCGTGTTCACTTCTATTAAAGTAAGGAATAAATACCCTTACCAGAGCAACAAAATAATTAAGCCTTATCCAAATAGCAATCGAAGTTCTATAGCCCTCGAAAGGATCCTTATGGTTATCCCTCTCTCCTTCTATCCTCAGGATCCATCAGCAAGCCAGCTCCATACTCCTCCTTACACCATACTCCACCAAATTGCCAAAATATATGGGGAATATAATAGTGTAATACCGCCACTGTACCATGCTTTTGCCACTAATAAAATGGCCGCCGCCCCACTTCCGATCCTCCTGCAGAGGATTGCTGAAAGGCAAGAGAGGAACGGAAGTGGGGGGGCGGCCATTTTAGTTGTGGCAAAAGCACACCAAACTATCTGGAGATTGCAGAGGATTGTTAAAAGGTCTGATATTACTGGATCAATGCGGTTTTAAGGAGTGCATATTGTGAGTACACTGAATAAAGATATTACATGGTACAGTGGCGGCATTAAACTATTATATTCCCCATATATTTTGGCAATTTGGTGAAGTATGGTGTAAGGAGGAGTATGGAGCTGACTTGCTGATGGATCCTGGAGGATAGAAGGAGAGAGGGATAACCATAAGGATCCTTTCGAGGGCTATAGAACTTCCATTGGATAAGGCTTAATTATTTTGTTGCTCTGGTAAGGGTATTTATTCCTTACTTTAATAGAAGTGAACACGGTTTTTCACCTGTGTGGCACAACGCATGTTTCACTTATACACTTGCACTCTAATCACTATAGAGGATTCAAAAGTGTGTTTTTTGTGGAGTGCATTCACTCAAAGTTTATTTATGTAAAAGGATAATGCACTATGTTTTTTCTTTTCTTTTTCTTTGAGGCAATTTTGATTGTGCAAGCCTGTAGGAGGCTCTAATATTGAGATTACTGTGTGGAGTCACATATTTGACAACTACAAACACTGGGGTTATAGTTTTGGACTTTAGAATTTTGGACATATTTTGATTTTTGTTTTGTTTGTTTTTTTGGATTTTGTATGTTTTTGATTTATTATTTATATTGACTGGCATTTTTTGATTATCAATTTGACAACTTCAAGGGTGAAGGTGGATTTATGCTACTGGGGTATATTTATTTATTAATGTAGTATATTGTTAGTGGTTTGGAGTGGTATTACTAGTATGGTATATATATACCATAATAAATTAAAACAAAACAATCCAAATGAATTTGAAGTGCAGACTTTCAGCTTTAATGCAAGGGGTTAAACAAATATGAAGTACAAATTTTAGGAACTGCAACCGTTTTTATACACCGTTCCTCCATTTTCAATGTAATTGGACAAATTAATATAATCATAAACAACATTTTCATTTTTAATATTTTGTTGAGAATCCTTTACTGGCAATGACTGCCTGAAGTCTGGAACCCATGGACACTACCAAAGACTAGATTTCCTCCTTTCTGATGCTTTGCCAGGCTTTAACTGCAGCTGTCTTCAATGTGTTCTGGATCATTGTCCATCTGTACCGTGAAGTGCCGTCCAATCAACTTTGCTGCATTTGGCTGAATCTGGGCTGACAGTATCTCTCTGCAGAATTCATCCGGCTGCTTCTGTCACATCATCAATAAACACCAGTGACCCAGTGCTACTGGAAGCCATGCATGCCCATGCCACCACACTGCCTCCACCATGTTTTACAGATGACGTTGTGTGTTTTGGATCATGAGCTGTTCCAAGCCTTCTCCACACTTTTTTCTTCCCGTCATTCTGGTACAAATTAATCTTAGTTCCATCCGTCCAAAGAATGCTTTTCCAGAACTGGTCTGGCTGTTTTGGATGTTTTTTTGGCAAAGTCTAATCTGGCTTTTCTATTCTTCAGGCTTATGAATGGTTTGCACCTTGTGGCGAACCCTCTGTATTTGTTCTCGTGAAGTCTTATCTTGATTGTAGGCTTTGACAATTATACACCCACCTCATGGAGAGTGTCCTTCACTTGTCTGGATGTTGTGAATGGGTTTTTCTTTACCATAGAGAGGATCCTGCGATCATCCACCACTGTTGTCTTCCATGGACGTCCATGCCTTTCTATGTTGCTGAGCTCACCAGTCCGTTCTTCTTCCCTCAGAATGCACCAAACTGTTGATTTGGCCACTCCTAATGTTGCTGCTATCTGATAGATTTGTTTTGTTTTTGAAGCCTTACAATGGCCTGTTTCGCTTGCATAGACAGCTCCTTGGAACACATGATTTAGATTCACAGCAATAGATTCCAAATGCAAATACCACGCTTAGAATCCACTCCAGACCTTTTACCTGCTTAATTGATGAAGAAATAACGAAGGAGTAGCCCACTCCTGGCTATGAAACAGCTTTTGATTCAATTCTCCAATTACTTTTGGTCCCTTGAAAAAGGGGGATGGCTACTCTTAAGAGCTGTAATTCCTAAACCCTTCCTCCAATTTGGATGTACATACCCTCAAATTAAAACTGAGAGTGTGCACTTTCAGCCCATATACATTATATATAGCTTGAATATGTTTTGGTAAATATCTGAAAAAAATCTACAATTGTGCCTGTGTCCAAATACTGTATATATGGACGTGGGGGGCACTTCCGTGGGAAATGGACAGGGGCTGCTGTGTCTTACCTGTGTCCCACTTCGATCCAGTTCATGAGGCGCTGCTGGAGGAGGGGTCCAGTGTCTTCATCTTCTTGGATCGCGATGTGGCCGGATGACATGCCGCCGCTCTCGCCTGGCCAAACCCCCAGGATCATCGGGCAGCCTATCCCTCCCTCTCCAAGCTCTGCCTACTCATCGGTGATTGGCAGCCGGATCTGTAGCTCAGGGAAAGCACACAAGCAACCAATCACCGGTGAGGAGGTGGAGCTTGGAGTGGAGAAGCCGAGCGGCAGCGCTAAGATTGAAGAATCTGATCGGAGTGGGGGACCAGTCGAAGCCGGTGAAGAGAAGGAGAGCGGCCGGAGAAGGAAGACATCTGATCGGTAAGGTAAGTGTGCAGCCGGCATCTGGGCAGAGCAGATGGTGCTGCTGCAGCCAGGTATGGTGGCTGTGGATGGGTGAGGGAGGGAGCCCAGGCTGGAGAAGGGGTCAGCAATGTAAGCATCATTGGTGTCAGTGGGAGTAATGGTGCCCCATCATTAGTGTTCGTGTGGGAGGAATAATGCCCCATCATTGATGTCACTGATACCAGTGATGGGGCTCTATTCCACCCATCGACACCAGTGATGGGGCACTATTCTTCCCGCCGACACCAATGGTGGGGCACTATTCCTCCTTTCGCCGACACCAATGATGGGGCACTATTCCTCCTTTCGCCGACACCAATGATGGGGCACTATTCCTCCTTTCGCCGACACCAATGATGGGGCACTATTCCTCCTTTCGCCGACACCAATGATGGGGCACTATTCCTCCTTTCGCCGACACCAATGATGGGGCACTATTCTTCCTTTCGCCGACACCAATGATGGGGCACTATTCCTCCTTTCGCCGTCACCAATGATGGGGCACTAGTCCTCCTTTCGCCGACACCAATGATGGGGCACTAGTCCTCCTTACGCCGACACCAATGATGGGGCACTATTCCTTCTTTCGCCGACACCAATAATGGGGCAGTATTCCTCCTTCCGCCGACACCAGTGATGGGGCACTATTTCTCCGTCCGCTGACATCAGTGATGGGACACTAATTCCTCCCACTTACACCAGTGATGGGATACCAATTCCTCCCACTGACACCAGTGATGGGGCACTATTCCTCCCACCGACACCAGAATGGGGCACTATTCCTCCCACCGACACCAGTGATGGGGCACTATTCCTCCCTTCACCGACACCAGTGATGGGGCACTATTCCTCCCTTCGCCGACACCAGTGATGGGGCACTATTCCTCCCTTCGCCGACACCAGTGATGGGGCACTATTCCTCCCACCGACACCAGTGATGGGGCACTATTCCTCCCACCGACACCAATGATGGGGCACTATTCCTTCCACTGACACCAGTAATGGGGCACTATTCCTTCCACCGACACCAGTAATGGGGCACTATTCCTCCCACCGACACCAGTGATGGGGCACTATTCCTCCCACCGACACCAATGATGGGACACTATTCCTCCCACCGACACCAGTGATGGGGCACTATTCTTCCCACCGACACCAATGATGGGGCACTATTCCTCCCACCGACACCAGTAATGGGGCACTATTCTTCTTACCGACACCAATGATGGGGCACTATTCTTCCCACCGACACCAATGATGGGGCACTATTCCTCCCACCGACACAAATGATGGGGCACTATTCCTTCCAGTGATACCAGGGATGGGGCACTATTCCTTCCAGTGATACCAGGGATGGGGCACTATTCCTCCAAATGGCACCGATAATGGAATAAAATAAGAGGTGGAGCCTAAAGAGGAAGAGTGGAGTTTACAGATGAAGGGGTGGTTCTTAAACAGGAAGGGGTGGGATGAATTTAGATAGGAGGGGTGTCCGATTTTAGTCTTGCCTAGGGCAGCACAAAACCAAAATGCACCACTGCATACATATACACACACCAACCACTTTTAATTAGGTACACCTTGCTAGTACCGACCCCTTTAGCCTTCAGAACTGTCTAGATTCTTTGTGGCATAGATTCATCAAGGTGTTGGAAACATTCCTCAGAGATTTTGGTCCATATTAACATGATAGCATTACACAGTTGCTACAGATTTGTTGTCTGCACATCCATGATGCGAATCTCCCGATCCACCGCATCCCAAAGATGTTCAACTGGATTGAGATCTGCTGAATGTGGAGGCCATTTGAGTACAGTGAACTCATTGTCATGTTCAAAATACAGTTTGAGATGATATGAGCTTTGTGGCATGCTGCATTATCCTGCTAGAAGTAGCCATCAGAAGATGAGTACACTGTATTAATAAAGGGATGTACATAGCCAGCAACTATACTCAGGTAGGCCGTGGCATTAAAATGATGCTCAATTGGTATTAAGGGGCCCAAAGTGTGCCAAGAAAATATCCCCCACACCAATACACCACCACCCTGAACTGTTGATACAAGGCAGGTGGAGCCATGCTTTCATTTTTACGC
Source organism: Staurois parvus (assembly GCF_062004578.1). Lineage (NCBI taxonomy): Eukaryota > Metazoa > Chordata > Amphibia > Anura > Ranidae > Staurois > Staurois parvus. Next base: position 24,252,413 of record NW_028317949.1, on the reverse strand, counting down.
CACATCCTGACCCTACCATTTGAATGTTGCAGCTGAAAATTTAGACTCATCAGATCAGACGTTTTTCCAATCTTCTATTGCCCAGTTTTGGTGATCCTGTGCGAAATGTAGGCTCCGTTTCTTGTTCTTAGCTGACAGGAGTAACTGGGGTGGTCTTCTGTTGCTGTAGCCCATCTGCCTCAAGGTTCAACATGTCGCGCGTTCAGAGATGGTATTCTGCATACCTTGGTTGTAACAAGTGGTTATTTGAGTTACTGTTACTTTTCTATCATCTCAAACCAGCCTGCCCATTCTTCTCTGACCTCCGACATGAAGAAGGCATTTTCGTCACACAACTGCCGCTCACTGGATATCTTCTCTTTTTTGGACCATTCTCTGTAAACCCTAGAGATGGTTGTGCTTGAAAATCACAGTAGATCAGCACATTTTGAAATACTCAGACCAGCCCGTCTGGCACCAACAGCCATGTCACGTTCAAAGTCACTTAAATCTCACTTCTTCCCCATTCTGATGCTCGGTTTGAATTTCAGCAAGTAGTCTCCACCACATCATACCTAAATGCATTGCGTTGCTGCCATGTGACTGGATATATATATATATTTTTTTTTTTTACCACTTGCCCTCCAGAGGATTTACCCCCCTTCCTGACCAGGCTATTTTTTGCGTTACAGCACTGCGTTAGTTTAACTGACAATTGCATGGTTATGCAACGCTGCACCATAATGAAATGTATGTCCTTTATTCCCTCACAAATAGAGCTTTCTTTCAGTGGTATTTGATCGCCTGTGCCGTTTTTATTTTTTGCGCTATAAACAAAAAAAGACCAACAATTTTGAAAGAAAAAAAAATATTTTTGACTTTTTGCTATTAAACATGTCCAGTAAATCATTTTTAAAAAACCTAATTTCATCATGAATTTAGGCCAAAATGTATTCTGCTACATGTCTTTGCTAAAAAAAAAATCCCAATATGTGTAAATTAATTGTTTTTTGTGAAAGTCATAGCGTTTACAAATGGCGATATACTGCAATTTTTTTTTTCTACTAGTAATGGCGGCAATCAGCAACTTATAGTGGGACTGCAGCGGCATTCTGACACTGGGGTGAACTGACTTGGTGTCACTGACATCCCAAGTGACACCAATACAGTGATCAGTGCTAAAAAAAAAAAAAAAAAAAAAAAGCACTGACACTGTAGCTCAAAATCATCTCAAACTGTTTCTTGAACATGACAATGAGTTCACTGTACTCCAATGGCCTCCACAGTCAGCAGATCTCAATCCAATTGAGCATCTCTGGGGCAATCAAAGGGTTAACTCTGTGCTGTTTTACTTGTGTCTGTGTGTAGTCACACTGCTTTGCATGGCTGTATTGTGCACAGCCACCCAAAAGCAGTGTGCACGAGCTAACATGGAGGAGAACTGTATTGTTTACATGCAGTTCTCCTCCTCGTCGGAGATGCTCGTCAATCACCGGCCGGGACACAGTGATTGACAGCCACAGCCACGAATGGTGGTGTGGGTAGGGCGTGCGCCCCCTACGCAGAAATGCAAAATCACGTACAGTCAGGTCCATAAATATTGGGACATCAACGCAATTCTAACATTTTTGGCTCTATACACCACCACAATGGATTTGAAATGAAACGAACAAGATGTGCTTTAACTGCAGACTGTCAGCTTTAATTTGAGGGTATTTACATCTAAATAAGGTGAACGGTGTAGGAATTACAACCGTTTGCATATGTGCCTCCCACTTGTTAAGGGACCAAAAGTAATGGGACAATTGGCTTCTCAGCTGTTCCATGGCCAGGCGTGTGTTATTCCCTCATTATCCCAATTACAATGAGCAGATAAAAGGTCCAGAGTTCATTTCAAGTGAGCTATTTGCATTTGGAATCTGTTGCTGTCAACTCTCAAGATGAGATCCAAAGAGCTGTCACTATCAGTGAAGCAAGCCATCATTAGGCTGAAAAAACAAAACAAACCCATCAGAGAGATAGCAAAAACATTAGGCGTGGCCAAAACAACTGTTTGGAACATTCTTAAAAAGAAGGAACGCACCGGTGAGCTCAGCAACACCAAAAGACCCGGAAGACCACGGAAAACAACTGTGGTGGATGACCGAAGAATTCTTTCCCTGGTGAAGAAAACACCCTTCACAACAGTTGGCCAGATCAAGAACACTCTCCAGGAGGTAGGTGTATGTGTGTCAAAGTCACCAATCAAGAGAAGACTTCCCCAGAGTGAATACAGAGGGTTCACCACAAGATGGAAACCATTGGTGAGCCTCAAAAACAGGAAGGCCAGATTAGAGTTTGCTAAATGACATCTAAAAAAGCCTTCACAGTTCTGGAACAACATCCTATGGACAGATGAGACCAAGATCAACTTGTACCAGAGTGATGGGAAGAGAAGAGTATGGAGAAGGAAAGGAACTGCTCAGGATCCTAAGCATACCACCTCATCAGTGAAGCATGGTGGTGGTAGTGTCATGGCGTGGGCATGTATGGCTGCCAATGGAACTGGTTCTCTTGTATTTATTGATGATGTGACTGCTGACAAAAGCAGCAGGATGAATTCTGAAGTGTTTCCAGCAATATTATCTGCTCATATGCAGCCAAATGCTTCACAACTCATTGGACGCCGCTTCACAGTGCAGATGGACAATGACCCAAAGCAGACTGCAAAAGCAACCAAAGAGTTTTTTAAGGGAAAGAAGTGGAATGTTCTGCAATGGCCAAGTCAATCACCTGACCTGAATCCGATTGAGCATGCATTTCACTTGCTGAAGACAAAACTGAAGGGAAAAAGCCCCAAGAACAAGCAGGAACTGAAGACAGTTGCAGTAGAGGCCTGGCAGAGCATCACCGGGGATGAAACCCAGCGTCTGGTGATGTCTATGCGTTCCAGACTTCAGGTTGTAATGGACTGCAAAGGATTTGCAACCAAGTATTAAAAAGTGAAAGTTTGATTTATGATTATTATTCTGTCCCATTACTTTCGGTCCCTTAACAAGTGGGAGGCACATATGCAAACTGTTGTAATTCCTACACTGTTCACCTGATTTGGATGTAAATACCCTCAAATTAAAGCTGACAGTCTGCAGTTAAAGCACATCTTGTTCGTTTCATTATAAATCCATTGTGGTGGTGTATAGAGCCAAAAATGGTAGAATTGTGTCGATGTCCCAATATTTATGGACCTGACTGTATATATATATATATATACACATGATTTTGTGCACTCGTTCCGCCCTATAGTAGTATATCTGCTATAGCATGGTCAGGACAGGTTAATCTTAGGGTAAGTAGATCCCCTGAAGAAGAAAAGTTCCATCAATTTCAGACATTAGCACAAAACTGAACTAACGGAGCGACGTAGGGGAGTTATAGGGAAGGCACCAAGGGGACATGTCCAATGACGGTACATGCCTATAGCCTATGGTGTAGGAGTACTCTGCCTGTGTGCAATACTATATGCTCAAGATAGACAGAGAGTAAAATAAGTATTGAATACTCCACCATTTTTCACAGTAAATATATTTCTAAAAAGGTGCTATTAACCTGAAATTGTCCCCACATGTCGATAACAACTCATGCAATCCATACATACAATGAAACCAAAATAAATAAGTTCAGAAATTAAGTTGTGTGTAATAAAATAGAACGACACAGGGAAAACGTATTGAACATGCCAACTGAAATTTAATACTCCATACAAAATCCTTTGTATGTAATGACAGCTTCAAGACACCTCTGGTATGGAGACACTAGTCGCATGCATCATTCAGGTGTGATTTTGGCCCATTCTTCCAAATCTTCAAGGTTCTGAGGGCCTCTTCCATGAACTCCAATTATTAGTTCTTTCCATAGATTTTCTATTTGATTCAAGTCAGGTGATTGGCTAGGCCATTCTAGTACATTTATTTTCTTTGAAACCAATTGAGTGTTTCCTTGGCTTTGTGTTAGGGATAATTGTCTTGCTGAAACGTCCACCCTAATTTCATCTTCATCATCCTGGTAGATGGCAGCAGATTTTTATTTAAATGTTGTGTAGCAAACTTTAAACGAGCGGTTGAGTGCATTACTTATTGTTTTATTTGAATCAATTGTACCTGCTAATTCCAGGTCTTTCTGAAGCTCTCCACAAGTGGTCCTTGGCTCTTGGACAATTCTTCAGAAAATTCTTTTCACTCCTCTGACAGAAATCTTGCGAGGAGCACCTTTTTGTGGCTGGTTTATCATGAAATGATGTTCTTTCCACTTTATGATTATGGCCCCAACAGTGCTCACTGGAACATTCAGAAGTTTAGAAATCCTTGCGAAGATCTTGAGAGGGCTCTTTGCTTTTACCCATCATGAGATGTTTTTTTGCGTGACACCTTGGTAATGAGACACATTTTTATGGGCCATCAGTTGAGACTGAACCAGCCGATATTAATTTGCACTGACAAAGGGCAGGATTGCTTTCTAATTACCGATAGATTCCAGCTGGCGTCTTGGCTTTCCATGCCTTTTTTGCACTTCCCATTCTTCATATGTTCAATACTTTTTCCTTGTGTCAGTGCATTTTATTATACATAACTTCATTTCTGAACATGTTTTGGTTTGTTTGTATATATGCATTGCATGGGTTCTTACTGACATGTGATGAAATTTTCCTTTACAAAGAATTTTATTATAGAATAGATAGGAGCAGCGAATCAGTCAAAAACAGATACATTGACCAACAGGAATAAAACATACAAGGTATTAGATGAATATTACAGAATACGTACTGATGGAGAGACACAGAAATAAACAGCATACTTAAGTGCCGAGTACAGAAAAAAAAAAGGGAGAAAACAATAAGTTGCAAAAATGGGAAACGTTTATAGACCAATGAGAATATAAACTCTAAGGAAAAATTGTCATTATATCAGCATATAGAAAGCGGAGATGATATGAGATGGAACCTCTCTGAATAAAAATGGGCATTCCACACGCAGGGCTCCCGATGGAGTCCAGCATACGGATATAGTATTGCTGGTGCGGCACTCAAAGCATTAATCACAATCAGTACACATAACATGAAAACAGACTAGACAAAAGGAAAGAGAGGAACGAAGAGGAAGGAGACGAAAACGAAAACAAAAAAAAGGGCTCCAGGGGGATCGCAGCAGAAAAAAAAAAAATAAACTGATATGTGAATTTTATATCAACAAAATGGACTGGTCGAATCTCGATGGTTGGGCTATATCAAGCCAGGGATGCCATGTCTGCAGGAATTTTGTGTGGGTGTCTAACAGTATAGCCATCAGTTTTTCATTGACCATTATGAAGTTCATCCGGTTTTTGACAGCCTCGAAGCTGAGGAGGGGTGTCTTCCAAGCCCTTGCATTCGTCAGCTTGGTAGCCATAAACAGGTCTGATGCCAGCTGTCGTTCGGGACGAAGTAGGCCCACTAATGGTTTAAATAAAAGCGCTTCATATGGGTTGCGCTTAATGTCTGTGTGAAACATAGTACGGAGGAGGGCATAAACTCTGATCCACAATCTGCAAACCTTAGGACAAGTCCACCAAATATGGACCATAGTACCTATTTGTTGACAGCCCCGAAAACAAGTCGGGGAATATGTAGGGCTAAAACGAGCCAGACGAGCAAGCGTGTAATACCATCTATAAAGAACCTTATAAGCATTTTCTAGTATGATAACATTCCTAGAGCATTTAGATAACGCTTGGGTCATGGTCCTCCAATCCTGTTGATCCAGAGTGCCCCCGAGTTCCAACTGCCAACACTGATAAGAACGGACCGGAGGAGTTCTAGAAGAAGTAATAGAAGAATAGACCAGAGAAATTAAGCCCGGAGCCTGGGGTCTATGTCTACATTGATTTTCAAAGGGGGACAACCTGTAGGGTCCCGAGTGCGTCTGTATTAATGTATTGATAAAATGGCGTATTTGAAGATAGCCATAATGTTCCCGCAATGGGATATCATGAGAGGAGCACAGAGTTTCAAAGGTGAGTATTCGAGTGGGAGATAGCATCGAATGTACATCATGGAAGCTATGTGCTTGCCACCAAGCAAACTGTCCAGGGTTATCACGACCTGGAGGGAATAATGGGTTATGTAGCAAACGTAGTAACGGTAGGTGGGCAGAGATGAGACCAGCGGAATATTTAATAGAATCCCAAAGATGAAGCGTTAGCGTCAGCGTCGGACTAAGGGATGAAGGTCGATGAGTAGAGGGAAGCCACGGCAAAGAAGAGAGTGGTATCGGGTGGTAATCCATCAAGTCTATAGTAGCCCACAAGGGAAAGTGGTGAGATGCATACAGATGGGCTAAGGGGGCAATATTGGACACCAGATAGTAAGACTGAAGATTTGGGACAGATAACCCACCTGCGGTCCTACAAGCAAATAAGATTTGTTTACGAATTCTGGGTCGAGAAGAACCCCAAATGAAAGACAGGAGCTTTCGCTGATGAATACGCAATATATGTGAGGGAACAGGGACAGGTAAAACTCGAAACACATACAATAATTTGGGAAGATAAGTCATACGGATCGCATTGATTCTACCGAACCACGAAAGCGGATAGTGAGACCAGGAGGACAACAGCTCTGTCAGTTCATTAAAGACGGCGGGGAAATTAGCCCGGTAAAGTCCTTCATAAGTTGGGGTGAGCTTGACTCCTAAATACGGCAAGGCCGAGAGCCACTGAAAAGGAAACAAATGTTTCAGAGTAGCCAAAAGTGATGGTGAGAGGGTAATTGACATAGCCTTAGATTTGGCAGGGTTGACATTGAGGCCTGAGAGAGCTGCAAAGGAATCCAAAACCGCAAGTAAATTTGGCAAATTGACCCCCGAGTTCGTAATCGACAAAAATATATCGTTAGCAAACATGTGATGAAATTTTCATGTTAATAGCACCTTTAGAAATATTTTTACTGAGAAAAATGACGTGTTCAATACGTATTTTACCTGCTCTGTATTTTAATGTTGCTACTATAATAATGAAAATTAAAAGATATCAACTTCCAAAAAAATAAGTGAACTTACTTTGTAACCAGACTTTTTCCTGATTTCTTGTAGCCTGTTGTGTGGTGCATACCATCTAACAAACAAATAAAAATGTTACAGCAAACTAATTAGCTGCATTTTCACCAAACATTGACTGAATATTTAACACATACAATAATTGCCAAGTCACATCCAAATATGAGCATTGATTGTACACTACCTACAAAAATGTCGATTACTGACATTGATAACTTCTTGTCTACCAAAATGCATTTATAAATGTCGGAGTAGACAACATTTTAAAACAAATTCATGCAGCAGCTGTGAGCTTGGTATCGTTTTGTTCAGCCAGCTATTGTCTTTCATGAAAAAGTGATCCGGGTAGCAGAAGAGCAGCTGCTTTCACTTTTATAGTACTTAGAAGTGCAATCCCCCCTGCACTGGTTCCTGGGCTCTCCTGCTCCTCTGAGACCTCAGCAAATAATATCAAGATTGAACCTGGACATTATTAGGACTGAGTACTGAGTGTCTGAATCCCAGTTAACTGCTAATTAAGTACAATCCTGTGTTTGATTGGCTAGAGTGGAAGGCAGGGGAACCCCCAGTGTCTCCATGAGCACTGCTATATGGTAAATGTCTGCAAGCAATATCCATCTGTAATATCACCCATGCCATGTATGAATGCTAATTCACCCCACACTGCTATATGTAATCTATACTGCTTTTAAAATCCACCTCTAACTGAAGCTGATTCTTAACTATCAATGTTCTTATTGGTCATTCTTACTGCTTCAAAAAATCTTTAACTCTGGTCTATATTACTGTGTTTATTTTGCTCTTTATTGTCTAACCCAAATTTATGAGCTGATCCTAATCTTTACAACTCCGCCCTCCTGCTCTCTTGTTGTCTCTTGTAGTCCTTCTTTGTTGTGAGAAGTTTGCCCTGCTAGCCATGTGTCTCTGCTATGCATTCCTAATTGATTAATTGGCAATGCCCCCACCCAACTCAGTATAAATTTAGGCCTTCCTTAGGGGGAGGCACAGCTAGGGGTAGCATTGGCAACTATAACCATGGATAAAGTATTAATCTTGGATTAAGTATTAAGCATTACACTTCGGCTCTGCACTTCAGCAAATGCACAAAGCGAGCAGCAGACAACTTTATATACTAAGACTACAGGTGACCTTTTCCCCATCCAGCTCTTTCAGCTCTTATCCAGTCTACTTCATCTCCACTCTAACATGCACTCCCTACTCCTCCTCACAGTTGTATTCTCTCTCTTCAAACTCTCTCTCCTTCACCCCTCAGCTTATATATAATCATCCTCACTTTTTTCTTCTCCTTACTACTGTACTCATGAACTCCTGCAAATTCTGAACCCACACACTAATAAAACCTCCAGGACACTGGAACCTGTCCCTCCATACAAGTCATACTCCCATATCATACCACCCTCACCATTCTGCTTCTCCTAACATCTGGATACATTTCCCAAATCCTGGGCCACCATCTTTTTCCTTTGATCAACACACCTGGCACCCCCTATCCTCCAACAGCAGCTGAAATCTACACAATCTAGTTACTATTCCTCTGCTTCCTAGAACCAGCCTTCCCTTTCCTGTGCCCTCTGGAATGCCTGCTCTGTCTGTGACAAACTCACCTCTGTCCATGATCTTTTTATCACAAACTCCTTTAATCTACTTGCAATTACGGAAACCTGACTTCATGAATCTGACATTCCCTCTCCTGCTGCCTTCTCCTTTGGTGGTCTCCTCTGGACTCACTCTCCCAGTCTAGTGGACGAAAAGGAGGTGGAATTGGAATCCTCCTATCCCCTCAAAGCACTTTTCAGGTCCTTCATTCACCTCCCTCTCTGTCCCTCTCCTCATTTGAAGTTCACTGTATTCCTCTTTTGTCTCCAGTTTCTTTAAGAATTGATGTGGTCTATCGGCCTCCTGGACCGGTATGAAGCTTCCTTGATGACTTCTCTGCCTGACTGCCTTACTTTCTCTCTTCTGAAATTCCCACAATCATTCTTGGTGACTTTAACATCCCTGTCAATCTTAACACTCATGCTACCTCTAAACTTCTGAGCCTAACCACTTCTTTTGACCTAAAACAATGGACACATGCTTCTACTCACTAGAATGGTAACTGCCTCGACCTAGTATTATCCTACCTGTGCACTCCTTGCAACCTCACCAACTTTCCTTTTCCTCTCTCCTATCACTCCCTTATTAGCTTCATTCTCTCCTTGGCTTCCTCCTCCTTGTCCTCCAACTACCAAACAGTTACCCATAGAAACCTTTGTTATCTTAACCCTTCTCCTTTTTTTGGCAACAGATTGTCTCTGACAAAATCTCAGCCCTGTCCTGCCCCAACCTAGTGACTTCTGTCAACAATAGTTCACTATCATCCACCCTGGACACATTGGCCCCCCTCACTACACACAGAATCAGGCCCCAACCACTACAGCTCTGGCAAACAGACAATACCAGATGCCTCAAAAAATGTGGCCGTGCTCTGGAGCGTTTATGGCGTAAGACTAAGACCCAGCAAGACTTTGACCAATATAAACCTGTCCTTCAAAAATACAACTCCTGTCTCTACACTGCCAAACAGACCTATTTTATCACTCTCATTAACACCACCTCACACAATCCCCGTCAACTCTTTTTTACCTTTAACGCTCTACTTCGTCCTTCTTTACCACCACCCACTAACTCACTCACTGCCCAGGAGATCGCTAATCACTTCAAAAATAAGATTGATACAATTGACGAGATCTCCACTGTACAGATATCTCCCTCACCCCACACTCCTTGACCACCTGCACAATCTATACTTCCCTTGTTTAACCCAGCTACTATAGAGGAGGTTGGTAAACTGTTTTCTAAAGCCCACCTAAGCACCTGCCTCCTGGTCCCTGTTCCCTCGCAACAACTACAGTCATCCTCTGACTCTATCCTTCATCCTTTAACTCATATCTTCAATCTCTCCCTTTCTACTGGCATCTTCCCCAACATTCTAAAACATGCGCTAGTCACCCCCATACTTAAAGCCTCACTGGACCCCACCAATCTTAGCAACCTTAGACCCATCTCCTTACTCCCTTTTGCCTCCAAACACCTTGAACGTCTAGTCTACAACCGGCTGAGCTGCCAGCTTATTGAGAATAACCTTCCTGATCCCTTTCAGTCTGGATTTCGCCCACAACACTCCACAGAAACTGCTCTCCTAAAACTCACAAACAACTTACTAACCGCTAAAACCAATGGTCACTATTCCATGCTCTTGGACCTGTCAGCTGCCTTTGACACAGTTGACCACCCCCTCCTCCTCAAAAACAATTGACTTGGTCTCCATGACTGTATTCTCTGTTGGTTCGAATCTTACCTATCTCACCGCACCTTCAGTGTCACTTACAATTCTACTTCCTCCTCTCCTACTCTTACTGTTGGGGTCCCCCAAGGTTCTGTCCTTGGACCTCTCCTATTCTCAATCCACACTTCTTCCTTGGGTCAGCTGATAGCTTCCCATGGTTTCCAATACCATTTCTATGCTGATGACACAAATCTATCTCTCTACTCCTCAGCTCACCCCATCAGTTTCATCACGTATCACCGATTTACTAACAGACATATCAAACTGGATGTCACACCACTTCCTAAAAAACTCAATCTATCCAAAACTAAGCTCATAATATTTCCTCCCCCACGCGCCTCTTGCCCTGATTTCTCGATCAATAGCACCACTATCAACCCATCCCTGAATACCAGGGTGCTAGGTGTAACCCTGGCTTCTGAACTATCCTTTCAGGCCCACATCCAATCCCTGTCCAAATCATGCCGCCTGAACCTCCGCAAAACATCTCCAGAATACGCCCCTTTTTAACCAATGATACCACAAAGTTCCTAATTCACTCCCTGGTTATCTCTCAAAAAATCAACAAAACCGCTCTCTTCAAACCTCCCAAGACCTTCTGCTTTCTAGTTCCCGTGTCACCTCCTCCCATGCTCGCCTCCAGGGCTTCTCCCGAGCTTCTCCCATCCTATGGAACTCCCTACCCTAATCTGTCCGGCTGTCTCCTAATCTATCCACTTTTAGATGATACCTGAAAATCTCTCTTTAAAGAAGCCTATTCTGCTTCTACCTAGTAAGCCGCCATTTATTTCCTCCATCAGCTCATCCCCCCACAGCTATTACCTTTTGTATCATTCAACCCTTCCTCCTAGATTGTAAGCTCTAACGAGCAGGGCCCTCTATTTCCTCTTGTACCAAATTGTATTGTAACTGTAATGTCTACCTTAATGTCTACCCTAATTTTGCAAAGCGCTGCGCAAATTGTTGGCGCTATATAAATCCTGTATAATAATAAATAATAATAATGAGACCCTTTCGCCTGCTGGTACCATCACATAGGGGGCTTTTTAGTAATACAGTTAAAAAAATAAAAAGTTTACCAACAAAAAAAGAAAATCTAAATTCTAATAAAATACTCAAATGGTGCACAAAACTAGTATCTCTGTAGTGATCAGAACAAAAATGTGTGTGAAAAGATAAAGCTAACTCATATTAAACCATAATGAAAAATGTGCATCACATAAATAGGAAACACAGTCCCACAACATACAATACCTTTGTCCATAACAAACACGTAAATCTCAAAAGAGAAATATATAAAAGTCCAAATGTGAAATCTTGAAAAAAGATGAAAGCCCAGGTGTAAGAATCACAGAAGTGTGCCAGTTCCCTTACCAAACAGCAATGATCTCCGAATAATAAGAGATCAACAGCACAGAAATCATCCAGATTTGGGGCCACCACTGAGGATACAACTGACTCCACGGCCTCCACAGTCCTTAACTACTTATCCAAAGCCAGCACACCTCAGAGTAATAAAGCGTATGAGAAAGAAGAAAAGACCATAGAGTAGTATGCTAAAACCACATGATTTATTAAAAGCAGATACACTAACAAAAGTTACAGAGTAACATATGCAAAACACACCAGGGATCAACAGCAAGTATACAACATCGTATGCCAATGGCCTCGCCCTACATGCATTTTATCTGGAGCAACAAAAGTCTTCAGGGATTATTCCACTGGCCTCACCCTACATGTGTTTCATATAGTGCAACACACGTCTTCAGGGGATATCTGTGAGGTGGCTTGGGATTCTTACACATGGACTAGCATCATTTTCAAGATATCACATTTAGACTTACTGTATATATTTCTCTTTGAGGTTTAATTGTTATGCACAAGTGAATTATATGAAACTACCGTATATACTCAAGTATAGGCCGACCCGAATATAAGCCGAGGTACCTAATTTTACCACAAAAAAACTGGGAAAAACTATTGACTCGAGTATAAGCCGAGGGTGGGAACACCAGTGGGAAGAATCGTGCCTCATCATTGGTGTCAGTGGGAGGAATAGTGCCCCATCATTGGTGTCAGTGGGAGGAATAGTGCCCCATCATTGGTATCAGTGGGAGGAATAGTGCCCCATCATTGGTATCAGTGGGAGGAATAGTGCCCCATCATTGGTATCAATGGGAGGAATAGTGCCCCATCATTGGTGTCAGTGGGAGGAATAGTGCCCCATCATTGGTGTCAGTGGGAGGAATAGCGCCCCATCATTGGTGTCAGTGGGAGGAATAGTGCCCCATCATTAGTATCAGTGGGGGGAATAGCACCCCATTATTGGTGTCAGTGGAATAGTGCCCCATCTTTGGTGTCAGTGGGAGGAATAGTGTCCCATCATTGGTGTCAGTGGGAGGAATAGTATCCCATCATCGGTGTCAGTGGGGGGGTGGAGGCATAGTGCCCCATCGTTGGTGTCAGTGGGGGGGGAATAGTATCCCATGATTGGTGTCAGTGGGGGGTGGAATAGTGCTCCATGATTGGTGTCAGTGGGGGGTGGAATAGTGCTCCATGATTGGTGTCAGTGGGGGGTGGAATAGTGCCCCATCATTGGTGTCAGTGGGGGGGGGGGGGGGAGAAATAGTGCCCAATCGTTGGTGTCAGTGGGGGGAGGAAAAGTGCCCCATCGTTGGTGTCAGTGGGAGGAATAATGCCCCATGATTGGTATCAGTGACACCAATGATGGGGCACTATTCCGCCCACTGACACTTGCTGACCTCTGTTCCAGTATGGTGCTGCTGCAGCCAGCATATGTGGTTGCAGCAGCACCTAAGCACGGCACACTTACCTGCATCTCCTTCACTCGATTTTCGCAGGGCCGCTCAGCTCCGCCTCCTCGCCGGTGATTGGCCGCCTGTGTGCCTTTCCTGAGCTACAGTTCTGGCGGCCAATCACCGGTGAGAAGGCGGAGCCGAGCAGCCGCATGAACATCCAGTGGACGAACCGAATGAAGGAGCAGCCGTGCTTCCTGGACCGGATCGTCGTGGGACCGGAGCCAGGTAAGAGACAGCAGCCCCCTGCCCACCCCTGTACTTACCGTAGTTTCCCTTCTGTTGGAAAGAGGGGGGGAGCCATCTGCAGACGCTGACTCGAGTATACGCCGAGGGGGCCGTTTTTCAGCACAAAAAATGTGCTGAAAAACTCGGCTTATACTCGAGTATATACGGTACTTTTTCACCAATTATGTGATGAGCATTGATCAATATGGTTTAATATGGAGTTACGTTATTTTTTTCATACACATTTTTGTATTGATCACTACAGAGATATTGGTTTTGCCTACCTTTTAGATTAATTAATTTTGTAATTCCTTTGTGTCCGGAAAATAGGTTTCTTTATTCCCTTTTTGCACTAAGCACACAATTGTTTTGTGTTTATAATAAAAGAAATAGGAAACATTTTAACTAGGGATGCACTGAAATTTCGGTTGCCGAAATTTCGGCCGTTGGCCAATATGAAAAAAAAACACCGATACAGGTGCAGAAAAAATCCTGCCCCTCGCCGCTGCCCACCCGCCGTCACCGCCATCAGCCATAGCTGAGAAAGCATCGAACGATCCCGGCGCTGGGAATAGAGATTGGTGAAGGAAAGATGGCCTCCACTCCTCTCTATGCCCTGGAGGACCGGAGTGATGTTTAAAGTGCCCCCATCCCCCCGTGCTCGCACGTAGTGGTAAAAGCATACGTAGGCCATGCCCACATATGTAAATGGTGTTCAAACCACACACGTGAGGTATAGCCACGAACGTCAGAGCAAGAGAAATATTTCTCGCACTAAACCTTCTCTAACTTTACACTGCTAACCTGTAGAAGTTTTTAAAGCATCACCCATGGAGATTTTTAAGTATCGCAGTTTCACGCCATTCCACGAGTGTGCGCAATTTTAAAGTGTAACAGGTTGGGTATATATTTACTTCCCGTAACATCCTCTTTCATATATTACAAAAAATTGGGGTTTTTTGTTTTGTTTTTTCTCCAAAAAATATTCATTTTTAAAAACTGCGCTTTTTGGTTTTGGCCAAGTACATTTTGAATTTTTGTTTTCAGCACCAGAATTTTCATTTCGGTGCACCACTAATTTTAACAGCAACTCCACTGCCCCAAGCGCACAAATACGAATGCACCTTTCACAAGTGAGCACAGTTTTAAGGCTTGACATGTTTAGTATTTATTTACTTGATAACAGATGTTTGGTATCTATATACTAAGACACCATCTCCTATATTTTACAAAAAAAAATTGTGTTTGTGCACCTTAAAAGTAATGTTAAGTTAGATCTTCCTAAAAATACAGATTTGATAAACAGTTGCGCAAATAAGATGCAACATTAAAAAAATTGCAACTGCCACCATTTTATTTTACAGAGCTTCTGGCTTTCAGGTAATATATTAACTGTTTGGGGGCTTTAAGTAATTTTCTAGCAAAAAAAAAGTGCAGATTTTAACGTGTGTGAAAAATGAAACATTTTATTTATCAGCAAGCAGTGCAAAGAACATGAAATACGTCTTACATTATATAAATGTAGGAACAAAAACTTGAGAGAAATAAAATTCAACACTAGATTCTTCAGGAATCTTACCTTCCTCTTGACTAGAAGTCTCAGAACTGTCTTCAGACGTTTTACAACACTTTGAGCCTGCCTGCAAATGACCTGGTAACAAACAAGAAAAAACACTGCTGAGACCATTACATTATTACATTTACAAAATTGATGATAGTTCTAAGTGAAAAGTAATTGCTAAATCTGCATTACTCAGATATATCCCAACCCCTTATCTGAGACACCATATAAATCCACTGTCAAAATACTTGAACTGCTGGCAATAGCATATGTTGGGATGTGTTATTGGCACAGAAATTACTTTTTAAATGTAAACGTGACATTTTGGATGTACAGTACAGGACACAGGCTTGATATTCAAAGACACAGTGTTGTAGGTTGGCACCTTCAGGCAATGTCTGCACCTTCAGACAATGGCAAAGCTTTTGATTACATGCCACCCCCCTAACCCACTTCGTTGAGTTCTGTTTTCTAGCAAGCAATGCAGAGGGACACAGGAACATAGGGAAGGGGAACCTGTGTCCTGTATTATGCTCCAAGATACAAAATTTGGAGACAAATCAAAAATGTATTTAACAGTACAGGACACATGCTTAATATTCATAGATCCTGGAACATCCAGGATGCTCACACTGTGCCAACAAGCCGAACAAGTTTGCGACCGAAAGCTGCATCTGCTCAGGATTAATTATCCACCTCATAAAGCTTATAAAAAGGTACGAACAGAAAGGCAGCACAGTGGCTAAGTGGTTAACACTTCTGCCTAGAAGTACTAGGGTCATCAGTTCAAATTCCAACCACAGCCCTACCTGCATAGAGTTTTCATGCTTTCCCTGTGCTTGCTTGGGTTTCTTCCGGATACTCCCGTTTCCTCCCACACTCCAAAGACATGCTGGTAGGTTAATTGGCTTCGGTATGGCCCTAGTATGTGTATGTATGAATGAGAGCTAAGGATCTTAGAAGCTCCCTGAAGGCAGACCACCCTAGACAAATGCCTTGTTTGCCTCGCGGTAAATACACAGCTGCAGACAAGTAATAACAGCCTTAGCTTGCTCTGTCTAAGTCCTGTCCCCAGGGCTTAATCATGGAGATGGGGCCATTTCCGTGGTTGAGGAGATATATCCCATCATGAGCTGCTAATGTAGTTAACCAAAAAAGCCACAAAAGGCAGTGTTTTAAAAAGAAATAAGGATAAGGTAAAAAGGAGCTCTGTCTAGTGTGTGATGCACGTCTCTAGATTAATCACCACTTTCAGAAGCTTCATATATAGTAGGAAGTATTATTATTATTATACAGTATTTATAAAGTGCCAATGGTTCGCTCAGCGCTGTACATTACAAAGGGGGACAGAACATGTGACAGAATACCAATACAATGCAAAACATGAGGGGATCGAGGGCCCTGCTCTTTCGAGCTTACAATCTAGGAGGGAGGGGATAGTGGTACAGGAGGAGATAGCTGTGGGGGATGGAGTGGTAGGAAGAGTGGAGGAGGTCGGCAGGTTAGCAGGGGGTGGGGTAGGCTTCCCTGAAGAGATGTGTTTTCAGGGTACGCCTCAAGGAGAGGAGAGTAGGTGATAATCTGATGGGTTGGGGCAGGGAGTTCCAGAGGATGGGTGACACCCTGGAGAAGTCCTGGAGGCGGGCATGGGAGGAGGAGACCAGGGAACTAGAGAGAAGGAGGTCTTGTGAGGAGCGGAGTGTGCGTGCTGGGTGGTACTTGGATATTAGGTCAGTGATGTAGTTCGGGGCAGTATGGTGGACAGCTTTGTACGTCAGTGTTAGGATTTTGAATTTGATCCGTTGCGCAATCGGAAGCCAGTGGAGGGATTGGCAGAGGGGGGGTGGCGGAGATGGAGCAGTTGGAAAGGTGAATGAGTCTGGCAGCCGTATTCATGATCGACTGAAGCGGGATAGCCAGCGGCGAGGCAGGCCAGTGAGGAGGGAGTTGCAGTAGTCGAGTCGTGATATGATGAGGGAGTGGATGAGCCGTTTAGTGGTTTCTGGGGTTAGGAACGTGCGTATTTTGGCGATGTTGCGGAGGTGGAGTCTGCACGAGTTTGTTAAAGATTGGACTTGGGGCTGGAAGGGTAGGTTGGAGTTCAGAATGACACCAAGTACTCTGGCCTGCGGGGCTGGTTTGATGGTGGCGTTGTTGGATGTGACGGAGAAGTCAATGGGGGGTGGTGTCCGGGCTGGGGGGAAGACAAGAAACTCGGTTTTGGAGAGGTTCAGTTTAAGGAAGTGGAGAGACATCCAGTCCGATATGTCGCTCAGTAGGTGTGTGATTCGGGCGGAGACTGAGGGGGTGAGGTGGGGGGTTGAGAGATAGATTTGTGTGTCGTCGGCATAGAGGTGGTAGTTGAAGCCGTGAGAGTGTATGAGTTGGCCAAGGGAGGAGGTGTAGATGGAGAAGAGAAGGGGCCCGAGGACAGAGCCTTGAGGGACCCCAACAGAGAGGGGGAGTGAGGGGGAGGTGGTAGCATTATAGGTAACGCTGAAAGAGCGTTGTGACAGGTAGGATGAGAGCCAGGAGAGAGCAGAATCTCTGAGGCCGAGGGAGTGTAGTTTTTTGAGGAGGAGGGGGTGGTCGACTGTGTCGAAGGCCACAGAGAGGTCAAGGAGTAGGAGCACTGAATAATGGCCATTAGCTTTGGCGGTTAGCAAGTCGTTGGAGAGTTTGAGTAAGGCAGTTTCGGTGGAGTGTAGGGGACGGAAGCCGGACTGTAGGGGATCGAGGAGGTTGTTGTCGTTGAGGTGAGAGCTTAGGCGGGTGTAGACTAGGCGCTCGAGGAGTTTAGATGTAAATGGGAGCAGGGAGATGGGTCTGAGGTTGTTTGGGTCATTGGGGTCCAGGGAGGGCTTTTTAAGTATGGGGGTGATGTGTGCATGTTTCAGAGGAAGTATGAACATAATTAGACACACTAAGGTGTTAGCATATTAGAGGCTTGAATACGCAGGGAAGAAGGAAGACGGGAAAGGCTGAAAAAAAAGAGGGAACAGAGAGTAGATGGAAAAGGGACTATTCAGAAGTATGGGTGGTCTCGTATTCAGTTACATAATTGTCTGGTAGTCATACTAACATATTGTATGCTGCAGATAACACATGTTATCACATAGATCACAAACCTAGTTTGACAGTTGACCAATTGTTTGATTTGAGTCGAATAACCATTTGAACACTATAATATGTGAATCACCCAGATAAAACTCGTAGCCCCGAATTGAAATATGCCTGTAGTATGTAGCCATGCTCTCATAATTTTCTTAGAACGGAACAGGCTAGGTGAGACTATGTTGCTGACGATTCATGCATTTCTAGCCACAAAGTTGACCCCTTTGTCTATTATCTTTCTGTTCCTAGGGTCCCTATATAAAATGGAAAGATATCTAGAAACAAGTAGATGTCTTGAACTTTTGGACTTTAAAGTGTGGAGAACACAGAGGGTGATGTGTTATAATAAAATTCACCCCTCCTTTCCTGTCATTTATGTGAGTGGCTTCCCAAGAGACCTGTTCTTGAGATGCCTCGTGTAAGCATATTCACTTTTGATCGCTAACTTGTTGTACACACGTTTCACAAATCTAGAATCCATCTGAGATGCCTCTATCAAAGTTGGCCCGAATGGACCAATTGCGTTTCGCGCTAATAAACTGGCTTCTGATTGTCTTCGATCACATGTGGAGGGTGGCAGCTTGACGCATTCAAAAGTGAATTTTTAGACATTGTTTTTCTATATGAACGCAGGATGATGTTACTGGGAAATCCAACCTGGGTGATGTCCAAGTTATTAACCATATATTGTGCAAAATTATTGACATCGGAAATGGTGGAAAATTTCTGGTCTCAGAGTGCCACCTGATGGCCAAGTTAAGCTGGTGCTTATACAGATAATTAATCAATCAATAATTTGATCTTCCAATAAGTAAATAATACCAGCTACACCCTCTTGGCAGGTTTTTTATAGAGGTATTGTTTTCAATATATAGTAAGCTCAGGGAGACAGAGGATAGACATTCAAGATCAAAGATATATATTCAAGAGGACATCATCTCATCCATCATCAGATATCCCAAGACACACATCTTCCATCTTGGCTAGACTCCATTTTGAGAAGACAATCTCAACATTAGGCTCAGCAAATCTCCACCCTTTGATCGTCAGCCATCTTTGAGGGCTTGGTCAGCAGCCATTCCAAGGTCTATCTGTTCTACCCAGTGATTCACTATGTTTGCTTTTGAAGGGTAACTATAGTTTGATCAAATTGATGTTTTTGTTAGTTTCCCGTTTACAATAGTTTTACCAAGTAATTTGCTACCCCCCTCATGATATCCTAGCCCCTAATGACTAGGTTATTTTTAGTTTAGCTGTATTGACATAATTTTAAAACAGACTTCACTCTTTGATCCAGCTGCAGTAGACCAAAGGATATAACTGGTCAAATGTAGATTGTCTGCCAAAGTTAACAAAACTAGTTAGGGTACCAGCAGGATGGAAATAATTGTTCACTCTAATAGTATACAGATGTGATAACAGATAATTATAATTTAGAAATTCATTGCGACATATCCCAATTTCACTTATTTATGTTGTTTGTAAAGTGACTTCTGTCAAAGGTTACATTATTTTTACAGCTCGAAGTCCCTTCTTTTACCCAATTTTATTGTGTTTAACCATTTCCATACCGGGCACTTTTACCCCCTTCCTGCCCAGGCCATTTTTCAGGTCTCAGCGCTCTCACACTTTGAATGACAATTGCGCGGTCATACAACATTGTACCCAAACTAAAATTTTAGCATTTTCTTCACACAACTAGAGCTTTCTTTTGGTGGTATTTAATCACCACTGGGGTTTTTATTTTTTGCTAAGTTAACAAAAAAAGACCGAAAATTTTGAAGAAAAAAAAAAACACGTTTTTCTTTGTTTCTGTTATAAAAGTTTGCAAATAAATAATTGTTCTTCATAAATTTAGGTCGAGATGTATTCTGCTACATGTCTTTGGTGAAAATAACCCAAATTAGGATGTATTTTTTAGTCTGTAGGAAAGTTAGAGTTCACAAACTATGGGATATATCTGAATATTGATCAATGCTGAAGTACTGACAGCCAATCTAATTTCTTGAGGTCCAAGAATGTCAGAACAGTACAGATATCCCCCAAATGACCAAATTTTGCAAAGTAGACAGTCCGACGTACTTCATAAGAGGCATGACAAGTTTTTTGAAGTTGTATTTTTTTTGTCAGAATTTTTCGGAAAATTAAAAAATTAAAAAAATTATTTTCACTATTTTTTTTTACATACTGTCATCAGTGCAGTACAGCGTCATCATATAACTGCCATGGCGGCGATCAGGGACACTGACTGGTGACAGTATGAAAAAAAAAAAAATTCTTTTTATTTTGTTTAATTTTTTATTACATTTTTTTAAAGATTTTTTTTCATATTTCACTATGACCAAAGTAGTACAATGTTACCATAGTAACATTGTACTACTTTGGGGAAGTGATCAGTATTTTTTTTTTTTTTTTTTTTTTTTTTTTTTACACAATTTGCTTATAGCAAAGAATTACTTTGCTATAAGCAAGCATTTACCTGAATGACATCGATTCATTCAGGTCTTTTTTTTTTTTGTGCTTAGCTGTGATTTGGCCACAGCGAATCACATGACACAGCTGGGCTGTAATTGGCCCAGCTTGTGCATGTGATCGCTGTGACCATTCACAGCTAGGCACACTAGTATAGATGGCATGAATGAAGCTATCCATTGTATACAACTGTCATGTGACCTGCTGTAATTGGTCACAGCAGGTCACATGGTACCGGCAACGGGGCCGGTACTCAGATCGGTCATCGGCCGTGTCCGAGGTACACGGCCGGTGACAGATCACGCCGCTGCACGGCTCTGCAGGCGCGCAAACTGCTTGTGTCCGGGAGGACGCCATATGGCAGGCATTTTTGAAAGGTCATGCTTGCGAGAATTGCAGGTGAATTCTTAATTTTTTAAAAATAGTTAGTGGCATCCTAAATGCATCCTGCAGATTCGTGTTTTTGCACAGCAAAATATGCCACAAACGCGCCAAAACGCCAATCAAGATGTTTTTTGGCAAATGTGAGATCAGCCTTTGTGTTCTTTTTTGGTCAACAGTAGCTTTTGCTTTGGAACTCTCCCATGGATGCCATTTTTGCCCAGCCTCTTTCTTATTGTTGAATTAACCTTAACTGAGGCAAATGAGGCCTGGAGTTCTGTAGATGTTGTTCTGGGTTATTTTATGACCTCCTGGATATGTTGTTGTTGTACTCTTATTGGTAGGCTGGCCACTCCTGGGAAGGTCCACCACTGTTCCAAGTTTTCTCCATTTGTGGATAATGGCTCTCACCATGGTTCAATGGAAACCCAAATCCTTAGAAATAGCTTTGTAACCCTTTCCAGACTGAAACATGCCAATCACTTTCTCATCTTTTCTTGAATTTCTTTAGAATTTTTTTTTTTTTTTTTTTTATTCAACAGGTCTGGCAGTATTCGGGCCTGGGCATGGCAAGGAAAGGGGGGGGGGATTTTTTTTCCACATAGGGCCATGCAGGTTTGAGCAGCTTTTACCCTTAATAAATGAAGGCATCACTTAAAAACTGCATTTTTTTTGTACCTACTCGGGCTTTGTGTAATATTAAAATTTGTTTGATGAGTTGAAACATTTAAGTGTGACAAATATGCAAAAAGAAGGAAAAAAAAAAATCAGGAAAGGGGCAAATATTTTTTTACAGCACTGGATAAATATATTTATTTTGTAACAATGGTATTTTATGATCTTTTAATATGTTGTAAATAAAAAGGTTTTTACACATCATGCAAAGATTTTTGCCTGTACAAGTTCTATTTAGATAGGGAAGGTTAGGTCAGTGGTCGGCAAGCCGCGGCTCGCGAGCCACATGCGGCTCTTTGCACACTTTAATGCGGCTCTTCTGTGTGCCGGGCGCCCGCTCCCCTCCCTCCTCTCGGGCGGCCGCCCCAAAAGTCAGGACTCTGCAGCTAGCCCAGCAATGGGCAAACTACGGCCCGGCGGACCTTTTAATCCGGCCCGCGGAGCGTGGCAAACATTGGCTGTCAGGATGTAGGCGGGGCAGCGTGACGAACTCCTCTCCTCTCACAGTCCGCCCTGAAGACCGGAACGGCGCGGGAACACGGCGAGAGGAACGTGCGGAGCAAAGGTAAGTGAATTGACACAATATGGGGAATGAATTACTATAGGGGGGATGAATTACTATATGGGAGATGAATTACTATATGGGGGGTTAATTACTATGGGGGATGAATTACTATATGGGGGATGAATTACTATGGGGGATGAATTACTATGGGGGATGAATTACTATGGGGGATGAATTACTATATGGGGGATGTATATTCAGTTTTAAAAATGTGGCTCTCAAAATAAATTTCAATCGTGGTTTTGGCGAGATTTGGCTCAGTTGAAAAAAAAGGTTGCTCACCACTGGGTTAGGTAGTCTGATTTCAGAGAGGTCAAGGGCAGGAGTGTGGGCAATACCGCTGGTATAGTTTTAAATAGGTTGGGGAAGTTGTGCTTTTTTGTACATTTTTGGATCAAACTGTTTGAAACTTGTGTATCTAATAAATCTTGATATTTGGGTAGGGTATGTTGCCCTGTGCTGTTTTTTCTATATAAAATTCTTATTTGTATACATGATTTATTCTTATTTGTATACATTTACACATTTAGTAGGGCACATGCCCAGATAGTTTTCAGATTAGAACCCCCATCTATCGGATATGGAAGATATTTTTATTATTATTAATCTAATGGAGAAATTACCCATGGAAAATGACACTTACATCCCTCTCTTCTTGTATAGGTGTTAAAGGAAATGGTGGGGGGGATCTCAATTGGGTCAAAAAAATAAATAAAATCTGAGTTCTGAGAATGAAAATCTTTAGGGGGAAAAAAAAAAAGAAACCTTAATTGTAAATTTATTTTATTCAACAAACTGTGTGATATATATGATGTTTATATATGAGGTGCAAAGCTCACACTAGCTTGTGTCATATTACTAGTGATCATATTCCACCTGTTCAGTGTAATTGCCACTTAGCCCAAAATAGATCAGCCACAGGGACTTGGAACGAACACACACACATCATAATTATTTATTTATTTTTTTAACTTACTGGAATGTCCAGTTTCTGTCCGCACAATATGGAAGAACTTGCACACTCTCCTATTCTGCAGGAGCGCCTGGGACGGGGATGAAAATATTTGCCTAAAAGAAGAAAGTAAAAAAAGAATTTTGACTTCTTGCATGTATAATTCCTATCTTGGAATACAGTACAAAACAAGGTTTTACATTCGGAGACCATGGGTCTATGCAAGTAATCTTGGACAAAAAAATATAAAAAACCTCTTACTGGCCACTTTTAATGCATGTTTATATAACCACATCCACCCTGTGAAACTCAAGTTTTTTATGCAAGGAGTGACAAGAGAACACAAAGGGGATAGGCATGTGCCCTGTACAGTACACAAAGTTAAGGAATTTATAGGTAAGTCAAAATTTCTATTATCTTAATCGTACAGGACACAGGGATTATACTCAGATCATAGAACATTCAAATTCAGTAAACTGAGGGGTAGGCAACCATAAAGCAGACAGAACCATCATTCCCACAAAAAACAAAGGTTAAGGAACCTGAAAACCTGCAGGTGTGAGGACAACTTGAAGTACCTTGCCCCAAAAGCTCACACCAGTTGAGGCCTGAACATCGACCTGGTAAAACTTGGAAAACAAGTGAACAGAGGACTAGGTGGTGCTTGATCCTGAAAAGTGTAAGAGACACCAAAAGACCTTTTGGAAAATACACTGCATCTGAGCTCCAAAAACCCTATTTAATTCATTTTTAATATTAAAAGCAAACTCACACATTCATCTCTCTACATGCTTTATTTTGCTGAGAAATCACTCTGAAAAGCACTCCCTAGCATTTCTAGCCTTGGCCACCTTTAGTAAGGGCAGATGATTCATGTAGCATTTACTTCCTGGAATATGTCTGCCCCCAGCTCAGCCATGCAAGCAGGAGGGTGTACTTAGCTGAGAAAACCCCTCCTCCCCTTCTGAAGTCTCCTGGGATGTATGACATCACTTGTCTAGGCATGGGACCCAGGAAGTAACGGAAGAAATGTAAAAAAAAAAAAAAAAAAAAAAAAAAAAAAAAGGTTTAAAACAATATACCTTCCTATCTATTTGCTAATGCTAACAGCATAAGGATTAAAAAAGCCAATGTTGACAGAGAGAAAAGCTTTCTTTAAGGACATAGATCCTGGAGATAAGTTGCCCGATTCACCTGGCAATGGAGGAGTGGGAGGAGGCACGATGTCCTCTACGAGAGCCTGCATTGAAGACAAAAATGAACAGAAGTTGTGGCAGCCAGGTAAATTTATCTACCACCTTGAAGAGAAAAGGAGGTCTTGGTCTCAAGACTACCTTGTCGCTGTGCAATACAAGAAAAAACTCTTTACAAGAATGGGCTAACAGCTTAAAAACACACCTAACAGACAAAAACTCTCAAAGGAATATCTTTAATAGATTTAAAAGGTTGTCTCTACGGTGCAGAGAGCACAGTGTTGAGGATACTAAGGCAATACAGGGGGTCGACAAGGGGGATTTATATGAGCAAACACCCTTAAGAAAATCTTGATTGAAGGTTGCAAAGCAAGAGATATCTGCAAGAGAACGGATAAGGCAGAAACCTTAAAGGGTACTCAGGGCAAGATGTTGGTCAGGACAAGATAGATAGGATTCTCACAGAAGGATGGCAGTACCCTTCATGAGATCTATGGTAGCTGCCACCTGTGGCAAAAAATAGGGGATCTGTCTTGAGTATGAGCCTGTCTGCAAAAACTGTTAGAAAAGGCTCTTTAATGTATAAGGCCTGCAAGCTCACTGACTCTCCTGGCTGAAGTGATGGCCACTAAGAAGGCTACTCTGAACGTCAAAAACTTCACTAATGTTTCTTCCAATTTCTTAAAATGGCCTCAAAGAACCTCTTAAACCATAGCATTTTTGCTCAAAAGAAAGTTGAGAAAAACCACCAATGCAGCAGAATGGAATTTGAGAATACTTACTGAAAGTCCTCCGCTGTGCCCTGTAAAAAATCTAGAACAGTAGCCAGCTGCCTGGAGTTTTTGTTTTCCAGAGTTATTACTGCAAAGTATTTCTTCTAGATTTTAGTGTAAAATTTTTCTAGTTACCGGTTTTCTACTCTTTAGCAGGGTATCAACTACCGGAGTATAGAAGCCTTTGCTTAACCACTTGCTCCCCGTCCTCTAGCAGAAATACTGCTACAGGGCGGCAGGGCTGCAAAAAAAGATGTATATATACCTGATTTGCATTTCCAGGTAGGGGGCGCACGCCACCATTGGCTGCTACAGATGTCAATCACCAGGTAACGGCCGGAGATTCTCCGCCGGCACCCAACGATCCCCAAGTAACACTGACAGGGGAGAGACCTGTGTATAAACGCAGGTCTCTTTCCTGCCAGCAAGAACATGCTGCTGTGTATTTCTCTGCAGAGAAATACACGACAGCATGTTTCCCTAGTAAAATACACACAGAACATTATGTAAAAACACACACAGGACACAGTTAACCCTTTGACTGCCCCAGATGTTAACCCCTTCCTGCCCAATGTTATTAGCACAGTGTCCGTGTTTTTTATTAGCACTGATCACTGTATTAGTGTCCTTGGGATGTCAGTGGCAGTTAGTTCCCACCCAGTGTCAGAATGCCCGCCGCAGTCCCCCAGTCCCGCTATAAGTCACTGATAGCCACCATTACTAGTATAAAAAAAATAAAAATAAATACAAATTCCAGTATATATCTATATCTATCTACATACAACGCTTGCCAAACACTATAGGGGCATTTGCAAGCATTGGTAAAAAAGCCAAGTGTGAACGAGCCCTAACAGCAGGTAGTCATCACATCTCCATACCATAGATCATGTTCGGGGAATCAAAAAAGGAAATCATGGTGCAGTACGTTTAAAACCAAAATGTTTTATTAAAATGTCAGAAACGCACTCACAAACAGGGTGTCTAGCCGACACCAGCAATGACAGCCTCAACAAAACAGGGACAAGCCTCGCTCACCGCGATATCACAGCCAACAGTCTACGAGGAGCATCCAGACGTCACATCCAAAAGAAGCCCCGCTTCATGGCAGGCAAGGCTTAGTCCTCCACCATTCCCATGGCTTGGAGATAGGGGTAATGTCACCCTGCAAGCTGCCTGCCCCCCCCCCCCCCCCCCAATATGACTTCCGGTGCTGGACCTTGCCCTCTATAATGATAGCGGGCGCCCGGCACTCCCGGTGTCAGCGCAGTCTTTCCATCTTTGCCACGTCCTTTCCAGCAGCCCTTACCTTGCCAATTGCAAGATGGCCGCTGTACATTCCCCTCTTTCGGGTCTGATGCGATCTTGCCCGATATCCACTCTGCCCTTATCAGCCATCTTAGAACGATGACCACAGTAGAAGAAAGAAGAGGAAAAGTCTGCAACACAAGACAGACTCCAGAACCTCCAGGTTTGTCTGCGTGAGTCAGCGGAGGGGATGCGGTGGGACAGTATAGCAAGCTCAGGACCTCCTGGCCGGCAACCAGGTTAGTCCCCTCCACGCTTTGCAAAGCCTCCCGACCTGAGCTGCAGAAAACATTCATTCCCATTAAAGGGCATACAACCTGGAAACAGAAAAGAGCCCACAGAGGGAACCCTCCAGAAATTCCTTTATGTTCTCTCCACCCCGTGTCCCTGCAGCAGATCCCCTAGTCCCCCTTCCACAGCCAGGAGGTGGAAGGTATTCATACCCTAACAAAATAACGAACTGTAGCTGCTGTGCTTGCAACTGCAGGATGCAGAAACGCAAACATTTAGGGGGCAGCCTCTTGGGTGGCCTTTTAAACCTGTGCTTGTGTTTCCTGTAGGAGGTGGAGCCTATCTTTCATGTGACTGTCCTGGAGGATGACTTGGGAAATCCCCCTTGTCTGAGAGAAGCAATGACAGATCTTGCCAGTTCCATAAGGAATTTTGGTACACAAAGAAACTTGTTCAGAGATTTTTCAGCTCAATATGGGGTGTGTGGCCCCATTTGTTCTGGGGACTGTGAATAGGTCAAAAAAAAAAAAAAAAAAAAAAACTTGAAACCTTTCCATTGAAGGAACAGGTACAACCACTGCCTGTGACTGAAGTTGGTGTAAGGCATCAAGTAAACCTGCTTGTTTTTGAGCTGATACTAACAGTTAAGAGGGTAAAAGCACCATACACGGGCCGACTATCGGGCGGTAATGGCCAGTTCAACAGAAACTGGCCAACATTTGGCCTGTGTGTACGGCAGTCGATTGGACAGAGGCCGGACGTTCGTCCAGCTTGTCAAAGGGGCATGACCGAAAAAGTTCTGCCGATCTGCCTGTTCTAGTGGGGGGTAATCCCCGTCAGAACACAATAGCATAGCAGGGGAGATCGCTGTACTAACAATGTCTTAGTCAGTTTTTTTCGTTCAGCCCCCTAGGTTAAATGAAAAAAAAAAAAAAATTACAGTGTGTACGGGGTATAAGAAGCAAGGAGGGAGCAGAGATAAAATTTGATTTTGTTCCCCTTTGAATGAACCTCTGGCTCCAATGGCAGATTGGAGCCAGAGGTTCAAGATGTCTCCGATTCAGAATGCTGCAAAAGACAATAAACGTCCTCCCAGTCTTAGGAGTGGGGGGAGTCCCTTCAGTGTGACAAGGGATTCTGCTTAGGCTTGGTTGACTTAGGGGGTCCAATGTTTCCAAAGAAAGAAAGTACTGAGTCTAGGGTTTGTTGCTGAAGAGAGCGAAAAGACACCTTTTGCAGAGTAGAGGTGGTAGGTTGTACACTTAAGCGTTTTCTATTTTTGATGAATTTATTAAGGGATTCCCCAAATACTCATTCACCATCAAAGGGCATCTTTTACAAGTTGACTCAGCAGACCAAGTTTTGAGCACAAAATCCTACACATAGGCACACAGATCAGAGATATACTAGAGCCCTGGTGTCAAACACACGGCACATGAGCTATTGGACACCACTGACACCAATGTTGAGAGTTATTATTGCACTCACTGACAACAATGCTGGAGGTTATTATTGCACTCACAACAATACTGGGGGTTTCAGCAGTCACAATTACTTCAGTGTGCATTGCAATACACTGCGAAAAACACAGGACTAAAATTGTGGGCCTTGAGGTGCGTTACAGTCCATTAATTTTGAATGTCTACGTTAGTGTGGCTGTGTCTCTAAAGCAGAATGCAGTAGGAATTTCTGCATATGTGCTTTGTGCTATTTCAGTGGATATGGTGGGTGGAAGTGCGTCAACCAGCAGACGGGTGAAATTAAGTGGATATTGTTTATTGCACCAACAACATTGGAGACAATTACAACAGGGAGTAATGCAACAAAATTAATGCCTCCTCATTCCACTGCCTATTTCTCACTATAGCATGCCAAGCACTGTGGGTTGTTTATTAGGCCAAAAACTGGTAAACAATACAGGAAAACCCTATCTTGCCATGTCTAAATAGCTGGATCCATTCAGAGTCCAAGCTTTGCCCCTCACATTGGACATACCCCCCCGAAGGGTTTAGAGTCTGGGAACCATAGAGATGGAAACTGCTCAATAGCCCTGGGCAATAGGCATTCCAATCATGATTAAAAAAAACAAAAAAAAAACAAAACAACACACACACTTCTTCAAACAAGAAAAGGTCCATCACCCCCAAACTGGGGTATCACAGAGTGGGTGGGGTTATATAAGCATGCATCAGAGGCAGCCCTAGAAAGATTTTTGCCAGTGTCCAATCACCTGATCCTGCATATAACCCACGGTATACGAGTATAAACCCTGTGTCCTGTATGTTATGTTTAGTGACACTAAAGAACATCCCCATTCTCCTAAAATAGTCCATAATCATCTAACTACTTATAGTGATTCTAAAGGTTTACATTTTTTTGTACAAGAATAACAAATCTGTCTATACTTACCTGCTGTGTGCAGTGGTTTTGCACAGAGCAGCCCAGATCCTCCTATTCTCGGGTACCCCGCCGGCGCTCCTGGCCCATCCCTCCTGTCAGCCGACCCCACAGCAAGCTGCTTTCTATGGGGGCACCTGAGCATACACACTCCCCAGCCACTGATCTGTATGTCCATTCACACACGGAGCCGCGACTTGGCCCCGTCCCCTCTCTCTTCTCATTGGCTCACTGGTTGTGATTGACAGCAATGCCATACTGTAGATGGCAGAAATGCAGTGGAAAATGGAAACCCATGGGCACATCCTGAATAACTAAAAAATATTTCTACATATAAACCATGTGTAAATCAAAAGTAAAAATATGCTTAACCCATAAAGAGAACCTTACCCTATGTGTTAATAAGAAAAAGGTCAACCATGCTGAGGACCTTCCAAAATTTAGAAAAATAAATCAGACAAAAAAAAAAAAAAAAACCAGTACACAAAAAAAGTGTCAACACGTATAATAAACCAAATAATAGGGGATAATAGTAAATGCGTATTTTAGAAGCTTACCAAAATATATAGTCACATTTTTACACATCAGGCAAGATTGTCTTGATAGGTCAAGCATAGTTTTACTTTAGATTTACACATTACGTTTATATGTAGAAATATTTGTTTACTAGAATTCAGAATGAGCCCATAGGTTTCCCCTTTCCCCTGCACCTATACACAGTACAGCAAGTTGACCTCTTATTCT
This sequence comes from Staurois parvus, assembly GCF_062004578.1. Classification (NCBI taxonomy): domain Eukaryota; kingdom Metazoa; phylum Chordata; class Amphibia; order Anura; family Ranidae; genus Staurois; species Staurois parvus. The sequence goes on along the minus strand of NW_028317949.1, from coordinate 24,222,614 downwards.
TCAGTCCTGTGGAGTTTATATAGGCTCTAAAGATGGGGCTTTTGAAATTTTATAGGTATGTACAGTCAGGTCCATAAATATTGGGACATCGACAAAATTCTAACATTTGTGGCTCTATACACCACCACAATGGATTTGAAATGAAAAAAACAAGATGTGATTTAACTGCAGACTGTCAGCTTTAATCTGAGGGTATTTACATCCAAATCAGGTTACCGGTGTAGGAATTACAACAGTTTGCATATGTGCCTCCCACTTGTTAAGGGACCAAAAGTAATGGGACAGAATAATAATCATCAGACTTTCACTTTTTAATACTTAATACCTTTTTAACACTTTTTAATACCTCTCTATTGCTAGAGAGGTTTTTCTTTTTCTCTTGGGAGAGTGCATGTCATCAGTACAGGGCTCATCAGCACTGTCGAGACAGAGGTCAGGGACTTTGCATCCTCCTAGAGCAGAAAGAAAACTCCTCCTACAAGCTTTAACTAGTGCTCAGCTGAAGTCACAAGACTGCTATATACTGCTGATGAGAAAAGGTATTTAGCAGTTTATATTTACTAAAATAGTTGCACTTCCATGTTCTCTGTACTGTGGGAGACCAGATATAGTGAATGCAGGGTTTTGGGTTTAATAACACTTTAAACTCCTGGGATATTGATCTGGTCAGTTAAGTAGCAGAGGAGGTTGTTAATCAGTTTCAGCTGCTTTGGTGTTAATGAAATGAACAGGTGCACTAGATGGGCAACAACAAGACTACCCCCAAAACAGTTTTGCATTTGGCTAGCATCAGTGTCACTACTGGTAGCATGAGGCCATACCTGGACCCTACAGAGGTTCCTCGCCTGACCTAAATCCAAAGAACACCTCTGGGATATCATGTTTCGGTCCATCCGTTGCCGCCAGGTTGCACCTCAGACTGTCCATGAGCTCAGTGATGCCCTGGACCAGATCTGGGAGGAAATACCACAGGACACCATCTGACGTCTCATTAGAAGCATGCCCTGATGTTGTCAGGCATCCATACAAGCACGTGGGGGCCATACAAACTACGGTGTACCATTTTGAGTTGCTGCAATTAAATTTCAGCAAACCGGACTAGCCTGCTGCATAATCTTTTCAACTTTGATTTTTAGGGTGTCTTTGAATTCAGTCCTCCGTAGGTTGATTATTTCCATCTAACAATTGCTCTGTGCAAAGCCACTGCATACAGCGGGTAAGTATAAACATGTTTGTTATTTTGCAAAGAAATAAAAAATTAACCTTTAGAATCACTAAGAATGGTTTATGCCAACTTTTGAGTATACAGTTGTGGACAGTCACACTTTACCTATGTGGAATGCCCTTAATCATTTATTATAAAATAGGATTTTATGTAATTTTATTGTCTCTGTGTGGTGCAAATAGACTCCCATCTTTAATTACTCCAACCTGTTTGGGTGTCTGATGGGCTCTTTGTTTTGAGATATATTTTAGGGGAAGGTACCCACTGAGAATACTGGAAGTTTTGTATGGATCCAATTTTTCATCCTTTCAGGTAGACACACATGCAGAAACAATGACTACAATAAACAGCTACCTAAAGTGGTAATAAACCTAAAAACATAATATAATTATAACACAGCTTCTGAGATGTGGTGATTGTTTTTTTGTTTTTTTTTTAGGATTTTATTCTCTATTTTTCACCTGTTAATCCAGCCAGTAAATCTCATTTTTCAACTTCCTTTAACAGACCAAGCTGTCCACCAAAAGCGGAAATTAGAGGGTTGAGACAAATCATTTACCACTGACAGGGGTACTTACAACGATCAGTTTCTTCCCATTTGTGTAAAATTTATTCCAAAAGGGTAAAAAAAAAATCTGTTGTTGTAACTGCTTAATGAGTTAGCAGTGCATCTAACACTGCCCTCTCCACAAATCGACAATGCTGCTGTCCAAAGTTGTGTTTGTCACTCCTCCATCCAGAGACAGACGTACGTTACTGGTCAGATTATTAGGAACAGAACAAAAAAAAAAAAAAAAAAGCTAATGCAGCCACCAAATTTAAGGATTGTAAACTATTTAATCCCGCTTTAGGGCAGTTCCTCAAAATGCAAAGACCCACAAATTTGGACTCCACAAGGGACAAAAAAAGGGGTAGGTACACGGTGGGAAAATCCAGTGTCAATTGTTAGACAGGATCAGTTTGGGTTTTTTTGCAGGCCAGCTGATAAGTGTGCTGGTAAATTGTTTGGGATGACATGGGACAATCCCCATACACAGTCTTAGGCAAGAGGCAGAAGGTTAACAGTCTTAACCAGTAGTAGCAAGGAAGAATCCAAACTTAACAGCGTTGACAGAAAAGCCCTAGACCAACCTTTAAGCCAGACAGGGAGGATGCCCTAGGACGGACCCTTGCTGGAATAGGCTTCCTACACTACAACATATTAAGAAGCACAAAACTAAAGTGGTAGTAAACACCAGATTTTTGTTTTTACCTACAGGTAGTCCTATAATAAAGCTTACCTGTAGGTAAAATGAATCTCTCCTAAACGTGCACCATTCAGGAGATTTTCGCTCCTTTTGACAGCCAGCCATGGCACGGGACTCGAGGCTTGGTCAGTCAGATGGCTAGACCTCATAAACCCGGAAAGAAGACCGAGTGAAAATGAAAGCCTCTGGAGCGGTGACAGCGTGCCACTGGAAGGCTTTGTTTTAAGGCAAGTCCTCTATACTGTGCTAGTAGTAGCACATTATGACATTACCTTGCAGGGGAAATTTTTTTTTTTTTTTTTTTTTAGTGCAGTTTACTACTGCTTTAAGCTGGCCATATACCTCAGTAGAATTTAGTTTAAAAATTTCAATTTTTGTAATGTTCATGCAATTTTTCAATAGTTAGTGGTGTCAATATTACAAAAGTTTTTGACTGTATGAGAAAACCTGTAGGAGAAGGATGTTGACTTTCTTCCAAACAAATGAAATTCTAACAGTGTGATTTTTGTTCAGGAAAAATTGTGCATATTGTAATGAGACCCGTTTAATATGTCTGAAATTCCACTTAAATAGCAAGTCTGTGTGAAACTGTAAGGGCTTTCCAAATAAATTAGCTGACTTGATGGCAAGAATGAATGTTCTGACAAACAATTTCTCAGGATTTCTGTATGACCATTCAAATGAAAATCTATCTGCATAGCCCAGCTTTAGAGATGCTCCTGACTCATCAAGTCCACAGACCAACAGTCAGGAGCCTCACCAGGCTGGCAAAGTACATTCTTGTGGGTCAATCTGGGGCAAAAGAGAATGCTAAAAAATCCCTTGACCTTTTCTGTAAAGCAGATGAAGAAGTGTTAGTGAGGAAAGGCCTAGATCTGGACAGATAGATCCTATCGAGTTGCCAGAGCATCCACTGAGAAAGCATGTCCACAAAAATGTAAACCCGAGTTGAATATAGTGAATATAACTAGAACGTTCAGTTTGTCCACTGCTCCTATTGCTTCAAGATCTCCTGTTCCTCGTTGAGGCAAGCTTAAAGCGGAGTTCCACTCATCCTGTCAAAAAAAAAAAGTCAGCATCTACAAAATCTGTAGCTGCCGACTTTTAAAAAACAGCCACTTACCTGTCCCTCCGTCCCATGGTGTGTCCCCCGCAGACCGTTTCACCTGCCGTCCTGGATTCCTGGAGGCCGGCATCTTGAGTGTGGGCACCTGGCTGTGACTGCTTGCGGCTTCATAGCTGGGTACCCACTGCGCATGCGCGAGTAGCGCTGCGCTTCATGAATGGTCCTGTAGTCTTCTGGGACCTGTCACGTGTCCCTGAAGACTACAGGGAGGGAAGGAGGGAGGACACCTTCCGTTTCCAATCGCCTAGGCGGTCCAACCGCAATTGGGAGCCGGTACCTGTCAAATTCGGGTACCCCCCCCGCCCCCAAAAAGGTGCCAATCCTTAATGGGCAGCGGGGGAGCAGTCCTTAAAGCGGAACTTCCCCTTTTGGGTGGAGCTCCCCTTTAAGAAGTGGCATGGTCCAATTGTATCCAAACCAGGTGACCTGACAATAGGATGATTCAGAGATGTAAAAACAACTACATCTCCTGAAAATACTGGATCCAGAAAGGAAGACTAGAATTCTTTGACCATTAAGTGCCCTGTACCAACAGGGAGCCCATGCCTCCTCTCCAGCTCCAAAGGCTGGCATTCCATGATCGGTTTTTCCAGAAGGTGAAGAAAGAACTTCCAACTCCAGAGGTTGAAGGAGCCTCAGGAGCAGACAAAAATCGGTCAGCTTCGAAACTCAACTTGTCCCATAACAACACAGTGCAGTGCTGAGACAGTCTGGGATGGTATTATACAAAAGAGGTTGCCTCAAAGAGGGTTACCCACTGGCCCATGACTGCAACTTAGAGGAGGGAAATTCCTGGACTGAAGGGCAAGAATAAGTCTGGATGGACAGAAGATTTTCCTGTAGAATATCTTCTGGCCTATGCAGTCTATGAGATGATTTCAGTGCCAATCTCTGAAGATTAAGGACACAACTGAACAGCTACGACATTTGGGCAGTGAGACATTGTGCAACCGCCAACGCCGACTGTTTTCTCAACAGTAGGTCTCCCAAATATCCCGCAATGGGGATAGTCTGGGAGGGCAATAGGGCCAACACTGGAGCCAACACCCTGGGGAACACTCAGGGTACAAGAGTACTGGAAATATGGAGGCCTGTAGGTACACAATCTAACTGATCACAAAAAAACAGAAAGTCCCCTGGAGGATTGGAGCAATGGCAGATCTCATGGAGACCACCATGCAAAATCTTTTAAACTTACAAGCCCGAAATGAGACATACATGGGAAAGATCCTGCCAGAGGAACGTTTTGCCATAGGAACTGGTGAGAAGCCAAAGAGGGATCAAAAAATGAGGGTTCAGTTTGAATTGCGGAGATATCTCATTCACTCTACCCCAAGGGCAAACTATCCAGGTATCCACAAAGAGTAACAAATGCCCCTAAATTTGGAAAGTGGGTGCACCTTCATGCTGATATTTTTCTTTTGAGTGTTTAGCAAGCTTTTTACCCAGACTTTGCAGGTGGCCAGAGAACCAAGCTTGGGAGACCTGGTATCTTATTGAGACCTGTATATTCCAAGGGTAAGGAAACAAAAAGGAAGGATAATTTACAGACCTTTTCCCAAGCTTCTTGCACTGAGGCATGGGAGTGCTCTTGTCTACAGTGACAGTCGTGAAAATATTAAGTGCTGGTCCAAAGTGATATTGTTCCTTGAAGACCATACAAATCATTGGTCCTTGGAAGCAGAATTTGTAGATCAGTACTTTAACCACAGTACTCTATATATGTATACACATTAACACCAACACAGGTAACAAGCCAAGATGTTTCCAGCAGGCCATCACAGCCAAAGTGTAAAGCTTCAGCTCACTGCTCCCACATGCTCTATCATTAAAAAAATCAACTGCCACAGTGGAAGGGTCTCTTTAGGGATTTTGACAATTTTGCCGTGGTTTTGACGAATTAAATCACAACCAAAACAGGGCGAACAGAAAGGTCCAGCAGTTAGAACTAAGTTCTAAACAAGGTTTCCAACCATTCATCAGGGGGTTCCTTAAATGCAGAACATTCTCTAAAACCAAAATGACTTCCTTGCTAAGGTGTTCCACTGATGTATCCACAGTAGGGGTAGACCATTGTTCACAGAGGAAAGGTTACAGAGCATGAGCATGTAGACAGTTCACCCAGTTCATGGTGTCAATGCCAAGTCCCAGAATGCTTGAACGTCACTTTCAGCCTATCCTCACATCCATTTCAGTGGGGTCTGGATACAGAACTCCCAAATCCAAGCTGAGGGCGGCAGCACCAGATAACTTGCAGAGACCAGCTCTAGCATTAACATAGGTAAGGATCTAGAATGAAGGAAAACATGTTGAATAAAAAAAAATGATTCTAGCAAGGTTAAGTTAGACTTCTCAGCAGAGCTCAAGAAAGGACATTCCTTATATAGGACACAATGAAAAACTGAGGCATGCTAGTAGGAAAAATGGCCTACAGTTCTTTTGTTTTTCAGCCTCCAATCTCTGTTGTAAGCAGCAGTATAGGCTGAATGTGTTTTCCTCAATGGGCAAGAAAGAAATTCATTTTGAGAGAAGTAGATTTTAACCAGATGTTCAGTGTATTTAAAAATATTTAGCCAGATGCCAACCGATATGAAATGCATTGTATGCTTTTAAACCTAAAATATATTTAAAATACTAAAATACGTTCAGAAGCAAAAACTTACTGTACTATAGGCTCCAAGTCTGAACACTGATGATCCTCTCTCCTTTTTCCTAGGTGTAAGGCATCTATTATAGTATTATCAAAATGTTCATTGGACAACTCCTTTGGAAGCTGGTGGGAAAGTTGCAACAAATTACTGAGGTTACCATAATACCTAAAGAAGATCAATCATATAATATGACAGTGACCCAAAGCAAAGGCAAGAATCTGGAATTAAGAGAGCGAACAAATACAACAATTAAAAACACTTTTTATGCAAGACTTTAGAAATGTGCATTACCTAAAACAAAACCGCATAAACAAATGGGTCAAACTATCTCTGAACTGCTACTCAAGCCTGATCAGTATGGACATATTTTGTAGAGGGCACTTCCAGCAAAGCACATTTCATTAATTAATAAACCAAAGCCTAGGTTTGCACCTGTGTGTGCTTCTTTATGCTTTTTCTGGTGAATTTTGCAGCACGTTTTTGATGCAGCAACTATTACACATCTCTGATATGGGACGTTTAACTAGTCCCTGACCGTGCTATAGCCAAAAGACAGCTACAGCACGGTTGGCTAGTTTTGGAAGGGCGTCCATGGACATCCTCCCATAAACCACACCCCCGGGGTGCACACCGTACTTGAGCTGTGATCGCTGTGTCCAATTCACAGCTGATCACAGTGTAAATAGGAAATGCTGGTGGTCGGCAGCCTTCTCCTCACGCTGTCATTGCGTGAGAAGGAGAGCCGTAAAGCGGCATTTCTCAGAGTGGACATCTACACTGATCATCAGTTCCAGATATCAGTGCCCATCACTGCCACATATCGGTGTAGCCTCAGCAGTGCCTCCTCATCAGTGCCACCTATTAAAGCCCATCAGTGCCGTATAACGGTGCAGCCTGATCAGTGCAGACTATCAGTGCCCATCACTGCAGCCTCATCAGCGCCCATCAGTGAAGGTGAAAAATCACTTACTTTCTGTTACAAAGTTTTGTAAATAGGAAAAACTTCTTAAAACATTTTTGGTCTTTTTAGTTTATTTAGCAAAAAATAAAAACCACCAAAAGAAAGCTCTATTTATCTAAAAAAAAAAAAAATGCTAAAAATTTAGCTTGGGTACAGTGTTGCATGACCGCGCAATTGTCATTCAAAGTGCTGAAAGCTGAAAATTGGTGGTCTCGCAAACAGGTTAAGCAGTGACGAGAACCAAGGCCTTTTTGGCCAAAAGGGGGCAACCCCCCCTCTCTGATATATGCAAGCAAGTTAGTCACAAAGCAGTTTCAGAAGTATTAACTCCACAAAAATAAGGGTGGGTGCTATGTCCATCAATTAACTCAGAGAAGAGGATTTTAGGGTGAATAAAAACCCATTTTCTCTTACGTTCATTTATGGACACAGCTCTTCTGATTATTGACTAGGATGCCCCAAAGCAGTGTCTCAAGAAGGGGTGGGCAAACAAAAAAACAAGGGCTCCTAATCAGTGACCTGCAGAACCTTGAAGCAAAAATAACCATCCAAAGATGTAAATACATCAACAGACGACCGAGAGCCGGCTTGCAAATCTGAAAGGCTGCCAGGCCTTTTCCTGGACCAACCGCAAGCACCAAATGATAATCTGACCTCCAAAAGGAAGTCATAGCAGACTTCAAAAGAATCGCGTGGACCACATTCAAGGAGTGCAACGCAACCTCCTAAAGATGCAACCACTGTGGACAGAAGGCAGGCAGGACAATGCACTCATTCAGGTGAAAATCCAACACCACCTTTAGAGGAAAAAAAAGGGCATGAACGGCAAACCACCTTATCCTTGTGCAAGGGCAAAAAAAAGGGCAAGACCCACAGGAGAAGGCCACCAGTCTCGACACTCATCGTACAGAAGTGATGGTGACCAAGTAGGCAACCTTGGAAAAGGTAAGCAGGGGAATATTCAGAGTACTCCCAAAGGGAGACTTTCAGCGGACACAAAGTACCAAATTCAGGTAAACAAGAACAGACAGGAGGCACTACATGACAACCCTGGATGAAAGCGCAGATCAAGGAATGCATGGGGAAGAAGAAGAATTGCTTGCCTTTAACCACTTACCTAGTGAGCACTTTTACCCCCTCCTGCCCAGGCCAATTTTCACCTTTTTTTTAATTTTTATTTATTTCAGGTACTTATATAGCGCCGTCAATTTACGCAGCGCTTTACATACATATATTGTACATTCACATCAGTCCCTAACCCTCAAGGAGCGTACAATCTAACCTTTCAGTGCTGTCGTGCTTTGAATGACACCAAAGCGGTCATACAACACTGTACCCATATGAAATTTTATAATGTTTTCACACAAACAGAAATATCTTTTGGTGGTATTTAATTTTTTTTTTTTTGCGTTAGAACTGAAAAAAGACGCAAGCTATTGAGCAACTCCCTGTTGGAGAAAGGCTAAAACCCGAGCCACCAAGAAGGAACATGGGTGGACACTAGTGGTGCACCGAAATTAAAATTCTGGTGCCGAAATGGATACCGAAAATTCAGAATGCATGTGGCCAAAAACTGAAACCAAAATGTCTTCGAATGTGGGAGTGGGGAGGCTCAAATGCATTTATTTATTTAACTTTAATGTGTATTTTTATTTATTTTTTTAACTTATGATAGTTACAATAGTCCCCTATGTAATAGCACATGAGTGACAGATCCCCTTTGTAGGAGGGAGGGGGGGGGGCACGAGAGGAGCAGTGTATACACTCAGGCTTCCTCACTGGCTGCCCCTATGTCACTGCTGATTTTTAAATGTAATTACCGGCTTTTTTTTCCCTTTCACTATAGCTCCAAGAATGAACTGTCATTCTCCCCTCTGCTAAAGGAAACTAAGGGGCAGGATCACTGGGTAATGTCACTGTGTGACCCCGCACCTTAGTTTCTCTTAGCAGAGGGGAGAATGACAGCTCCTTCTCAAAGCTATAGTGAAGGGAAAAAAAAAAAAGCAGGCAATTGCATTTAAAAACAAATTAAATGAAGCAATGCAGCGCAGCAATATATAAATAAATATAATGGTGCTTACAATCTAATGTGCCTGTATAAATAGTGAGAAACACTGTAAAGTGAGTTTTTAACCCTGTAGTGTCCCAGGAGGACACAATTTATTGTGAGTTGAAGATATTTTGTTTTAATAAAGGCTGTTTTTAGTAGAAATACTACACTATATTGAGCATTTTTTGACATGGATATAGAACGATCTAGATCTGCTTAAAAGTGCTGGCAAACGGTGGTGAAGATCTGTGTACCATTATACCCTCCCATGTTAAAGGGAAAAAGAACAGTTTGAACTGTCATTACGGGTCAAACTTGGAGGTGAGCGCAATAGAGGGTTGAAGGTGAAAGAGCACTAAGGGGTGACACAGGAGCACCGTACAGGTTTATGCAGTAGTATGTTTACACTGGTCCACTTGAAGTACAGCAGATTTAACCACCTGCCCTCTAGAGGATTTACCCCCCTTAATGACCAGGCCTCTTTTTGCTACTCGGCGCTGCACAAATTCAACTGATAATTTCGTGGTCATGCAATGCTGTACCAAAATTAAATTTACATCCTTCTTTTCACAAAAATAGAGCTTTCTTTTGGTGGTATTTGATCACCTGTGCGCTTTTTATTTTTCGTGCTATAAACAAAAAAGTACTGAAAATTTTGAAGAAAAACTATATTTTTTCATTTTGGCTATAAAAAATATATAGCAAACTCAAAGTTAGTTATAAATTTAGGCCAAAATGTATTCCGCTATGTTTTTGGTAAAAAAAATCCCAATAAGTGTATATTGATTGCTTTGTGTGAACGTTGTAGCGTCTACAAACTATGGTATAGATACTGTAATTTATGCCTTTTTTTGATATACAGCGCTGCGCTAGTTTAACTGACAATTGCGTGGTCATGCAATATGGTACATAAATGAAATTTATGTTCTTTTTTTCACAAAAAGAGACCTTTCTTTTGGTGGTATTTGATCACCTGTGCACATTTATTTTTGGCGCTATAAACAAAAAAATTTTGAGAAAAAAAAAATATATATATATATTCTCTCTTTTCTGTGATAAAAAATATCCAAAAAACTAAAATTTCGTCATAAATTTAGGCCAAAATGTATTCTACTCCATGTTTTTGGTTAAAAAAATCCCAATTGCTTGATTGCTTTGTGTTAAAGTTATAGCGTCTACAAACTATGGTATAGATAATGGAATTTACACAGCTTTTACTTTCTGACTGCCCATCTCATTTCTTGAGGTGCTAAAATACCAGGATAGTACAAACACCCCCAAATGACCCGTTTTCGGAAAGTAGACACCCTAAGCTATCTGCTGAGAGGCATATTGAGTCCATGGAAGATTTATTTTTTTTCCACATGTTTCTGGAATATGACAAAAACTTTTTTTTTTTTTTTTACACAAAGTTGTCATTTAAATATTTCTGATATATTTCTCGCACAAGCCATGGGTATATGTGGAATTACACCCCAAAATACATTCTGCTACTTCTACTGAGCCTGAAATCCAATGACCACTTTGAAAGCCTGATGGTGCGCAACTTCCTCATTTCACTTCCTCCCTACCTATCACAGTTTCAAAGGCCCTGAAATGCACAGGATAGCACCAAACCCCCCCCCAAATGACCCCTTTTTGGAAAGTTTACAAATGGCGCTGTTTATATCCTGTGAAACTGAAGTCATGAAATGCTCGTAGCTTCCGAATTCTTAGACTATAGAGATGATTGGCACCACTCTGGTCTCCAATCAGATCTATGATCAGCTGGCAGAAACACCGGCTGCATTCTCAGGTTGCCCCGATGGCACAGGACTGCCCGAGAAGGCCGTGGAAGGCAGTGGGGCATCGTCTCCCGCTACTTGTTAAAGCAATCCTGCAGCAAATTAGCCACTAGGATTGCTTTTACATGAAAGCAGATCGCCAGCTGAAAAAAATGATACCAGGATGATGCCTGCAGGTATCATCCTGGTATAACCATTCAAAGTCCAGTGATGTACCAGTACGTCGTTGGTCCTTGTTGGGTATACTGTATATGCTATGTTCTTTTTATTTTTTTGTATGCAGCCTGTGGACTGAATGCAAAAAAAAGAGAAGAAATATCTGCCAGAAAAAGTATGTGGTATGCCCACCATTAGAATATACCGCCTTGCACCCACCCATTTCTAATGGTGGGCACACATTAGGTCACACTTTGCCACAAGCGCCAGTTCCAAGATTGTACAAATGTCTAAATAGTGGCACGCTTGAATAAAAATTGTCCACGTATAAGTGGTACCCCATATGGAAAAAGGATGACACCAAGTCCCAAACTATCTTGCCACTACTCCCCATGTAGTCTTGGCATCTGGGGGGCTCCACATGACTATCTTTTCCCTCGTAAATCCGAAACTTATAAGCATAGCCTGTTGCCCTCTCACAGGTCTTCTACATCTTGACCCCATATCTGGCACGCTTGCTGGGGAGAAATTGTTTGAATGCAAGGCGGCCAGAAAAATTAATGAGGGACTCATTAACGCAGATGTTTTGCTGGGGAGTATAGACATCTGCAAATTTTTGATTAAGGTGATTTGCGAGGAGCTGAATTTTGTGGAGCCGGTCAAATTCAGGGTCACCCCGAGGACGACAGAGTGTATTGTCATTGAAATGCATAAAACACATTATACTCTCATATCTATGCCTGGCTATGGCAGCAGAGAACACGGGCATCTGGTGAATCGGGTCTGTGGACCAATACAACTGGAATTCATATTTTTTAGTAATGCCCATGTTGAGGGTTAGGTCCAAAAAAATTTAAATTCCGAAACCGTAATGGGTTTCCATGTGAATGGTCTGGCAAGGTTAGAATTTAGGTTGGCGGTGATAAACTGTTGTGCATATAAATTGCTTTGATCCACAATCAATGCATACAGATCTTCTGTGAAAAACAGCTCCAAAAAATCAAGGCGAGTAGTTAAATTTGCTGCAGAATTTGTGGGCTGCCAATCGGGATTTGCAAGCACATCTGGATACTAGGGGATCTATGGGCCTGTGTGCGAATTCTTGGTGGTTGCGGGACAATACTTGTGCTCGCCAATGCACCAGCTTGTACTGCACTTATGGGACTCGCCACGTTGCCAAGTGATACTGCAGTGCTGGTATTATTATTATTATACAGGATTTATATAGCGCCACCAGTTTCCTCAGCGCTTTACAATATGACGGGAGACAATACAGCAACAATGCAGTTCAATACAAGAGGGTAAGGAGGGCCTGCTCCTTGGAGCTTACAATCTAAGAGGTACAGTTGCAAGAAAAAGTATGTGAACCCCTTGGGATTACGTGGAGTTTTGCATGAATTGGGCATAAAATGTGCTCTGAACGTCATCTAAGTCACAACAATAGAAGAACACAGTCTGCTGAACATAATACTACACAAACATTAGATGTTGCCATGGTTTAATTGCACATAACATGTAAACATTCACAGTGCAGGGAGGAAAAAGTATGTGAAGCCCTAGCTGAAAGACTTCTCCCAGAGCTAATTGGAGCCAGGAGTGAGCCAACCTTGACTCCAATCAGTGGGATGATATTGGATGTGTTGCTGACAGCTGTCCTGCCCTTAAAAAACACACACCTGTTTTGGGTTTACTGGTTTCAAGAAGCACTGTCTGATGTGAACCATGCCTCACAGAAAAGAGCTCTCAGAAGACCTACGATCAAGAATTGTTGACTTGCATGAAGCTGGAAAGGGTTACAAAAGTTTCTCCAAAAGCCTTGATGTTCATGTGTCCACGGTAAGACAGACTGTCTACAAATGGAGAAAGTTTAGCACTGTTGCTACTCTCCCTAGGCGTGGTCGTCCTGTAAAAATGACTGCAAGAGCACAGCGCAGAATGCTGCATGAGGTAAAGAAGAATCCCAGAGTGTCAGCTAAAGACCTACAGAAATCTCTGGCACATGCTAACATTTTTGTTGACACATCTACAATAAGGAAAACATTAAACAAGAATGGAGTACATGGGAGGACACCACGGAGGAAGCCATTGCTGTCCAAAAAGAATATTGCAGCACGTTTGAAGTTTGCAAAAGAGCACCTGGATGTTCCACAGCACTACTGGCAAAATATACTGTGGGCAGATGAAACCAAGATTGAGTTGTTTGGGAAGAACACACAACACTATGTGTGGAGAAAAAAAGGCACAGCACACCAACATCAAAACTTCATCCCCACTGTGAAACATGGCGGAGGGAGCATCATGGTTTGGGGCTGCTTTGCTGCCTCAATGCCTGGACAGATTGTTGTCATTGATGGGAAAATGAATTCCAGAGTTTATCAAGGCATTTTGCAGGAAAACGTACGACCATCTGTCCTCCAACTGAAGCTCCGCAGAGGATGGTGATGCAACAGGACAATGACCCAAAGCATACAAGTCATTCAACAAAACAATGGCTGCAACAGCACAGAATACGCCTTCTGGAGTGGCCTAGTCAGAGTCCTGACCTCAACACAATTGAAATGCTGTGGCATGACCTTAAGAGAGCGATTCACACCAGACATCCCAAGAATACTGCTACACTGAAACAGTTTTGTGAAGAGGAGTGGTCCAAAATGACTCCAGATCGTTGTGCAGGTCTGATCTGCAACTACAGGAAACGTTTGGTTGAGGTTATTGCTGCCAAAGGAGGGTCAACCAGTTATTAAGTCCAAAGGTTCACATACTTTTTCCTCCCTGCACTGTGAATGTTTACATATTATGTGCAATTAAACCATGGCAACATCTAATGTGTGTGTAGTATTATGTTCAGCAGACTGTGTTCTTCTATTGTTGTGACTTAGATGACGTTCAGAGCACATTTTATGCCCAATTCATGCAAAACTCCACGTAATCCCAAGGGGTTCACATACTTTTTCTTGCAACTGTATGTGAAAGACCAGGAAGTACTAGGCCACTAGTACTCGACAGTTCACCAAAATGTAGCGCGACACTAGTACTGGCACTCTGCTGCGTATGAGAGTCATCAAAATTTACCGGCAAGTGCTAACAGAGATCAGGCCTGATTCTGCGAACACTGCGGTTTTTTGTGCAATGTATCAAGTGACAGTGACCTACTGACACTGCATTTGCTGGGGGAGAAGCTGGGGGTAAGCGTAGGGGTTAAAACGCAGGGGCTGGCAGGTGCCGGGGCTGATCCCGCTAACGTTTTTTGGGACACTATACTAATGTGAACGCTGGTATAGTGCTGATCTGATCAAACATATTGATCCGTTCTGACACTATACTAGCAATGGAGGTTTATTGTGTATGAGCGTCTTCCTGGCAATCAAGGGGTTAAATGTGATGACTGGTGTACTGACAGGCAATCTGACACTATCTGGGAGGGGTGTGAAAACCACGGGAGCGCGAATCATGTATGTATGTATGTGTGTGTATATATATATATATATATATATATATATGATTTTACACACTTGTGCCGCCCTGTAGCAGTATTTCTGCTATAGGGTGGTCAGGAAGCAGTTACACAAGCAGTTTGTGTTATGGCGCTGCGTCACTGACAATTGCGCGGTCATGCAACGCTACACAAAAATGAAATTTAAATCCTTTTCTCCCTATGAATTGGGCTCTCTTTCAGTGGTATTTGATTGCCTGTGCGGTTTTTATTTTTTGCACTATAAAAAAAAAAACCCGACAATTTTGAGAAAAAAAACTAAATTTTGGACTTTTTGCTATAAAATATGTCCAGTAAAAAAAATTTAAAAATCAAATTTAGTCATAAATTTATGCCAAAATGTATTCTGCGACATGTCTTTGCTAAAAAAAAAATCCCAATACATGTAAATTAATTGATTTACGTGAAAGTTATAGCATTTACAAATGGCACTATAGATACTGGATTTTTTTATATTAATAATAGCGGCGATCAGTGACTTATGGCGGCAATCAGTGACTTATGGCGGGACTGCGGTGGACATTCTGAGACTGGGGGGAACTGACTTGGGCTCACCGACATCCCCAGTGACACCAATACAGTGATCAGTGCAAAAAACACTGACACTGTAATAATGGCACTGGGGAGGAAGGGGTTAACATTTTTAGGCAATCAAAGTGTTAACTGTGTGAGGGGAGTGTTTTACTAGTGGGCGGGGGGGGGTGTTCTTCACTGTTGCATGCTGTCCCAGAAAGCTAATCTCTGCTCTCAGACAGTGTGCTGGGAACTGACAGGGAGCAGAGCTGCAGTGAAAACAATGCAGCTGTGCTCTGTGTCACTGTTTGCCTGCAATCGCCGGGACCCGACAGTAATCACCGGCCGGGACCCGGTGATTGACACCTGCGATCGGTGCCGCGGGCAGGGCGGGCGCGCGCCCCCTACCATGTAAACAAGGATCACATTTATATACGTGATCCTGCCTACAGGGGCCGCTTTGCCGCAGTATATCTACTGTGGGAGGTCCCCTAGTGGTTAAAGAGACGGTCCACCACTTTTTGTTGGTGTATTTGGATCACGATACACAGGAAGTGTACCACACCGATCCACATGATGGCATTTAGGATTTAAAGTTTTTATTTTTGTATGCACTATATTTATAGTACTGGTTATATGCAGTTTCTCTGGGTGTTTATATGTATGCATTGGAAGACATCTTGAATAGCATATACTGATCTTCACGAGCACAGCAATTTGTTTTCACTATTTATACACACACACACATACACATTAGATTGTAAGCACCATTATATTTATTTATATATTGTTGAGCTGCATTTCTTCATTTCCTTTACTTAGTTACATGTGGGAACACATTATATGCTAGCTGCACAATTTTTTTTAGGAGGTTTCATTGCGCTGAAGGATTTCTAAACACATTTGCATATAAAAAAAAACAGTGCCAGTTTTTAAATGGAATTACTGACTTTTTATTCTTTCACTATATATCCAAGAGAGAGCAGTCATTCTCCCCACTGCCAAGGGAAACTATGGGGCGGGGTAACCTAATGACATTACCCAGTGACTCTGCCCCTTAGTTTCTTTTAGTGGAAGAGAGAATGACAGCTCATTCTTGGAGCTATAGTGCAGGGGGGAAAAAAGGCGGTAATTACATTTAAAAACCAGCAGTGACATTTAGCGTTATCTCACTATTTACACTGCTCTTCTCCTGCCATTCTCTCAGCTTCGATGATCGACATAGGCCACTACGGTGACATTGTCCACTTGGCACCTGACCTGGAACCCCAGAGATCCATGCAGTGCTCCAGATACAGACTGATCACTCACAGTTCAAGGTCAATGATGGTTGGCCGAGCCTCCTCCAGAGTCCAGTGATCTAGTGCTGATCTTGAATCCAGGATACTTCCCCAGCCAGACGTGGCTACCATACATTGAGGGAGGAGAGAAGGACTTCCCGGCTTATAGGGAAGGAGACCGGAGCCACAAGCGGAGGGAGGCCCTCATCCACAAGCCCAGATGAATCTGGTCAGCCAGGTAAGCAGAAGACTAGTCCAAAGGCAACAGGTTTTCCCTCTGTGGACCGCCTTGAAGGTATACACCATAAGACCCAGAGCCTGCAAGCAAGACTGCAAGGAGGACTGTCCATGGGACAAGACTAGGTGAACCACAGTCCAAAGCTCATCAGCCAGGAAAAATACTGTGGCATGCTTCAAGCTGAGGCTTGGGACCAGACACTTCAGCCTTTGGGTCGGCGTCAGGACCCCTCCGAAGACTTTCAGGGAGCACATCGTAATTTCCATGTTGTCCGTCAGTGCAGCCTGGGAGTCTCCCACAGGAACAGGTCGTTCAGATAACCCATCACCGCAATCCCCAATTGTCTACGCAAAACCAGTACTGGCTTCAACACCTTGGCGAAAACAAGCCAACCTGAAAGGGAGTACCACAAAACGATAATTTATGACCCTCACAGCAAAATGAAGCAACTGCTGATGTCCCTCATAGGTGGGAATGTGCAGGCATGCAATCTTGATGTTTATGGACACCAGAAAATCCCTCTGATGAAGAGAAAGCACCTCCGAACAGATGTATTACATCTTGAACTTCTGCACCAGAATAAAGCAGTGCCAGGTCATAGAGGTCCAAAAAGGGGCAAACATTTGTTGGAGCCGTAAAAAGCTTGCAGCAAAAAAAAACCCTGGATCCTTTCAAGCTCGGGCACAGGGACTATCGCTCCCTGGAGCAGCAGATCCTGCACACCCCTGTACTGGCCCCGAAGCAGCGAAGATGACTTCTCATCCTGGAAACAGGTGGGGGCAAACATTTAGACGGAGGGCTTGTCTGCAGCCTTGGTGGACTTGTGCAACCAGCAGCTCTGCGTACCACCAACAGGAACCTGGAAGCGCTTGGGGCCCTTGTCAAAAGAGCCAGGAGAACAGAAAAGCCTCTAGAGGGCAGGAAGAAAGGTTCTGAATCTCAGAGGCAGTTTAGTTCCCTTGCAGGCCTGTAGGAAGAAGGTACTCTTGCCTCCCGAGAGACTCTTATTGATTTCATCCAAGCTAGCACCGAAGAGAGTTTCTCCCAGGAATGGCATATCCGTCAACACGTTTGTAGAAGCTTGGACAGCACCCACAGAAGCATCACTGCCAAGACAGAAATGTTGTAAGAAGTGGAGCAGCATCCAAGGATGGCTCACAAAGGTACTTTGGGCCTGGACCAAGTGATCCGCTAATAAGCATGCAGAAAAGACTACAATTTAGTCCAGGAGGGGGGATGAGACCCCACAGGGCCAACCAACTGGCCTAAAGGGGAGGAGAGGAACCCTACAGGGCTGACCACCCCAGGGAGTGTCCGCGACCCGCACCGCACCCGGGAAGGGAGGGGGGAGACATCTACTTACCGATCCATGGAGTTTGCGGGTAATAGTCCCCAGACAGACCCTTATCTCCATCGAAGTGGGGGGCTGTCAGCCAGGGTAGCACTGTGACATGGACTGTAGACTCCCGGTCATATGTGCCCACGCAAGACGTTTAACTCGCTTGCAGCCCCGGTCCAGGATGGGGCTTGTCGAGGCCAACCAGTGTGGAAGCTAAAAGGTCTCTGTGCTCTTAGGCCAGACTGGGGTAATCACTGAATCTAGATTATTCAGCTCATCACTCAAGTCTGGCTGTTGAAGAAAGGTCCCCACAGGAATAAAATCCCAAGAAAAAAAAAAGCCTATGGAACCTCAGCTCCCAGCAGGGAACTATGTCCTTATTCCTAAAACACTAGGCAGAAATAACTGGCTTGCCTATAGCATAGAGGGTGTTCATACCAGCTAGGACTTTTTATAGGTGATGCTGTGTTCTTTTTCTGCCTCCTGTCCTACTCCATGCACTGCACTACATGCTACTGTGACCACAAAGGACCCAGTGCCCAAAGTAAACATTACAGGCCAGCCTTACACAGTGGTGTCCGGTTACAGTTCCCAAGGTACAAACAGAGTATAACCAATCAGGAAAGTTGCTAAACAGCCCAGGGAAGTTAAGCACTTATGTCTTAAAAGAAGTTTCAGAAAAAAAAAGTTTCAGAGAAAAACCTCTCCAGTAGTGAAAAGGTCAAATCACCCAAAGACACTAGCAAAACAAATGAGTCTCATGGAGTGGGTGAGGTTATATGGTGTGCTCTGGGGGGCCTCTAGCAAGTTTTTGCTATTGTCCAATCACCTGACAGTAGCTCCATATAGCCAATGGTTGAAGAATACAAGTTTAGTGTCCTGTCTAATTAAAGCTGACCTTCGCCCAAACTGTGAAGCTGTCTTCCCTTGCCTTCTCCTCCCTCCTTATTGGACTTTTTTTTTAGCACTTTATTTGTGCTGTAAAGCAGTACTTCCATTGTTGCCTAGGCAAGACTTTGTCACCACTCCCAGTGAGTGAGCAGATGTGTCGTAGATCCCTATGGATCCTTGCAGTACATCTGGGCATGTCCTGGAGTACTCTGCATCTGCGCACTTGCTGGTTTTGCCACACAAAAGATCTCTAATAGGGAAGCAGGAAACCTCCCATATTTTTGCACATGCAAGGAATTTAAATCTGCACACTAAAGATCCACTTTAACACAGTTACATTTTACAGGATACTCTGGGCAACACCACTACATTCAGTCATAACACTCAACACTTCTACCCCAACAGGATAAACCCTTAAATCATTCTAAAATACTTGTAGCATTGAGTCCTTGGCTTCAAAACTGAATTGTTTAACTACAACCAAGCAATTCGTTTTATGGGGAGGTCAGCAGTGGCAGCTTGAGCATTTATTTCCCTAAATTATTGGCCAGATCACCAAGTGTTCATAATTTTTGCTTTGTGAATGCATAAAGTTAATTATTTTCACAATATCAGAAACAGGCAATACCATTAACAGGAATTCCGCCAACTCCCGATATGACTTTGTTACTGAAGTTTTGGAGTTATCGGACCAGGTCACCTAAAATAAAATGAAAACAGATATGCTTAATCAACTCAGTAACTCAATTCTTAAGCCATGTCCGTTCTACATCTTATAACTTTTGTCATCTAATCTAACATACTATAAACATTTTTATTGAGGACAAAAATGAGACTGTTGCCAAAAAGCAGCTTTGCTGCTTATCAATCTATTCCCAAAGCAATCATGCAGATACATGTAGTGCCATGAATTTAACTTGCAAGGCTCTGCTGGTGACAATTATCCCAAAGACTTAAGTTCAAGACTGGTTAACCACCTACTGTTGATTCTATTATAGAAAGAAAGACAGTCTCCCTTTATATTTAACCTAGGCTCATTCCTTCAGGCACTGCCTGAGCAACAGCTAGTGTTCCTAGTGCCAGGTCCCCCAGTGACTTGGAGTTCTCTACACTAGGAGTGCCCCAATTCTTCCTAGTGTCCCTGACTTCAGGAGAGGATTCTAAGTAACCCCCCAGTGCTTCCTTTCTTCCCTGACTTTCCAAGACTCCTAGTGTCCTACTTTCGTGACTACCACTCTGACCTGTTCACATTACCACTTCACCTCCTGATGCACCCAACCACGTGTCAAATGCCTGGTAGGTGGTTGCAGCATATTTCAATGTGGAACACCCACTGAGTTAAAAAAAAAAACAAATATATATATATATATATATATATATATAGTTTGGTCTAAACAAAACATTTTAATATCTTTGAAAGCTTAACCCCTTTGCGCCGGTGCCTCCCGGCCCTTTAAGAGTTTCAGAAGGGGGGTGGGGTTTTAGGGTCATGTGACTGCTGTGATGGCGGTCACATGATCGGAAAAGGTTCCGATCACAAGGGGAGATTAGGACCTTTCCATGAGTCACGGACATATGTGCTGGGAGCGTGCAGGGCATGCACTCTCACCACATACGTATTTTCAAATGGTAAGCAAATATGCGGCCACACGGCGTCAAGGCCCAGACGCCGAGCGGCTGCATATTTGCGTGCACTCAGCGTCTAGGGGTTAAGAACAAGGAAAATACATGTAAATCACCATGTGTAAACCATACACCCACCTCAAAAGTATATTCTGAGTGTTTTTCAGCTCTCCTCCGCTGCACATATTTAAAACTGATGTTCTTGATGTGTACTGCTATAGACAAAAAAAAAAAAAATTGTAAGACATTGAGTGCATTCTACAAACCCCAGAGGTTTTTTTTTTCATGTTTCAGTGATGTAGTGGTTTTCAATGTTCTAGCTTTTATATTTTGCACTTTAATTTGGTAACAGATTTGGATATGGCCTTAACAGCCTCAGAACTGCTTTTTATATCTTTTATAGCCTTCAAGCAATATATCAGGCTCATGTTTTGGGGATATCATTCTTCCCATTACCATTAGATGTACCACACAAACTAGTTGAGCCCAGCTTACCCATATTTGTGCATTGCAGTCACATGCCAGGCTTCCTCATGAACGATCAACGCTGCTGCATATAATAAAAAACTGGATTTTCTTACTCGCCAGAAAATCCCTTTCTTGGACCTGTGAGACATTCATTGACAAACTGGGTTATGCTGCCTGCCACCTACAGGAGGATTTAGAAACTGACAAAAAAAAAAAGTGACTAACGTGGTAAAATCCTAAAATCCTGCACACTCACAGCAGGCCTGTTTTTTTTTTTTTTTTATTTATTTTAAAGAAAGAACAAAGCAGTACTGGGAACAAAGATCATAAACACAGAAGGGTTTAGGTTTCCTGGAGTTCAGATTTAATCAAGGAATGGAAAGGGAGGATAGCAGTATTTGAAATAAGATCTCAAGTGCCAAGATTAGCCCCTGGGTCGCACTCAGGGCTAAATGATGACCCAGGACTGACTGTAAAACAGTTAGGATTTGTCCCACTGAATATTTTTTGGATGGAAATCTTTTTCCTTGCACCAAGCACAGTGTGTCTTCCATGTGGAATGGCAGACTTCCAGGAAGCAGACTTCCTCGTTTTTTTACAATGGTGAGAATCTCAGATTTGGAATTACCCCTTTCCCTCAAAACCATGGACTTCAGCCATGTCATAAAAGCAAGCAAAAGGAAAAAAAAAAGCAGGGTGATAAACCAGTCCTTGGGACAGAAGATTCAAATTATCTGAAAGAGTCAACAGATGTCTGTCAGGAGTCTGATCAGGTATGAGTACCACATCCAACAGCCCCAATTCAGAGCTATGAGGATCACCAAATTGCCCTTCCTTTTGGTCCTGTTTTGCCAACAAGAAAGGGGTTTCAGTAGAGGAAAGGAGTATATCTGGTTCTACTGAACAAAGCATCCATTACTTCTACCAGAGGGTTTCTTCACCTGAAGACAAACCATTCCAGTGTGTGGTTGAAACTGGAGATCAGGAGGTAAACATCCAGCATTCCCCACCTTTGACACAGGTTCTGGAACACTTCTGGGTGTAGAGCCCATTCCCCTGGATCCAAGCGCAGCCAACTGAGAGCCAGGCTGTCAATTGTCTATGCCTGAAATGTAGACAAACTAGGCAGGAAACCAAGGTTCCAGGAGAGAATCTTTTCTACTTCTCTTGCCATAGCAAGACTTCTGAATCCTCCCTGATTGATGTACATCACTGTCATGGCTTTGTTCAGCTGGATCCCGAACTGATGACCCTTCAATCAAAATTTCAAGCAATGTAGGAACAACCAAATCGCTCAACACTCCAGAACGATGACTGGGAGATGAGATTCCTCCAGCATCTAGTCCTCTGCACCAACAAGGTGTTTATGACTCCCACCCAGCCTGTCAGGTTGGCGACCTTTGTAACAATCTTCTAAAACAGGGGTCTTGAATTAAAATTCACAGAGGTCCAGTCAGCAAAATTTCCTTCCAGCAGAGGTCCCAATTTCATTAGCGATAGAACACATCACAGTCCCCGGGTACATTATCTTTAGCGTACCTTTCACACTGTAGTCCTCCTACATCACAGTCCCCTCTTTAAAGAAGTCCCACAGTGTCCTCCATTCCTCTTCACATCATTGCCCCCCTTTACATTGCAGTGCCCCTTAACACAACACTTTTATAGTTGGGAAGATACTGGAGAGTTTAATAAAAGACCACATAGATGAATTCTTGCTGGAAAAAAATATTTTAAGCAACAGACAGCATGGATTCATGAAAGACAGAAGTTGTCAAACAAATCTGATTTTATGAGGTGAGCAAAACTTGGACAGAGGGGTGGCGGTGGACGTGGTATATTTGGATTTTGCAAAACCGTTTGACACAGTTCCTCACACACAGCTAACGTGTAAGGTAAAGTCTACGGGCTTGGAAAAATCCATATGTAAATGGATAGAAAACTGGCTAAAAGATCATATTCAAAGAGTAGTGGTTAATGATTCATACTCTGAATGGTCTAGGGTTGTCAGTGGTGTACCCCAAGGTTCAGTGTTGGGACCCTTACTTTTTAATATATTTATAAATGATATAGGGTCTGGGATTAAAAATACCATTTCAGTCTTTGCAGACGACACAAAGCTGTGCAGTGGAATAACGTCCTTACAGGATGTCTTCAAGTTACTTAAATGAGGTTTAATATTGACAAATGTAAGGTTATGCACTTGGGGCTAAGAATATGCATGCATCATACATACTGGGGGGGGGGGCGGGATAATTGGGGGAATCAATGGTGGAGAAGGATCTGGGAGTTCTGGTAGATCACAAGCTTAATAATGGCATGCAATGCCAAGCTGCGGTTTCAAAAGTGAGCGAAATCCTCTCTTGTATTAACTGCTTGCCGTCCAGCCACAGTGTTTATAATGCGGCAGGGCGGCACCGCTGCGCAGAATGACGTTTTAAAATGTCATTCTGCAAAACAGGTAGGGGGCGCGCGCGACCGCCATACCTGTGCCGCCGATCGCGGCCGCGAGTGTCAATCACCGGGTCCCAGCTGGTCATTACCCGCCGGGTCCTGGCGATTACCGGCTCCCTGTCAGTTCCGAGCACGCTGATCCTGAGAGCGGAGTTCATCTCTCGGGACCAGCATGTTCCTGTGAAGCACACACCCCCGCCCCCTAGTAAAACACTCCCCTCACACAGTTAACCCTTTCATTACCTAAAAAAAGTTAACCCCCTACCTCCCCAGGTCCATTAGTACAGTGTCAGTGTTGTTTTTTTTTTTTGCACTGATCACTGTATTGGTGTCACTGGGGGATGTCAGTGACCCCAAGTCAGTCCCCC